>NW_009647755.1:619530-634563 GCF_000708025.1 Charadrius vociferus | reverse complement strand
CCCCCCCCGCCCCGTATTGGTACCTGTTTATATTCAGAAATGAAACCATACAGTCATTATCTATGAATCACTTTGGTTACCCTTGAATTTAGTAAATAATGTCTTTATCTCTGTTGGTCAGATAGCCTACTTTCAGAGCAGGACAGCAAGAGCGATGTTCCTATGATGTAAAATAAAACTATTGCAGAAATTGCTAGCTGTGTTTCCTTTTTAGTTTCTAGGTGACTTCTGAAACTCATCTGAGGTTGAAAAGTTATGTATAGTTTTAACAAAATGAAGAAACTGCTTTCCCTGCAGCATTTCAGATTAATGATGCTCCTGTTTTTCTCTTTGTAACCAGAAGCATAGATCAGCTTTGATTCATGTAAAGATCATCTTCTGGGGTGCTTCTTTCTTGTGCCGTGATGGATATAATCTAATTTTCTAAAACTTGATATGTCTGTTTTACTAGCAGAAGTTTTTTTCTGTATTCTTGCTTTCCCTCCACCTTCAAGTTACGTACATTTCCTGTCTTCACCAACCAGACATAACTTTTGCAGCAACACATGCCATATCCTGGCTTCACAGTCCAGGTGCAGTGATCCTGATGTTACGATCACAGACAGGTCTGAGACAAGGACATGATTTTCCTTTTTCTCTCTGAGGCCAGATACGAATAAAGTTCTGAATTTTTTTCTCATATAACATAGGGTCACAGTCTGGAAAAAGCGAGGATCACCACTGAATAATGCAAAGAAAAGATACCATGCGTAACACAGCTGTCAAAAATGAGGCTGTAGTTCATAATATGCTATCTTTAACAATGAAAGCACACTTAAGATGTTTCTCATCCTCAAGAGCTCCTTTTGGCCACTCCTACTTGCTCTGAATCAGATCGCCAAAGTGAAATAAAATTGTTCAAAAAATTGGGTCTTGGAAGAGAAGACATTACCTTTAATCTGAACACAGCCAGCAGTGTATCATGAATATATAACAGCCTACTGCTACTAAGAGGGGACAGCAAACAACAGTGGTATTATGGTGTGTGTACGGAAGAGAAAATTTCTTAAGCCTGTTTCACCTTCACAGATATTTTATGATGGACATACTGCACAGAAATTGTGTGCCCAACTACTTAAGGTCTCTGCATTTAAAACAAAAGGAGACAAATGTTACCCTTGGTGTTGTTGTGAAGTTCAAAATGTCCCTGATATTTGTCATACTGAGAATTACAATGAGCCTAATTTGTAGTAGACTTATTAAACTGTTTGAAAGCATACATCATCCCAGTAATATTTTCTCCATGCTTCTTGTAAGACTTACACATACTGGATCCAAAGTTCTCCCCTTACAGGAAGAGAAAAAGACATAAACCTCACTCAAAAAGACATAGGCCTCCCTCATCCTATTGTTTCTCCTGAGCTTTGCTGCTCCTGAACTCTCTCTCCATAAGTGTCTCTCTTTGTCTCTTCCTCAGCCCCAAGAGACAGTCAAATCCTTTTTATAACCCAATATATTGCCAGTAAGAACTCCATGTTCCAACAGGAAGGCAAAGCAGATGAATTCCACATCACTGAGTATATTCCTAGAGCATGAATCCTTTTACAATCCCATTTGAGACTTTATATACTGCTTTTTATTCGAGCAAGTACAGTGATGCAACTTTTTTCCTAATAATATATTCACTTCCTTTTTGTCTG
Source organism: Charadrius vociferus (assembly GCF_000708025.1). Classification (NCBI taxonomy): domain Eukaryota; kingdom Metazoa; phylum Chordata; class Aves; order Charadriiformes; family Charadriidae; genus Charadrius; species Charadrius vociferus. The sequence continues at coordinate 632,884 of NW_009647755.1, read as the reverse complement.
ACACAAATTTGCTGCTACCTGCAAGTCCTACATGAGAGTGCAATGAACTATTTCTTTGCCCTGATATTCTGCCATTTTTGAGAATGTTAGGTTTAGGCCTAATTTTTCCAAACCAATTAACAGTTTTAGATGTTCAATCCAAACTTCCCTACATATCTTGTTTCAGAGGAAGGCAGATGATATTTTCTAAGACTATCACCAACTTACCAAGATAAAAGAAGTTAACATAGGCCATGAATATGCAGTGAATGTGTCATTCCACTGTAACAATTCATGTACATACTTTGCCTCTTGTAAACATTTTCTCGCTAGTCAGTAAGAAAGGGTAATCAATCATTCACTTGCTTCTAGGTAAGAGCAGTTACTTTTTGGCAGTTATTGGACAAGCTGTTGTGCTGTAAATTAACAGACGAATTCCATAGAGACTTCTCTATAGGCCTGTATCTTAACAACAAAAATGTTCAACACATTAGCCACACTGAAATTTAGGCACCCAAAATTATCATTCAAAGTCTAATCACGGGTCTGGAGCCTACTGCTCATACCCAAACTGCTTTTACTGCCAGCCATATCCTCGTGAGTCTCAGGCCTTAGTTTCTAGCCACCAAAAACTGATGTGAAAACTTTAACTAGATGAATAGAAATCAGTTTCGACATGTTATGTAGCACTGCTGGGCTGCATGAAAGAGTAACTTTTTAACCTTATCAACAAGCATATGGAAATGTAACATATGTGTGGCAAATTAACATGATACAGCAAGAACAAGGTAATCTTTTAGTTCACATAGTGTCTAGCTTTGTGTTACACAATATATCAAAGCTGCATTATGTGAAAGAATACAGCTACTGAAGTAGCTAGACAACTACCTCAAAATAATCTCATTCTTGGACTTTGTCCAAAACAATCTTTACTCTAAAACTTTGGGATGCCTTATAAAAGTCAAATAAGAGCCCTGTTATGAGTTGGTAGCTTTCACTGTTTTCCAGCCTGTGAATCTCTACAGCTTTTCCAGTAGATCTATATGTCACTTCAAATTTTCACATCTGGTGGATTATTGCATAACAAATACTGTTCATATTGCAAATCCCTAAGACATGATCTATGTATCTGTAGCTCACAAGGTAGAAACACTGTCAGAATAAATATAATTCTTGTAATTGTTCTGCAAGCATTACATAACGAAATTGATCACTCTTAATGGGGGAGCACTCTTTTACCTTGTTTTGTTACATTTTGAACAGTCTGACAAAGTTGCTTACTCTTCTGATAGGTTTTGTTGTAGTCTGATTATCCAAATATATTCTTTCTCTACCTTGCTGAAAGAGAAACTTGAATCCAGCTTCAAAAAGCTGAAAAGCAAATGGGTTAATCTTTAGTGCTCCCAAGTCTCCCATCTGCCATTTACCTTCGTCCTTATAATCCATTTCTGAATTTTATTCCATTTAATATTAGATGGGCCATATTCATTATTGGCTTCACTAGAACTGCATAAAAGATTAGTTTGATCCCTGATGACTGAAAATATATGACGAGCAATAGAAACAACCAAAATGGATTTGCTGTACTTGAACATAAATGGATGTTTATCAAACATTTGTCATTTGCTCTTTTGCTGCTTATCTATAGTCTGCTTGCACACACAACAGTACTGAGAGTTATACTTAGTTCTGTTGTACTTCTTCCATCCAATTACTGTAATAACAGATTAACTAAGCAGAGCTAGAGGCACGCTAATAACTTTTTGTAGCTCTTATTCTAAATACTGTTTAAACATATTTGAAGAGGATAAGCAGACTAAAACAAACAAACAAACAAACAAAAAAACTTTCCAGATCAATCATTTGATTAGAATGTACACCACAAAAAAAATCATTAGATAATGAGATAATGAGAACTCCAGTTGATTCTATCCATTTTTTATAAATGCTGCACTAAAGACTAAGAGCTCCACAACATCCTGGAAGACAGCATTCCCAATGATGATCTGTTCATAGAATCATAGAATATCTGAAGTTGGAAGGGACTCATACGGATCATCGAGTCCAACTCCCTGCTCCTCCCAGGACTACCTAAAATTAAACCATAGGACTAAGAGCATCGTGTTTCCCTGGGGAGCCTGCTCTAGTGAGCAGCCACCCTCTCAGTGAAGAACCTTTTCCTAATGTCCAATCTGAACTTCCCCTGAAGCAGTGTCAGCCCATTTCCTTGTGTACTATTGCTGGTCACCAGAGAGAGGAGATCAGCACCTCCCTCTCCACTGCACCCCTTTGAGGAAGTTGCAGACTGCCATGAGGTCACCGTTGGCCTTCTTATCTCCAAGCTGAACAAACCAAGTGACCTCAGCTGCTCCCATAAGTTTTGCCCTCAAGACCTTTCACCATCCTGGTCACCCTCCTCTGGACACACTTTTAATAGTTTGATGTCCTTCTTATATCCAGGTGCCCAAAACTGCACACAGTACTTGAGGTGGGGCCACACCAGTACAGTGTAGAGTGGGAAAACCACCTCCCTTGACCAGCGAGCTGCGCTGTGCTTGATGCACCCCAGAACACAGTTGGACCTTTTGGCTGCCAGGACACACTGTTGACTCATATTCAACTTGCCATCAACCCAAACCCCCAGATCTCTTTCTGCAAGGCTGCTCTCCAGCCTCTCATCCCCCAATTTGTATGTATAACCAGGATTACCCCGTCCCAGGTGCAGGATTTGGCACTTGCTCTTGTTACATTTCATATGGTTGGTGATTGCTCTGCTCTCTAGTCTATACAGATCTCTCTGTAAGGCCTCTCTACCCTCAAGGGAGTCCACACCTCCTCCGAGTTTAGTAGGATCAGCAAACTTACCTAATGCACAGTCAATTCCTGCATCCAGATCACTTATAAAAACATTGAAGAGCACTGGCACTAAAAACAAGCCCCAGGGAACCCCACTGGTGACGGGCTGCCAGTCTGATGTAACCCCATTTACTATAACTCTTTGAGCCCGACCCATCAGCCATTTGCTCAACCAACAAATTATGGACTTGTCTAGCTGTGTGCTGAACATTTTATCCAGAAGGATACTGTGAGAGACAGTATCAAAAGCTTTGCTAAAACTCAAAACCACCACATCTACTGGTTTCCCTTGGCCACCTAGATGGGTGACCTTGTTATAAAAGGAAATTAAGTTGGTTAAGCAGGACCTTTCCCTCGTGAACCCATGCTGGCGATAACCAATGCCTGCATTGTCTCTCAAGTGTTTTTCAATAACTCCCAGAATAACGTCCTCCATAATTTTACCAGGCACTGAAGAGTCTTCCTTCTTCCCCTTCTTGAAAATTGGGACAACATTTGCCAGCTTCCAGTTGACTGGGACCTCTCCAGACCCCCAAAATAATAAAAAATAATAGAGAGAGGTGCCACAATGGCATCAGCCATCTCTTTCAGTACCGTGGGATGAATCCCATTGTGCACCATAGATTTATACACATCTAGCTGGAGCAGCAAGTCCTGAACAAGTTCAGAGTTGGTTGTTAGTTTTTCACTGCCCTAGTCACAATCTTCTAACATAGGGCTCCGGGCATCCCAGAAGCCATCATCAGTGTTGAAGACAGAGGTGAAGAAGCCATTGAATGTCTCCACTTTGTCTACGTCCCTAGTTGTGAGGTGACCAACACTATCAAGCAATGGACTACTGTTACCTCTGATTCTCCTTTTGCTATTTACATATTTTTAAAAGCCCTTTTTATTGTCCTTCACAGTGCTGGCCAGCTTGAACTCTAATCAAGCTTTCACCACACCAATTTTCTCCCTACAGTGGTGAACAGCATCTCTGTAGTGCTCCCATGTCACCGGACCTTGCTTCCAATGTCCATACACTTTCCTTTTGTGCTTAAATTCTAGAAGATTACAGCTTAGCCAAACCAGCCTTTTGTGCAGCTTGCTTGACTTCCACGCTTTGGAATTGCCTGCTTCTGCACTCTTAAGAGATGGCTCTTAAAAAGTGACTAGCATTCATGGATCCCAATACCTTCAAAAGCAGATTCCCAGGTGATGTCACTAACTAGTTCCTTCAGCAGGCCAAATGATGTGTTCTCTCCACAGGGTCGAAGTTTTGCTGGCAGCTTTTCTCCTGTGGCCAGTGATTTGAAACTCAACTACTTTGTGGTCACTATGACCAAGACAGCCACCAATCACTGCTTTGCCCATGAGTTCCTCTCTGTTTACAAACACAGAGGCCACCCTTCCTAGGCAACTTCATTAGTACCTGCACCAAGAAGTTATCTTCACCATGCTTCAGAAATTTCCTGGACCTGTTTGTGTCTGCTGTATGATACTCCCAGTTGATGTCTGGGAAGTTAAAATCACCCATAAGGACAAGGGAAGTTGATCTAGAGATATCCCCTAATTCCTTGTGGAATAATTCATCGGTGTCGTCGTCCTGGCTGAGTGGTCAATAGTAGACTCCCACAACAACATCCACTTTATTTGCTTTCCCTTTCATCCTTATCCAGAGGCTCTCAACTGTGTCGTCACCAACTGTAAGTGCAATATAATCTAACTTCTGCCTTACATACAGTGCCATCCCCTTGCCTCGCCTGCCCCACCTATCCCTCCTAAATAATAACTGCCCATCACAGCACCCCAGTCACAGGATTCATCCCACCAGGCTTTGCTTATGCCAAAGATGTTATAGTTCTGGGACTGGGCCAAAGCTTCTAGCTCCTCTTGCTTATTCCTCATGCTGTCTGCATTAGTATAAAGACATTTCAAATGTACTCCAGTGTACTCAGCATATTGTGGGCTGCGCTAGCAAACTGTCCCTCAAACATCAGAATGCCATCCCCAGGTTTATCTCTAGCAACTCCTTTCCCCCTTCAAATCAGGTTTAAAGCTCTTTCAATGAGCCCTGCACAAAGATCCTTTTCCCCTTTTGAGAGACAGATATACCCCATCTGTTGCCACCAGGCCTGGTGTCATGTAGACCAACCCATAATCAAAAAACCCAAAGTTCTGCTGATGACACCAGTCTCAGACACAGGTATTGATCTGCTGGGTCTTCCTGTGCCTTCCCTCATCATTCCCTGCAACTGGAAGCATAAAGGAGAACACTATTTGTGCTCCTGATGCCTTAAGTAGTTGTCCCAAGGCTCTGAAGTCTCTCCTGATTGCCCTTGGACTTCTTACTGCAACTTCATTGCTGCCTACATGAAAAATCAATAATGGATATTAATCTGAGGGCCATAACAGGGTAGGAAGTTTTCTCATCACTTCTTTAACCCGGTCCCCTGGGAGGCAGCCAACCTGTTCTTCTCTAAAAGATCAGGCTGCAGGTGGTTTTGTTCCAGGTGGTTTTGTTTCATCTTTAGAACACTGGCCCGATCTACAGCACAAGGTGAAAGATGTCAGGACTGTTGTGTGGGTGCAGTTCCACAGCAGCTTACACTGGTCCAAGTCAGATGTGCTTCAGCCCCTCCCTCAATCATGTGGCCCTGTCCCCTGCTTCAGGAACTGTTGCTCAGAAGTCATGCGGTGACCTAGTTCAGGGAGGTCATCTAGCCGAAAATTCACAGAATTAAAGAATAAATCCAGTTGGAAGGGATCTTGGGAGCTTGTCTAGTCAGATGCAACACTGAACTGAGACAATGTTCGCTTGGGCATTTGTGCACTCAGCTCTCAAAATCCTCCAAGAACTGATATTCCACAACCTCTCTGGGCAACCTGCTCCAATGCTTGGCTGCCCAGCTCCCTCGGTCTCTTCTCAAAAGATACACGCTCCAGCCATTGTGATGGCCCTTCACAGAACTTGCTCCAGTTTACCCATGTATTTCTTGTACAGGAAGAACACAAACCAGACTGTATTACTGCCAGAGGTCCTTCCTGCCCAGGTGTAGGACTTTGGATATATCTTTGTTGAATTTAGTGAGGTTCCCATTGGCCCATTCAAGTCCCTCTTGAATGGCAGTCTTACACTCAGACCCCACCCCCATGTTGGAGCCATTGACAAACTTAATGGATTCCTCTCTTATAGCATCAAGGCTCTCACAAATTGGATCTTAAGAAATATAAAAATATGTACTCTGGGTCAGACTTTACCTAAGTAAGTAACCTGTCTCAGATAGAGTCTCAACCTACTTATGGCTTCAGGATTTCCTGAACTAGCCATAGTTGTGATATACATAGGGTCCCCCAGTGTATTTTCCTTCTGGCCTCCATCTGAATTCTGTGATCACTTCTGTCATCCACAACACCCGGCTGCCAGGAGTTCTACCATTTAAGTTCCTTTTGTGGGGGAAAAAAACACTTTTTCTTTTTGTTATGAATCTGCCTTCTGCTGATTTCTTTTGTTGCCCCTACTTCTTTATTAGAAAGAGAGAGTGAACAGCCTCTCCGCAATCGCCCTCTCCAGGCCACTCATCATTCTGTACATCCCTTTTTATAACCTCCCCTCAGCTGACTGTTTCCCAGCTCATTTTGAGGCCCATTTAATCATACAGAATCTATCATGCCAGTCACACTTCTCTGAACCTGAACTCTACTGCACCCTACTTGACTTGGGAGACAAGATCTGCTGACAGGATGTGGGCAAACTATAGTTATAAATATAGCAGCGTTCCTTGTTTTGCTCTCTGTTCCTGAAGAGATAGTAACAGAGGGCTCCTTTCCTGTGTGTACCACTTCATCATTAATACATGTCAGAAGATCTTGTTGCAAGTAAAGCACTTCAGATGCCTTCAAATGAGCTTTGGTCGTTCATGTCGGGGAGATATAACAAGTTCACACTTACCATTGTTCTCTTTGCTATGTACACTGCTTCAGGAGCTGAGTCAGCTGCAGCAAATGTGAATCAGCACCTTTCCTGCCTCAGTTCACAGCCTGAACTCCAAATGCACCCTACCATCACTTTTCTTGAGACTCACATAAACTGTGGAGCTCACAGCAGGAGATGGAAACCTCTTAAATTGCTCTCATGTGTATCACCAAGACCTGCCTGAACACATGCAATGGGCTGCTTTGCCAAGTGAGAATAGGATCATGAAGCATTTTGGATACTCATCCTTAATGCTGTCTTCCATAGTCTGGATTTGCATTTCCACGAAGAGTCGTATGAAAAGAAAGCAGTCTGCGGTCAGCAGTCCAGTTCTGCATTGCTTGGGAAAATCACAAACCTTCAGCACAGAATTTTAGTGCAGAGGTCAGATAAACCAGCTTTCCCACTCCTTCACAGCTGCAGTCATAGCCTGAACTGCAGGCAGTGAAAACTGTTCAGAGGGCAGATGCATAAGCCTTCCGCCCCAGCATGAACAACACAGACCCCTGCTTATTAGCATGTTGTTGAGTCATGCTCTCAATTACATGATGGGCTGTTATTTTTCAGCATGGTACTGTGTTTTTCTTCTGTGATAGGCCTTTGGGGTCATAGTACATCAAAGACATTGTCTTACTTGGTGAGTTAAAACTTAACAAGGGTAGGTCTCTATCCTATTATCAGTGTTTCACAAACTCAAAATAAAGCTAGTGCTGTGCCAGCAGATTAGCTGTGGATCTAAAAGGGGTGATTTCTTAAATTACAAGGTAGAAAGCGAAAATAAAATCGATGTCACTGCCTCAGCTGAAAGAAAAAAAAATTAACTGCTTTTTCCTTTCCTGAAGAAGGTCTCATATTTACTTCATGTAATTTTCCTGATCATGAACATCAGCACTGGAAAATGAACAAAGTAGTCTCATTGATGAGAACAGTTAACAATTTTGTAAGACTACATAATTCATAACATTGTGCTTTCTTTGTGACAAGAAATAAATGTCCCTCATAATTTTTTCCACATTCCATCAAACACAAATAAGGAGTGAAACTATCAGTAAAGGTTTTTGACAATGATAAATACACATCCATCTGACAAGCTTATGCAACTTTTTTTTCCCCAATACTTCTCCCAATGGCTATTAAAAAACCCTAATTTTTTTCTTTGCTTGGTTTACTAATATATACTAATACTCTATATAATATATACTAAAATAAACAGGGAAAATACGAGATAAGAATTTCCCCTTGTCTCTTTAGATTGAATTACTCTGCAAAACAGAAAAGCTTTCAATGTTCTGTGGAACAGAAGTGGAAAGCTAAAACATGCCTTTTTAAACATCAGTCAAAGTAGGAAAACAGGAAAACAAACAAGCCCCTGTTGGGAATCTCAGAAGGCATTTTGCTTGTGGAGAAGCAATGAGACTACAATGCCTCTGAGACCACTGAGGCATGACTCCTATATCTTATTTACAACACTTCAACACAAACTACTGCCAGCATGTCTGTCAGATTACTATGTGGTACAAAAAAAATGGCAGCATCAGACTTTTCTTTCACTAGTATGACCCCAATTTTGAGATATAATTAGCACCACTTTCAGCTGGTTTCCTGGCCTGTAATTCCACTGTGTGTCATCAAAATTCAGTTCTAACCAGCTGGAGGTGGCCATTCCCGGGCTTAAAGATGTCCTTGGTGCTAACTGGTCAGGAATTTTGCTGACTTTTATACCAACTAGGATAGAAGAAAGGAAAAGGCATTTAGGGGCAATGTTTGGCACAGGGAAGGGTCAAAAATTGTCAATTGCATAAATTAGGATTCCTGAGATCATGCTAGCATATACCTCTTTTTCAGAAGAAAATTGTTTTTAGACAAAGGTAACAAAGATCAAATCTATGTTGCTTAAATAAACCATTTGATAGATGTTATTACTGCATATGAAGAACAACTGGGTTTGTTCAAAAAGTCCTAAGAGGGGAAGGTAGATAGAGATAAGAGGGGTCACAGCAGAGGCATAACTAAAGAAGATTCTAATGGAGATCCTGAATCAGCAGTTAAGACCCAGCCGTAGCTCCAGTTAAGTCTTAGATCCAGTTAAGATCCTGTCTTACTTACTATTTTAATTATGAGCTTGGAAATAAAGAAGGCGTGTGCTAATGAAATTTGCAGATGGCCTAAACATGGTTTTGTTAAAACAGAGGCAGACCGGAATATAGAAACAATTGGATGAGCTCACATATTGGAATGCAATGGAATTAGAAACTAATAAACAAGCAGCTACAATATTTCCAGCTCATAGGCTGGAAATATTAGTTTATTGCAGAATAATTATGTGGCCCTGAGAAAAGGCTACATACTATCCTAGGGTGGATTATGTAAAGTCCAGTGTTAACATCATGGTACATGGCAGCTGAAACACTGTAGAATTTTGTATGACACTTAGAAAGCGACATTCAAACTGAAACAGGCACAGACAAGAGAAGTGTTAGAGTTACTGAGAAAATGAAGAGTCTACTTTGTCAGAGGAGACTGATAGTTGATGTGGACAATCAGAGCCGCTTTCTGGAGCTTCCTCCATGAAGGCAATATGCGAGTTTGCACCTTCCCATCTCTGCATCTGTAATGGACAAGTAGCATTATAGAGAAGATAAGTCCAAGTATTTTTTTTGCATACAAGCATTCCGGTGTTAAATACACAGACTGACTGACTGGGATTTACTACTTTAGGGGAAGTAATGCACCCAAAATTTTTAAGTTTATCTGGGACTCATGACTCACACTTTGAAATTTAAGAATACCAAAAAAATACAAAAGGTTAAAACTTGTTTGCCCAAACTGGAAACAGGCCCATAAAGCCAACCAACCAACAAAACAAACAAACATCACCCAATAATCATTACACAAAACTAGACTGTACTTAATAATAATAATAACAAACCTCCTTAATTGTTCTAGGTATCTTTCACATGCTTAATGTAAAGTCTTAGGAGTAATTCATAGCCCACCATCTGAACTCTGTTTCTGAGAAATTAATTTTGTCTCTGTGTTACAGCCTTACAAAATACCACACCAAAGATCCCTTCCAATTTGTATCAATCAAGGACTGGCTGAGAGTGAAACTTTTGAATTACCAAAGAAATACTTGAGAATACAGCTCCTTTTTAGATTTTACTTAATTTTGGAAAACTACTGCATGGTAGGTTTTTGTAGTTTTTAAAGATTGTTTGGATGCCTGGGAAACATTCAGGTGTTCATAAGACAATTACTTCTTTGGGACTATTACTTCTTTTTCATTAGGAGGTCAACTGAAATGTAACTTTCACTAGTCCTTCCTTTTTCAACATAATATAACCTGTAAAACTCTTTCTTCCCAGTGCAGCATTCTATAACCTGCATGTCCTAGTTGGGACATCTATACTACAGTTTATGCTAGATTCTTAGCTTTATAGACACCATGAAATTGTGTATCATCAAGCCAAACAACACACCTTTTTAAGAGGACACTTACATTAAGTTTACTTCTGTCCCATTTGTTGTCATTTTCAGGAGTCCATTATTTCACCAAAGCTGAAACAGCCTGACATATTCAAACTGGTAAAATAGCAGCTGCAAAAATATATTGCTGCTTTCTGTACATACTACAGGACAATAAATGCTAAGGAGCAATGGACAACAAGACCATACCGGCACAAAAACAGACAGCTATTAACTGCCAGGGGAATTTTGAAGTTTTGTCACCATCCGAGAAAGAAGTTTTTGTAAAGCTTGAAGTAACTGTGAGGTCAAAACTTCAATAGTTTAAGATGAAACTGTAAATTCATGAGATGCTTTCAGTATTGTATGTATTTGCCTCTGTAGTAAAAAAGGTGGGTATCTCTAGTCCAATGTTCTCGGGAGTAGTCCTAGTCTGCTCCGATAATGACTTGTACCAGCTTCTTTCAGCTACTACTCTTCATTGTCCCTGCCAGTGCAGAACCAGAGCATATAGGTATAATTGTAGATTTCAGCGTGTTTCCCTTTAGAGTCTATAAAACCTGCTACTACTTTTCAGTTAAAGGCTCAAACACAGCCTGTGGGTTTTTTTACTGAAGGTCTTCAGTCTTCTATCCTAGATTAGGTATAATGCCTGGACACATATGTATAGACTGATGGATTTTAATTATGCTGAAATTTCCCTCTCTCTGGATTTTACTTTTATTAGAACCACTGGCTGTAGGATCCTGTTGTTTGTATCAGCTTTGGTCATGTGGACTGAGTTGAATTATGCAACAAACACAGCTGGAAACTATTCATAAAAACATGTAGTTTTCATGGATGTAATCAAGACAGTACCATCATTTTCTTATGATGGTACTATCTTAGCTGTCTCTCATTAGACAGTTTTCTATCCCATAACAATCCAAAGAGATTGTGTGGTTGTGTCCAATGTTGAACTAATGCTTTTACCCATGCTTTTTTAAATTTGATCTGCTTGCTTGTTTCCTGAACACGCTAGTTTCGTTACATGTGTTTCCAAACTCCATTGAAAGCTCACAGCTACTTATTCTACTCCTAAAGATAATCACTAATTTAGAAATGGTTCTGAATCTCAGGAAGCACTAACTCAGTGACAAGACTCCCATTAATTTCAGCGGGGCCAGAGTTTCAAAGATTAAATGCTGCCTCTTCAATGTTATCATTTCTATATCCCCATACATGACAGAGCTCTCACTGAGCAGAATGTTATCTCCAGCAGCGTTGAGAACTGAATCTCTCTGACACCGTACAGTTAAATCTCCCCTACCTGCACTTCTGGAATTATCTTCAGACCAACATTCATAAACACTGCATTAAGACTAGACTCCCTTTTCCTTGAGCCACAGTTGAGAACCTTTGTAAAAATATTTCATTATTACCTAGCAAAGAGCTGTGTAACATACTGACAGAAGTACAAAGGATAACTAAATACATACAAACACATATATGTAGATTGATTGGTCACTTTATTCACATAGTGAACACATAGACGAAAGGAAGTCTGTCACAGGTTCAGAAGACAGAGCACCCAATAGCTTGTGCTCAACACCTGCATAGATCTAGGGTCGTATTAATGCCCAGGGAATTAAACAAACTGTATTGATGCTAAAATATCATGTACGAGATTAAGATATCTCAAATAGCATTGGTATAGCCATCTGCTTCGTACACTCCTAGGGGTCAAGATTTGAGCTTTTCCATGAGAGCAAGAACAGGCAAAATGGACCACACCAAAGCCTTTTTAGGTCAGCACTGTCTCTCCAGTGGGAGATGACTGAAGAAACAACGAAAGAAAAGAAAATCTCAAAGTGTTCACTATACCTTCTCAGAGTCCAGCAATCTGCAACTCGGCTTTGCTGAGATAAATGTGGTGTTACATGTTTTTTATAGTCCTAAGATGGGTTTCATGAATTTGCTGAATTTGCTTCTAGAAAACACGTGGTTTGCCAGCACTCTGAGCATACTTCCACAGCCTGATGAGGCGCAATGTAGAAACATCTCTTCTGAGAAGACCCCATCTACTAGTTTCATTTGGTGCCCGCTAGTTCTTGTTGGGAATGCATTGCTCCATGCTCCCCTTCTCCACGTGCTCACGATTTGAGAGACCCTAGCACATCTGCCTTCTACCATTCCTTTTCCAGGCTGACAAGTCTTTATCTGAACAGCTACTGCCCACACAGAAATCATGCAGTATCCTTGTTTTCCATCTCTATTGTTTTTCCATTTCTGATGCATTATTTTTCAGGCAAAGAAACGAGGACTGATGATTGAAGATTTCAGAACAGCACTGATATATACAACAATACAGCAATGCCTGTGCTTCTGAGCTGTGTGAGTTGCATAATAAAGCCGTGCAGTATCATTTTCCTTTTAAAAAAGATGTGCTCCTCCTTCCTCATCGTAAATCTCCTTATACTCACTAATTCCATTATTTTATTATAAATTTTATCAGTTTTCCTTGCGGAAGACATCAGGTTTTCCCTCTCTTACTTCTCTCTGCTATCACATTGCTGCAGTCCAGCCTTCTAGCACCAAAGTCATTTCACACAAGGGTAAGCTTACTATAGTTAATAGTACAGCTGCCCTCCAGTAATTTTGGATGCTTCAGTAAATACCGCCTGGCCATGCCTCTTTGTTAATCCCCATTTTGTTGGCTTTTTCTTTTTTTGTTTTGGGTGTTTTTTTGTTGTTGATTTTTGTTTTCTTTTTTTCACTTCAGACACCGCAGTCTGAGCCACCAGAGAGTTCAGAGGACACTGGTTCCCTAACGCACCTTTCTACAAGGTAAAATTCCTCAGAAAGGCCTCCCGGCACACTCCTCACGGTGAACACTGACACAGAAATTTCACTTATCGTTTGACTTTTCAAAACACTGTTTTCAGAGGCATTTGGCCGTCCCGGGAGTCCCCCAGCACCACACTCAGCTGGAGCTTGCTGGGCAGAACACACCTATGTCTAAAAAGGACTTTTAAGACGCCAGAACGACTTTGTATCCCTGACTTCTACACCGACGGCGCTCGAACAGCGCCCCTCACACCTCCGGCCCGCAGGTTCCCC
>NW_009647755.1:614404-618759 GCF_000708025.1 Charadrius vociferus | reverse complement strand
CCTTGGGGTGGCTCCCGGGACGGCACCGCCGCCGCCCCCGTACGTCGCTGCCCGCCTCGTTGTTCCTGTCCCCGTCAGCCCTGGGCTGACCCTGTCTGGGTTCTTCCGCGTCTTTCTATATTTCTGCCTCGCTATGTTGCCCCCTTATGTCTCTTTTCTTCCTTGCTATCACCGCCGTCTCTGACGCCTTCTAGCATAAGTTGCCCTTTACAAGACCCGAGCTCCACTCAGGGCTCTTCTAGTTCAAAAAAGTTCTAAACCCTTCCTCATTTTTCTTTTCCATCAGCTGTACAAAAACTACAAAATGCCTTGTCTTTGGTTGGGAGTATGTTTGATTAGCTGGAATTGTCTAATTATTGTAAAATACACCTCTGATCCTACCGCAGGTGCTTGCAGCTTTGAAGTAATGTTCGTCTGAGTTCCTAGTTTGACCTTCACTGAAATGCTCCACCCTGTTTTTCTAGGAGAATTATAACTATGAAGGTTCTAAAATATTTGATGTAAGAGGAAGGTTTTTGTTTAGGGGTTTTGTGTTGTTTTTTTTTCAAGTTTGAGTGCAATATTTTTCAGAATAGAGCAATCAAGAAAAAAAACAACTCTGGCAAAAGCTGCCTGGTCCAACAGTAGAATGAACACAATTAAAAGTGCATTGGAGTAGACTTATCTAAAGTTCCCATGTATATCTGAGTCATAGTACTGATAATAAGACTTTTCCCTGTGGTTTGGCTAAGGAGAGGTTTACGTTCCATATTTCTCTCGTATGCTAAAAGTATTTGTAGCAATTCTAAAAATATGTTATCTTTATAAAAGTACTTCTACTGTTGGAGCCTGATTCTGGCTTTCATTTAGAAAGAAGACATGACACTACATAATAGTGAATCAGAAAGACATACATAGTAACTAAGATAATTAAACAGTGGTGGCCAAGGATGACCCTTTTGAATTGACACTTTCAATTTTATTCATGAGTTCTGAGAGTCGTCTGGCCTGTAGTTTCTGTGAAGTTGTGTTTCGTGAACCGGCATTCTTCCAGTTTTCTGGAACTTTCCTGATTTGTCATTCAAAATGGGAAATTGGCATGGCCAATGGAGCTGTAGGTCACTTTTATGCCTGTCCTAAGTAAAATTAATGAAGGGATTGTTATGAGTTTAATTTGCTTATCCCTCCATGTCAATACATCTGGGTTTGTTTAAAGACCTTCTCAACCAAAGCTGATTTCATTCCTTGAAGAGATTATTAATCTGGTTGATAAAGGAAGCTACTTAAATGTGACATACAAAAATTTACTGAAAGCAGCTGACATGAAATTGTAGTAGCCCCTGTGATATGTACTTAATTTGGGGTGATTCAGTATAAATCAGGTGGAACTTGAAGTCAATTGGAAATTGTCAAGTAATATTTCTGCAGAGTTTTCCTGGGGTTTGGGGAAGGAATAATTCCATTATTATGTTTATTTTGTTATGTTCTGTAACTTGCGTTACATGAATTTGTCTTAACATTTTTATTAATCTGAAGATTAGCAGTGATTAAACAATGACAAGAGTAAGCAGTTATATAAAGATACTGCATTGCTTCTTAAGCTGGTAGTGTGTTTTAAATAGACCAAGTGAAAAATTGTTTAACTAGTATCAAAGTTCTTCATTTGTTCCATTGCAACTAATTTAAGGGACAGAAATACTCTAAAAATAACATTCTGCTGCTAGCATCTGATACGCGGTTTGTTAAAAACTGTATTTGCTACTGAATGCAATATGTATAAAAGCAAAATTTTGTTGGAAAGGCAGTTTGACCAGTTTTACCATAGTATGTACTTCATTATCTGTTGTTTTCTCTCTTCTGATCCAGGTATTTCTGCATTCGTAGACGTTTGGTCATCTAACAGAACAGAAAATTACTCAAAAACCTTTGAACAGCAACTTCTTGATATGGGAGCAAAAGTAAGGAAACTTTTTAAATAAATAGAATAGGAAAGCTCTTAATTACAAACTAGCTTGCTTGTTCTGCTTGACATGTATATTTCTTTGTAGTATGAGTTTTTAATGTGCAGCAAGGAAGATAATCACAGACCTAGGAATAGACAAATGTGCTGTAAAATTCTTACTGGTGACAGATGGGAAATGCATTTAAACCTTCCCTATATCTATAAATCCCTTTGTATAGTAATATGATAGCATGCATTTGTTGTGAAGTGTTGGGCTTGCTGCATACTATGGGCTAACCAAATCAAAGTGTTGAAAAGCTGTGGTTTACAACCTTATGTTGTTTTGTTGTCTTTAACTTGTAGGCAGCTGCTCTGTTGTTACTACAATATTTTTTAACCCAAGTACTATGACATTTTATTCTTCCATTCACTGTCCCACAAATGTGATTCAACTCCAGAAAGTGCTAGTAAAAATTCATCTAAGAGTCTTTGTATATGTCGCAGTGATTTTTTGCATAACGAGTATAGTTGACTTGTAGGTGCAAAATGTGTTTAATTGCCAGCTGTAAAATTTCAACCAGAGGCCAAAGTCAAACTGGCATCCTCCCTTCTTGCACATTATCACTGGTTAATGGAGATTTTTACAGGCGACATCATGTTCTAAATAACACCTGTGTGAACTGCCAGTGCTTTTTAAGTGGGCATGTGTAGGTGTATCTTACCATAATTTAGGAAATTTTGTTAATCACCGCAATGCCTCTCTTTCTGGATGAATTTAGCTGAAATAGCATGACAGAACAGTAGAATAACTTCAGTAGAATAAAAGTAATTGCAATGCTCGATAAATAACTGAAGAAATATTTCTTGTTCTTTTGTGCTGTACTATCAGATCTATGTAATTCTATTCTGATGATATTAGTTTTTTCTCAGAAAATAAGACAACAGCATAAGGCTTCAGAATTCTTCAAGTTGATCAAAAAGTAGCCAGATATGGTGGAAGGTACAGGCAGGTGATACAGATGACCCTATTTAGTAGATCCCCATGATTGAAAAGGGGTAGTCCTGCCTCTTCACTATTCCATACACTTCCCTTTCATTGGGCTGAGCATGTGATAGTAAACTGACTTGGCTCACTGTGTCAGGTAATAAAATTCCAAATTAGTTTCTCACTAGATTGTTGATTCAGACATCTCAAGCTAAAGTCAGCTGAGCAGCAGAGGACATCCAGGTTAAGAGAGGAGACAGGAAAGGAGGGAGGGAGGTGTAAGGTGATGCTCCTCCCTAATTTGGAGGCAAAGCTATATCAAGCATCTGTCTCCTTAGGACATGGACTGTGAGCCAGATAGTAGTATAAGCAAGTAAGCAATTGTATCTGGAGTCATAACTTATTCCAGAAGAAATTCATTGGTCCTGTATACCTAGATACTTAAATATCATGGGGTTTTTTTGTCTTCTGAGAAGTAAAAATTCAGCTTGCCACCAGAAATTTTTCAAAAAGCTGAATAGTTTTCTTAAAGCCAAACATATATCCAATGTGTTGGGAGCAAAGTATAGTGATGCAGTTGAGAGCACAACAGAAAGCTATAGAGCTATTTCCGTTTGGGTGTGCTGAGAAGAGGCTGCTGTAAAATATGAATTGTATTGATTTCACCATGTCAATAATCACAACGGATCAAACAGTTTTATATGTAGGATGTTTAGTCTTCACGAAAGGAAACTTTGTTTGTGAAGAATGGAGTATCTAGAACTAAAAAGTTATCACTTAGTTGTCAGTAGAGGCTGATAACTGAAAATTTGATCAGTTGTACAACGCAATGAAAATGCCAGGTGTGATTTTAGCTGTACTGACTTAAGTTTTCTGTGTTTCTCACTTTTTAAAGTGTTCCCATATAATTTTTTTTTTGTTTGTAGTACCTTCATCCTTCCCTCAAAACTAGAAGTGATCTTTATTCATAGAATCATAGAATGGTTTAGGTTGGAAAGGACCTTGAAGATCATCGAGTTCCAACCTCCCTGCAATGGGCAGGGACACCTCTGACTAGACCAGGTTGTCCAAGGCTACGTCCAGCCTGGCCTTGAACACCTCCAGGGATGAGGCCTCAACTACCTCTCTGGGCAACCTGTTCCAGTGCCTTACAACCCTCAAAGTGAAAAACTTCTTCCTAATGTTTAATCTAAACCTGCCCTCTTCCAGTTTATATCCATTCCCCCTCGTCCTATCACTACATGCCCTAGTAAAAAGTCCTTCCCCAGCTCTCCTGTAGGCCCCCTTTAGGTACTGGAAGGCCGCAATAAGATCTCCCCGGGGCCTCCTCTTCTCCAGGCTGAACAGCCCCAACTCTCTCAGCCTCTCCTCATAGGAGAGGTGCTCCAGCCCTCGGATCATCTTTGTGGCTCTCTTCTGGACACGCTCCAGCAGGTCCATGTCTTTCTT
>NW_009647755.1:568889-614162 GCF_000708025.1 Charadrius vociferus | reverse complement strand
TGTCTACCTCACCAAACAGCTTGGTATCATTGGCAAACTTGCTGAGGGTGCACTCGATCCCACTGTCCATGTCTGCGACAAAGATGTTGAATAATACAGGTCCCAGTACTGACCCCTGAGGAATGCCACTTGTCATTTCTCTCCACTTGGACGTTGAGCCGTTGACCGCAACTCTTTGAGTGCGACCATCCAGCCAGTTCTTTATCCACCGAGTGGTCCATTTGTTGAATCCATGTCTCTTCAATTTAGAGACCAGGATATAGTGTGGGACAGTGTCAAACGCTTTGCACAAGTCCAGGTAGATGACATTGATGAGAATTATTTTAAAGGATGAGGTTAGCTGTAGTCTTCAAGCCTGTGAGTTCTTTGCTAAATAAAAGATGGCATTTGGTATTTCTTTGGATAGTGACAGCCACCTTCTGTACCGGCTGTTGCATAAGAAATGATGTTTGGCTACATAAATAAAAATGTTGTGAGATTAGCGATTCAGCTAGAGTAGGGAGATAAAAATGGTAACCTAGAGAAAAGAAGTTTGAAAACAAAAGGCTGCTCTAACCCTCTAGCATGCATTGCATTGGCTTCACTAATGAGACTTGAGTTTTGATTGCTTGAGGCTTCTTGCGAAGATGGGAAAGATCAAGAGTCCTTGACATAATGTTTAGCATAAGGTTTTATGCTAATCTTTTGCGCATTCAAAATGGACTACACTGACTAGTTTCATTAGCATTTTCTGATTATCTGACTTAAAGATGAGCTCTCTGTGCACTTCTGCAGGTTTCAAAAACTTTAAACAAGCGTGTGACCCATGTAGTCTTCAAAGACGGACATTTGGCTACATGGAGAAAAGCGCAGAAGATGGATGTAAAAATAGTCTCTGTGCTCTGGGTGGAGAAGTGAGTACTCGTGAATATAATGTGTGTGACCCATTCCAGAGATAATGGATTCTAGTACTGCTTTATTTAAAAACTTAAGTACAGTACCTGTTTTTTTTAATGTACTTGAAATGGTGATAAATCTATGAGCAAATGATAGCTTTCCTATGACAGTATTCCTATTATAAAGCACGTTCCTTACATAAAAAGGTAAAATGTTAACTCTTGAAAAATGAATGTGTTGAAGTAGTCCCGTAGTATATTTGTTAACCATTCAGTGTTCCACTCCTTTGCTCTCAGATGGTATACATAGGCAGTGAGACCAGATATTTATGTTGAATAGTATTCTTCCATTTTCATATGAAAAAGCACATTTCATCAGGGACAGTTTTTGTACTTAATTCCTGGAGACAGAATATTTCCTAGCAAGAAAGGAAAAGATCCATATGTAGTCTGGCTTTTAGGATATTTGGCAGGTTGACAACAGCACTGCTGGAAGATTCTCAACTACCATATGGAAAAAGTTAAATTAAAAAACAAAAAATACCAAATTTCAGCTGTGCAGCCAGTCTGTGAGAATTTGCTAGTCCATAGCTGCTTCTCGGAGTTCACAAAATGGTTGTGAGGCCTAATTTAGATTTCGGATGAAGTGTAACAACACAGAGTATGCGTGTGTTATACTCAAACATTCCAACTGATAAATTGCTGTAGTGATGGAAATTAGAATATAAGTCAAGTAAAGAAGCCCTTTCCTATGCCAATTGTAATGTACATGGAGAAAGAGAAGTCTGCTAAGTGCAAAGGGCTAAAAAAAAAAAAAAAAAAGGGAGGGGGGAGGTGGTGCAAAACTGAGCTTTGCAACCATATAAATGTAGTACATGTGCAAGACTTGTGATGCAAGTCTGCTTGCCAAAAAAGAAATTCATGCAGTTCTGCAGAAGCAGGATTTTCCTTTTTTTTTTTTTTTTTTTAAGAATGTCAGATGTACAAGTTACAGCTGCACAATCCATCCGGCTTTAACACTGAGGAAGAAATACCTTAAGTGCTCAAAAATGAGGGTGATGCAAAATTTTATTTATATGAATATATCTTTCTGGGACCTGGTGTTATCTGAGGGCGTGAGAATGATGGTCATTTAAGCAGGAATCTTTGGTTATAAAATTGAATGTTCTCTTCAGATGGCTGAGTGTATAAATGCAGAATTTGAAAGCTTAGTCACAGGAACTATAAACTGTTTGAGGATTTAAATGTGCTATAGTAAAAAGGATCCCAGAAAAGTCCAGGTGAGTAGCATCTGTAGTGGAAGAAGAATAAGAGCGCCTTACAGGGGAGAGTCTAGGACATGTCATAGAGAAATGCTGTCTCTGTAATAGCAGTTCCACCACAAGAGTCTCCTCTGCGATATTGGAAGGTATTGAGTGGATGAATGCTGTAGAGAGAGCTGGGTATGTGATACTCTAGGGGACAGCATGGAGCTTTGAGATCCATATGTAAAAAAGCCTCCAGAAACTTTAACTGCTGCTGGATACCAGCAACAAAGGGGAACACAAGTGAAAGGTTCTGGAGGGAAATCTTAAGCTGTTTGGTAGGAAAGAGAAGGCTAGCATCTTCCTGGTATTTTTTTTTGAAGTGTCCAAGGCAGGATCTTGGTCTGTGGCTTAGAAAATGAGGTTCATTGGAACTAGGAGAATCATCTGAAATAGATGCGTTTTGTGGCGGAGGAGGACCCAAGCTGTGTATTATGGTTGAACTTCTGCCTTTTAGTTAAAAGTTAGTGCCAAAGGGTACACAAGAACATAACGCTTAAACTGATGTATATTCTAGGCAGAATTCATAGGAATATCATATCCTTGAGCAAGGTATAGGTCAGGAGCGGTGGAAGCTTACGTAAGAGATAGTAATGAATAGTCTCACTAGTCATAGGGTTATTCAAATGAGGCACAGACAGTGCGAAATTACGATGAGTCTGTGCTAGTATACACGCTAAGTTTTTTTGTAATAAGATGAGGGAACTGGAGTGCCTGACTTTAAATTATATGCCTAGTATATCAATATCTTAGAAACTTGGTAGGCAGAAGACAGTCTGTTGAACCCTGGGAAAATGTAAACAGGAAGGACTAAATAGTATGTGCCAGTAAAATTGTGGTCCCATATGAATGGAAGCTTAATTTGAACCTGATAACTTTAAGCAAGTAATGCAGAGTTTGTAGGAGTTGAAGTTTTAGCGTTACTAAAAAAAGATGGCTTGATTAACCAGCTGCTCCATTCAATAGCAAGTGGAATGTTCTCAGAATGGTCAGGAATGCTGTAAAATGCCCTTTTAGGAAATGTAATAGTAAGGGGAAACTTTCTAGTGTAAACTGGGCATTGGGTGACTCCTGTTGGAGCGCAGTGCAAATGTTTTAGTTATTGCTTGGTCTTAATTGGTTTGTGGGTGGTTCAAATTATTTCAGAGAACTTTCTTGTAAGTATGGCCACAGTATAAAATCAGTGTTCATACTGGAACACCAAAACCCAAGAAGTTCTGTGACAGTGCTCAAATTTAAAAAGGAGTCTGCTTAAAATGGATGAAGTTCTGCTAAGAAGCAGCTAAGACAATGAAGGGAATAAAATTCTTGCTGGTGTCAAGGAGACTATTTAAAGCATAAGTCCTTTTAAGCATATCAGAAAGTAGGTGATCATCACATTGTGTGAGGGGAAAATTAAGATTTTGGGGACTTAAGAGTAAATATTTTCATAGCATTGTTACCTCAGCAGTAACCAAAAATCAAATGGAATAGAACATAAAACTTCATATAGTGGAATGACAGCATTTTATCATGTTTACATGTGGAATGTTGCAGTATGCAAAATGAATGACAGCTTTGGGATCACTGAAAACTAGTATTTTAGTGCTTCTTCAACTCAAATACCTCAATGAGCAACTTTAAAAAAAAAAAAAAACAAACCAAAAAAAACCCCATCAACAAAAAGAGCCCTACATGACATAGAATTGCTACAGTCTGTGTTCAAGTTAAGTACTCTTCATCCTTCTAATTCAAACCCATAATTGGAAAACTCTACCCATGTATTCTTAGTACAGTAACTCACTCATGTACAAGTAAGATAGATAAATCATTTACATTCAGATTTGTCTGCAGAGTAAGAATTCTTATATTTAGTGGTCAAATTTTCTTCTGTTTAGCTTCTCTGAATCAATGAAATCTCTGAATTAATGTAAATTTTAATGTAGTCTGCATCTATGTTGATTAATAGCCAGCATTTAATAACAGCCACTGAAGTCCAGTGTGTTAAATATCATCTCTATTTGATGCTCCAGAGACCTCTAAACCTAGTTAGTTTGACAGATACATGTAGTGGTTTCACTCTTTTCTTTATTCAAAACTGAGTAACTAAGCATTATATTATAATTCTACAGATACAAACTTTGTAGCAGTTCGATCACTAGGTGTCACTAGAATCACAGTTTTGAATGACTTCTGGGGGAATTCTAGTGTAGTCTATTAAGGTTCCATACTTTTTCCATAATTGGTTGTATTATTTATTGTTTGAGAATAAAACTGTATTTACCTATTTTGATCAAATGAAATTCAATTTGTGTATTAATAACCAAATTCTTAACATCATCCTTAGTGTTCATGAATACAGTAGATTGTATCATATTCCAAAATAACATTAGTCCCACTGTTCTCAAATCAGTCTTTGAAATGAAAAGACAGGAAAAGTTAGGGATAAGGTATCAGCTGGATTTTAGGGTTTGTAATTAAAAAAAAAAAGGTTTGCATAAATATAGATTGCTTCTCAATAAGGAGCTGTTTTTAGTATTGCATGTACAATGAGAAGGCAGAAGGCTGAGACTAATGGGTAAGATGTAAAAGCCAAGATGAGATGAAGCCTCCTTCCTCATTTGCCTGAATCGAAGAATTTCCTTGCCCTGCCCCGCCATGACATTCTGGAGATTGTAGTTGGGAGTTTACTGTCATCACAGTGACCAAGTTAAGGTTAAGTTCACTAGCTAGAGAACAATGAAAGCCTACAGTCCTCACAACTGTCAGGGCAAGATTTGAGATTCATGAGAATCTGGCCAGAAGGACTTAATACAGTGATTTTTTTGAATGCATGGAAAATAACATATGAGGGGGAATTTTTACTTCTAGAACAGCCACTTAGAGGTCATCATTAGGAAAAAACCAATTGTATCATGTCCTATATTTGGTGTGTAATATATAGATTTTTTTTTAGCATTGCGGTAGATAATTACAGTACAGAACAAAAAAAAAAAAAACAACATCAAACCTGCTTTAATTTATTTTACAGGTGTCGAAAAACTGGAGTACATGTTGATGAATCCTTATTTCCTGCAATAGATACTAGTGAAGGATTGCCACTACTGATCAAAAAAGTGAGTGGGGTTTTTTTATGTTTTTTAAATAGGCCTAGAATAGTAAACTTTAAAGTTTGAACTTAACTTCCTGACTTCAGGCATTTAAGTTTTTATTTTCAGAACATTCTGTAAACTGTACCTATCCATCTGAGTAAGTTTTTAAAAGTAGGCTATGGGTGTGAAGATGTGACGTCTTATCTGAAGAAAGGGTGATAAAAGTAGAGTTTTTATACTGGTAAATAAAGAAACAAAGAATTAAATTAAAACCACATAATGATTAACTAATCAAAAAAACACGACTGCCATGTGCGTTATGTTTCACTGAGTTGTGACAAACCCTAAAATCCTGGTATTCAAAAAAAATAAAGATCTTTCAAGGCTTAGCTTAGCTACAGGCAAAAAAGAAAAGATGGTGACTTCGTCTCTTTTTCACTAAAATCTAATCTGAAAAAATCTGTTAGGTTCTTTCTTCTTTCATATTAAAGTTCACGTTAGAAAATGTTAACTTCTACAATTATCTGTGAATCTTAAGGAGGTGATAATAAGCAGCATAGAGTTAAAAATTGATAATAAATACTGCAATAAAGTGGTAGGCAAAGAGTAGTTACTTCTGGCAGTTTCATACCATATAATTAATAGTTTTGTGTGTCCTGTAGCACAAATGTATGCAGCCAAAAGACTTTGTTGAAAAAACTCCAGAAAATGATAGAAAGCTGCAGAGAAGACTGGACAAGATGGCCAAAGAATTAGCTGTACAAAAGACAGCGATTAATGCTGGTAAGACCTACTTTGGACTAAGGTTCAAATATCCTAAGTTATTTCTTTAAAGCAGTTGATGGGTTTGGGGTTTTGGTTGTTTTGCTGGTGTTTTTATTTTTAACTTTTATGCATCTCACCATAGAAATAAAGTTGACTTACTTTTTACAGAACTCTTTGCAAATTTGTGGTATTAAGGCATCTCTAGTGATGTTAAGTACAAGATGGGGCTTTGAGCAACCTGGTCTAGTGGGAAGTGTCCCTGCCCACAGCATGGGGGTTGGAACTAGATGATCTTTAAGGTCCCTTCCAACCTAAACCATTCTATGAAACCTATTTTTTTCAAGTTTTTGGAAAAAAAAAAAAGAAACCTCATCTAAAGCTGTTATAACATGTAAATATTAACGTAACAATGCAATTTCTTTGTGTAGAAACTGATGTACCAGTTTTACTATTTGAAGACAATGGTTCGCTTGTATACAGCCCTGTTAATAAGATGAAAGTTCAATACAGTGCAATGGAAAGAAGAATAAAGGAGATGAAGGAAAAAAGGGAAAATCTTTCTCCTACAGGTAAGAAGTTAAATTTTATTTCCCCATGAACATGCACAAATGACTAGCATATTTATTGCTGAAATTTTGGTGTGCTTGTCTTGCTCTGGCCTTCAGAATTTTTTTCATACATTACTTGATTGCATGTCTTCCCTTCTTCAGGTGTTTCAAGTAGGTGTGAATGCTTTAGCTTTTAGTTTCTTTCTATTTAAAGGCACAAGAAATCATGGAAGATAATGACTGCAAAAAGGAAGCTCTTAATCACTAGACTGCTCAAGAAGATGAATTTTTAAGCTAGACTTTTTAAAATGTAAAATGATATTATCACACTTGGTTAAACTTTACAGTGATGCTCTAAATCTTATTTCCAGTTAAATTTTAATGTGAATGCTGTATTTAACAAAGATTGTAATGTTATTACTCCCAGGCCAACAGTTTAAAAAGGACTCCAAAATTGATGAGACTTGTGTCTAGCTACTGAAGAACAGGATTTAAAAAAATAAATCCATTTGAATGACCTAATTGAATAAATCTAGTTGATTTCAAAATGCAGATACTGGTGAATTAAATCTAGTTTGCAGTTTTCAAATATTTTTTTTCTGTTTGCATTACCTTACTGTGAAAGTATTGAGGTCTAAGTCATTAGGTTTTGCCAGTTATTATAAAAACTGTTGAGATGTGGAACATCTTTTGAGGGGAGCGGGATCTGTAGTATTTGAAATTTTAAGAAGTCTATGTCAACTAGACTGTCAGTTTATAACTTCAAAAATAATTATGGTAGGAAAGTAAGAAACCAGAGATACACGTATGAAAAATTAAATCTCACTTATTTTAGCGTGGCTTGTATTTGTTTTCTCTGAGTTTTAAGGTAATAGCTTCAAACGTTTTGAAAACCATTTCTGCTATATCAAGGCTTTGCTGCTAATTACAGAATTTGACAGATTCTTTACTAAAAGGCCTCAACTGTCCTAGGAAGGCGTAAATATTTTCTAAATGGTGTGCCATAATTCTTTAGTTTCAGAAATGTGATCCTGAGTTATCTAGAAAAAATTTCCTTAAAATTGTAGAATGTCTAATAGGTTTTTTTGTTAGTATGTAAATTTGAGATACTGGTGACCAGTCTAGAATTATTTATATGGTTATATTAGTTGGCAAAGCAATGAGTTGTCTCTTACAATTGAGCTGTTTTTAAATATGAATAAATGGGGTGGAAATCTGCATGTTTGCAAATAGGGCTAACGAGTTTGTTATTTACATATTCTTAGCTTCACAAATGTCTCAAATACCTCCAAGTAGTTCACCAGCAGACTGCCCACAGTCTACTTCTGTCTTAACTGATTCAGAAGATGCATTGTTACGAGGTAACTAACATAACTTTATATATTACAGAAAGTAAAAATAATACATGGCCTGTATATCTTATTTTGGAAAATATATTTTTATGGTATACTGAAATGGGAACTCTATGTGTTTGCTCTATCATTATATTTAAAGCTGAATTATTTTAGTTTTTCTTAACTGGCAAAGCATATAGAATATACTATATAAGAATTCAATGAAAATGGAGCATGAGGAATCATATTGGATAAATGCTGTGCCTTACTGCTGTGTTGCTAGCCTCACCTCTGCTTCTTTCCTCACACCATTCCTCATTAATGTTGTCTTGTCCTGGCATGGTGTCAGTCTTCTCTGCTGTTACAGTGATCTTGTATAGAATACAGATGTGAAAAGCAAAAAAGAGAACTGAATGAGAGAGCTTGGTATGTCTTCATGCAATGTTAGGGAGAAGTAATAGCTTAATCCTGGAAGTAGCATAGCTGTGCCAGCAAACTTTTATTTTGGTAAATTAGTTGTGTGCTGCTGAGGTTGAACATCGTGATTTGAGAGCTTTACCTTGAGTGTGTCCCTCCAGCATTACAACTGCACAATGTAATTTTACATTAAAAATAGACCTCCGCATCCCATGCTAATATTCAGTGTCGCTTCCGTCTCTGCTGTGACAGTGGCCCTTTTTTTTGTGTGCTTGCAAGATACATGCGAGTATGTTGGTTAATAATGGTAAAAAAAGTTCAAGAATCCAGTTTAATTTGAGGTTTGAAGCTAAGACTGTTTCAATAGTCAATATATTAGACTGATCACGTCATGTGAAACTTCTTTCATCTCCATATATTTCATTTTTCTTAATTTAGCTAGCTACACCATATGTTTAAAAATATTATTTGTATTTAGAAAGCAAATAACATCGACTTCCCCTAAAACCTACAGAAGCGCTTACAGAAGTAGTATTGCTGAAACTTTGCACTCAACGTGTATTTAAACAAAAGCATCCATCGCAATAATTAAATCGTAGAACAAGTTTTTTAAAAGTGTATTCTGAATAATCGGAGATGCTAGCCTGTTTCAGAGGAATTTACTGTTAGGAGTTATGAATAGATTCTGTGTATTACCACCCCCAAAATCGTCTCATAAGAATAGCTACAAGAAAGGATATATTTTTCCACATTGTAATTATTTTTAATACATTGTGTTGATGTGTGTGGTATGCTACTACGATGTTGTATTTAATTTCACCTTAACTGCAGAAACTACAAGGTGGTGGTAATGCTGTGGTAGTAAAAATTACTATTGAGTTTCCAGTTTTACTATAGACAGCTTTATCAATGTAAAATCTTACTGGTTTTCTCCATAAATGCAAGATTAAAAGAGAGTTGTTCTGCTGCTTTGGTTCAAGAAAGAGTAGAACAGGGCTTATGGGTACTTACCGCGTAAGAAGATATGATAGCTAAACCTATTGTAGCTTCTTGTCAACATAGTATGTGCTTTGTTTCTAATCCATTTTCATTTTAGTTTTTGATGACTTGGCATATAATATCCAGAGAAGTGGCTAAACCCTTGTTTTCTTCTTTCAGTAGTTTCATATGTATTTTACTAAGAAATTGGTACTCTTTCTGTTAAGTACATTTATATTGCCACTTTTCATATGTTGCAGGAGAGCAAATGGAAGACTGCTTGAACTCAAGTTATGATTATCTTTGTGGAACTGATAAATTAAAGAGACAGAAAACAGAGTCAGTAAAACACGCCTCTGATACTTGGACTGATATTCATGTATCCATGAGTGCATCAGTGAATTCTCCTTCACATATCTACGAGCAGAACAGCTTAACGCCAAAACAACATAGCAGAAGAAGCTTAAGAAAGGAACGGATTTTGCAGCACACTTTGGATGATAAATTGTCTTCAGAGAAGAAAGATCTAAAAAAGTTTCCAAAGAAAAATCAGAAAGATGAAAATAGCATGACTACTTCAGTTGCAAAAGAAAGCTCCCTCCTCCAGATCAAAGGCTTGGGTCATATTACTCCTTCCAAAAAAATAGTTAAGTTAAATACTGTTACTACTTTAATTGATGGTCTCTCTAATTCACCTATGAATAATGAAGACTTAAATGCATGTTCATTGGATGGAAGATTCCCTGTTGACAGAAATGATTGTATTCTTGGAGACAAGAAGAGGAAGAAACTACAAACACTACCTAGTTTGAAACTGGCTACCTCAGAACTGGGTGCATCAGGGTCTAAAGAGTTCTTGCAAGCAATTACTACATGTAGCAAGTCATTTTGTGCTGAAGATGCTTCTTATGAAGACTTCTTTTCATCATCTGATTTTAATGAGAATGAAGTAGAGGTACAAGGACCAAAGGAATCACAGAATCCTCCTGAAGTTTGTTGTAAACTCTCTTCTACAAGCATGGACTCGCTTGATGTGAGTTTCTGTAAGCCACATAATACTGCCAAGAAAAGGAGGATTAAGTCTATTCCAGCAAATGATCTTCCAGTAAAGAAAAACTCCAAACCAGCTGAGCATCCTGGAAATGTGCCATTAAATTATATGTCAGATGGTGAAAAAGCTGACACTGCAGAAGCTCTAGATTGTGATGATGTGAATAGGCTGCCTCAGTATGCTCATGAAAAACCTGACAGAACGAATGTGAATTACTGTACTCATGCTGCTGGTAAGTTGCCACATAGAGCTGGAAAATGAAAAGATACCACACTACATTAGATATACTCATGCAACTAAATTTCAAAATGAACTGCCATTCCCAAGGGAAAAATATTTCAGAATTACACCAAAAGAAGAGAATGCTGCAGTACTGACATTATTTTTGAGTAAAATAAGTGGGTGCATAGGTTCCAAAAGAACACCTGTTTGTTTTGCCATATGTTACAAACACAAAGAAGTCACCAGGAGATAAGAAAACTGTGCTCACAAAATGCAACAAAAGTAATGTGAGCCTTCCTTTTCCTTAATGCTTGGTATTCTGTAAACTTTCTACTGCTATTCAAAATCTGTTTAAGAAACCAAGGTCTTTATGTTTTAAATGTTATGGTACTCCTGTAAATTGTTTATAAGTAACTCCTCATCATAGGCCCCTTGTTCAAATTATTTTTATTTCACAAGTTAAAATTGCTACTTTAGATTAATTGCAGTTAAGGGCATAAAATCTGTAGTGGAAAAAAATATTTGTGTTAGCAATTTCTAACTTGTGCTATGATGAAGGTTAAGAAATTTGAGGGCATGTGCAAGAGTTGCAATGTAAGTATCTTCTTCAACCATTGCTTTTTTT
Organism: Charadrius vociferus; assembly: GCF_000708025.1. Classification (NCBI taxonomy): domain Eukaryota; kingdom Metazoa; phylum Chordata; class Aves; order Charadriiformes; family Charadriidae; genus Charadrius; species Charadrius vociferus. The sequence goes on along the minus strand of NW_009647755.1, from coordinate 602,972 downwards.
TGTATGGAACTGATCTTAGTTTTTAATAATAATTTTAAGAGTATTTTTTAGATTTGAGCGTTTTCAAGTTGGTTTAGCCTAAGTTATTTCAATGTAAATGAATACCAGAATATTGAATCTCAGGAACTTCCCTGAAAAATGCTACTAACTTGCATTGGGGTATTCATTTCCAGATTTTGATATTTTGAGCTCTGTTTGTCAAGCTTTGCATAGGGTTAATTATAATTGTATATTTTAGTCATTCGTTTTCCCTAGAAAATTCTGCAGCAGTGCAACAATTAATTATATAAAATTAATTATTAACTGAAAGGGCTCACCAAACTTGGTATAAGCCTTATGAAATCATGCAGTGGAAGCGTTGAACGCTGACTGTGCCAATATCCATGGCTAATAAGTTGATGAACTGTGAGCTGCTATTTTGGGTTCACTACATTTGTATTTTAATACCTCAAGTGCATCGTTATAACATGGTTTAAAAAAAAAAAAGTCGATACAGGTGTATATTATACAAGTATAAATGTACACCCAGAAATGTATGAACCCACCGTATGTGTTTTTTTGCCATGTGGCGATACACTGGATGATGATCCTTAAATTATGTATTTCTTAATGTCAAAGAGCTGTCTGTTTTTCATTAAACAATCATGAAAACAAATGGGAAAGGAGAAAATGTTTACTACCTTTAGGTACACCAGTTAATTTTAGAGTTAATTCTAACTTTTAAATTCTAATGATTAAATTATGATCAATGTGCTAGCATGTTATGCTTTTATTTCCTCACTAGACAACTTGTTTAAGGTAACAGATTTTGGAGGAGAGGAAAAAGGAACAGTATTCAGCAAACAAAAGTAATCTGGTGTTAATACTTTTTATCCTTTTTGTTAGGAACTTCTGTAAGTCTCAATTTGTGTTTCTAGTGATTTTAATAATATTTGTAATTTATCAGTGATGGCTGTTTTCCCAAGTATAATGTATTCAGCTTCGTGCATCTATTGCATATTTAAGTAGAACCTAAAGTTTGACAGCTCAGATGAGCTCACTTAAAAATCGAAGGAGTCAATAACGAAAGATGAGTTGTATTTTCCCTAATAATATGAGTTCTGTGGAAGAAAATGAAAATAGTTTTAAACTTATTACTGTGACAATGTATGATGGAATAACTGATTTTTATTAAATATAGATATAATATTTCTCTTGTGTGTGTGTGTGAATGTAAGTTATTTCTTGTCCCTCTTAATTAGTAAATAAATAGTAAATTGCTCTGTTTTTCTGGATGTTGTACATGATTTGATAACTGGTAAATACAGTATATTATTTTTAAAAGCTAAAGAGTTCTTTTCATTCATCATATATACAGTTAGGAGTAATCAAATACCCATATAAAATTTAATAATATCTGTATAAATTTTAAATATCAAACATTTTTCTTGCCCTTTTTTTCCTTGTGTTTTTAGGTCAGTGGCACTCTTACTCAGTGTCTTTAACAACAAGCAGTAAGATTTGATAAGCTTTCTTTCCACAGACTACTTGGAACATTTGCTTTTAAAGTAGAAGTGTAAGCTAATTTGAAACTAACTTTTCAAGTCCTAATGCTTATGTTGTAGCAAATTTCAAGTTCCTTTGTAGAGGAACGGAAACTAAAGGCTGCCCAATTATTCTGCTGAACAGCACAGGAATAAACACGGCTACTTATTTTCATCTTACTCCAAGTCAAATCAAGAAGAGAACTGTCACAGACACAAGACTTGAAATTAATTAGGCTTTATAAGAATATTAAAAGATGCTTTCCTGTTCACTTTTTCTTTCTCAGCTTTGTTTCTGGAGATGAAATAAATTTTCTGTCCTTCTGATTAAACCAGCCCTACCTGATAAATTTCAGTGCTCTGTAATCAATAAGTGCTGTGAAACTGGGTTTTATGTGTCAGTGCCTAAACTTTTAGCAGTTACAAAGTGAGGAAAATGGTGGCTTTTCTCTATCGTGCATTTAAGTTTATGGAAGTGTAATAATACTGTCTTTTGTGAAAGCTAATGATCTGTGTTACTAGGAGAGTCTAAGAACTTCTTTGTCATTCATGTTGTAAATTGCTTTACTTCGAAATCCAGTCCATCTGCTTATAACTTTTTAAGTAGGACTGATGGTAGGGTGAGTTGGCACTTGAACCACATGTTTTAGAATGCCAATACTTGCTCAGGTTTGATGAATTCCTATGACTTTTTGTCTGAAAGCTACAACAACAAATAATATTGGGCAACAAATGCAAAAGTACACTCTGTTAAGCTTTTATCATCCTAAAATCATTTAGAAATTTGAACTCGGACTTAGCATTATTTCCAGCCTTAAACTTAAGACTTAGCTAAGTAAATTTTAGATATTTATGGTCAATATGGGAGGCAAATATTATCTTTTTTTGGCCAAAAGACATAAACTGATACCCATTATACTGTAATTAATGTAGTTCAATGTTAACATGGGGAATCTGGAATATCATTCTGTTATTTGGTGCAAAAATAATTAAGTTTAATTTAGATGAATAAGTTATACCTGAGGTTCTAGGTGCTTAATGATGCTAAAATACCGTTTATGTCTTTAAAACACATGTGAAAACTTTCTTAGATTTGATGTGCCTTTTTTTTTACCTTCAGTTTTAGGAGATGACAGGCTTACTAAAAATATTGTATGATGTCCTCTATTGAAATTTTGTCCTTTTAAAAAACAAATGAGAGATGAAGAAAACGGTTTCTTCCTTGATTCCTTGTTTTGTTTATCTTTGCAAAAAGTTTAATTGTAACTAATTATTAAAACAAAAAAGGACATATTTTTCTGAACGGAGGAATGGGTTGAGGATTTTTTTGATGTAGTCAAATTTACAAAGCCTGATGACATTTGTCCTAGAGCACATAATAAGCTAGGTAAAATGGTGCTAAAGCATTAACAGGTTCTCGTTAACAACCTGGTGGGCTTTCAGATGACTTGAGGAAATTATGTTCTGAATAGCAAAAACATGGGATTTGCCCATGCTGGAATAATAACTACAATAATAATAACAACACGAGTCATTAAGTATTCTCTCTGTACGTACTTGAAGGATTACTAATGATGACAAATTCAAACTTGCTTTCTTCATAGTTGGGGTAAATAAGTGTGGATAAGTACAAAATAGTAGATATAGCTTAATTTTAGTGACACTTCATTATGATGTTCTGAAGCTGAAAGCTATAGATAAAATTTTTATTAGATATACATGATTGGTTTGATTGAACAAAACTAACTCATTGTGCCTAATCATTACTTTGCTTTTTAACTCAAAGAAAATATCAAATGGAATTTTGAAGATAGTATTCTAGTTCAAAACTTCTCATTGATGATAAAAGATCATGAATGAGTAGAAGCTTAAATTGCAAATTAAAGTCACTCTAATTTATTATAATACTTCAGAAGGCTATCAGAGTTTTTGGTTTTGGATACCTGTCATTGAGCAATGAAGAGAATTTAGGGGATCTAATGGACCAGTGCCATGAGTTACCTGTGGTTTTGAGCTAAATGTAGGGATGACTAACAGTGGATGGAATTGCTGCAAAAAGTTCTGTTGACTTTATCTGAAATACCCTAGGAAAAGCTGCGAAAGATGCCAACTCCTTACTTGTGACTGAGCAACTGCTTTAAAAAGAAGCAACTGGGGAGAAAGCAGATAACAGACAGTGAAGGTTGAGACCTACATGATGGAAAAGCTAACAAGTGCTTGAGAAGTGCTGACCGCCAGGAGAGAAGAAGTAGGAACTGGACTGCAAAGAGTAGTCCTTACTTATATAATGCGCAAGATCCCCAAGTTGATAATCAGAGATGATGGACATTGTCCCCAATTCCTGCTTTCCTGTAAATATGAGGAACAAATGAGAGTGAACCCTAATTGGAAAGAGGTCCAAACATACAGGTCTTGAGACTTAAATCCCAAGTTGGGCAAGAGCTGTGGAGCTTGAGCATTCAGGCCAAGAGTGACAAAAGGAATATTATACCCCTTCTCACTGTCCACCCAAAGCCACCCCTCCAAAAAAACCCAAACCAGTACATCGTCCTTTTACAGTGACTGAACTGACTTACTGGAAATGAACAGAGATATACCTTGCTTTACCTGAATCTGCTTGGGGTAAAGCAATGGAATAGATGATCTCCTGACATCCTTTGCAGTCCTGTGGTGTTTGTTGAATTTTTTTAAGATTCAAAATACATGTTTAAAAAAATCTGTTTTCCAAGTAAAAAGAGTTAAATTTAAATTTCTTAGCTTTTTTTTATTGTGTGGCAAGATCTTTTCTCCTCTTCCACTTGCCATCAGTCTTGCTCTGAGATTGAAGATGATGGGCCTTGGTGCAATACCAAATAAAATCAACATAGTTAAGTAATTAATTCTCCCTTTGTTAAATGACACTTTGTGTTTAAATATTTGATTTAAGTTAAGGATTGTACCTGAAAGCCAGGTTTACTTGTATTGAGCAAAATTACAGTGCTACTGTGTAAATTAGTGAGAAACTTGCAACTTCAGTGTGAAGAAGTGATGAAATTTTGACTAGTGTAAAGGTTATCATTTTGAAATAAGTAATCAGTAATGGAAAATGTTTGTCATCATTTGTTGTGGTGTAATTTTATTTTTTTTTAATTGTTCTGTCATCTCAAGGATTGAGAGTTCAAGTAGCTGACAGGAAAAACAAATTATTCTTAGTTATATATGCAGTCAGACTAGTAAATATGGATAGTACCCTTCAATATTTTCCAGAAGTAATCAGAAGAAGCTTACTTGGGAGGAGCTGAATTTAGGCCACTTTTTATTTTTTAGGACACTAATTATTAAACTCTAACTGGTCTCATTCATTTCTTTGAAATGAAAAATTTTCAAATGTCCTAAAGTAGACTCCATTGAATTAAATTTGGGAACAATTATCTACTTAAATTTTCAGTAATTAAAACTTCATTGATCAAAAGATAGATCAAAGTTTTTCATCTTATGCAAGCAACATAATTTCTCAAATTATTCAGAAGTTTATTATTTAGTGCTTATAAAAGTCACCCTGACAGTGTTGAAGAATTAAATATATGTTAATTCGCAAAATAGGTGATGAAAAATACTGCTTTTTGGCAGCCAAATTAGAGTACATTCTTATGGATGGTGCCTTTTTCTAGATAATTACATTGATAAACTGCATGCGCATGCAATCCTTGCCTGCGAACAGCTTGCTAGAGTTACTTGCAAAGTGTTGTTTGAAAACATGTTTCAGACCTTCAGGTCACTTGAGATAAATGCAGTGTGTACTGAAAGCACTGGCATTTCAATAACAGGAAAACTGTAACCACCAATGCTTCAAACTCTCAAAACAGCTCTGTGTTCAGAGAAACTGCAAATTTTGTAATAAATAGAAAGCAATTTAGCTGATTCTCTGCTTGTGGTTAATATATGGTTTTCAAAATATTGGAAATTGGGAATTCTATAACTAGTTTATTTACAAGATCAGATATTGAAAGATGAAGTCAGAGGCTTGAATGTCATTCTTTTTTCCATAACTGAAATACAATGGAAAAATAACTGGTACGAATTACTAACTTAGGTATCTTAATTGTTCGTAGCTCTACATGCTATGATAAAATAATTGGTGGCAGTTTCATTTAACAAGATTGGATATTTCATTTCAAGCTTCTCAATTTTTAATACGCTTGGTTTCTAGGTGATGAAAATGAAGTTTCAGAGTGTCACGTTACTGACGGCTCTTGCAAAGTTTTTAACGAACAAAAGAATAAGCACAATGGGGGGTTAAGAAAAACTAGAAGACTCCAAAAGGTCAGTTTAACTGGACATGTTGTTTATTAAGCTCTTTCTTTTTCTTGAAGAATCACCGAGTGCCTTTGTATGTGCAAAAAAAAAATATACACTCTTTATGCACTATCAACTTAAAAACTTTTCTGAGTCTTACTGTCCTTGAAATGTTATGGGAATGGTGTTCAAAGACAATATGTATAACCATGGAACTCCGCTTTCTGGTAACTTGTGGTGGCCAAGTCGTGCCAAGTTGATGTTGTAAAGGAGGTTGGTAAACCAGCTCAAGCTCTTTTAGTTGAAAAGCCGCTGAAGTAACCTGAAAAGATGCCTATCCTTTTTTGGAGGGGTTACTAAATGAGGTAGGGGGTTTTGCTTGTTTTATCGTGGATTATGCCCAGTAGATGTTTCTTTGGGATGAACATTTATGCAGTAATTTCTTCTAGGTTCAGGTAAAGCTAAATTTCTTAACTTACTATTTGAGCTCAGTTTGGATGCAAAAAAAAAAACAAAACCAAAAAAACAGGTGAGAGGATTGGGTTGGCATTGAATTTTTTAAGGTGTTCTTCCCTTGTAAAAGTTTTGTTCTAAGTAAATATAAAACTGATCAGGAAAATAAGTAGTTCTTTTTATTAGTAAGTCATACAATTAAAATGAGCAATGAATGAGAAGTACTAAAGCATTAAAAGATGTCTGAGGTAATTGATTAAATGAAATAGATTTGACAGGTGTTTCATTGATAGCTATTGGTGAACTTTCAGAGAGACTGATCGCAGATTTCGATCCTCTTTTATGTAAAAGTTCTGAGCAGATGCAATTACTAGGCTGTTCAACCTTTTAAACATCCTGAAGATGGGATATTAATCCCATGGACCAGTGATCTTGTCTGGGTTAAAATTATTTGACTTGTTGCCTGCATCTTACTGCTTGTGACATTATTTGTTCACTTTCTTTTCCTAAATATATACATATATATTATTTGTATAACTAATAACTGTAAGTATTATGTAGAATGTATAAATCAACTTCACTCTAGATCCATGTCATATAGAAACATTATAAGTGTGCTTTTTAGGAAAAATCGCCTCTCCACAACAATTTCGTTTCCTGCCACAGAAATCTGACTAAAGATGTATCTGCAGTCAATGGCTCTTCATAAGGTTATTTGTAGAAACCGTGCTTGTAGATTTACCAGATTTGTTGGTACTGATTCCTTCTCCTGTATAATTATGCTATAAGAGCATTATGCAATAGTACTAGTTTTGATTTCATTTCTCTTAAGAAAAGATCTCAACATAACTGTTACTTACTGACAAGAAACAAAAATAATATGAAGTTCTTTTTAAATGTTCCCCTTTTTCAGTCCAGGGGCCAAATATTGGCCTTGCAGCCAAAGGTGATGTCTTTGAATGGTTCTGCTTGGTGTCTGCTAAGCTTTCTTTTGTGAAGCATGCTCTCTCAGGTGTTTCAGTAGCCAAAGCTACTAGTAATAGATGGAGAAAATTCTTGTTCAGTGTTTTTGAAAATGGCATCCTTCATCTGTCCGCTACAGCCAGTTGATAATACATTTTGACTCAAATGTCAATAACATAGCAGTGCATACTTTTTTAATGTCATGAATGTTTTTGGAGGTTTTTTATAGTTTTAAAGGTTTCCAGTTGCAGTTTGGCTGTGCAAATTCATATAGAGACAGTGTTGGGGTTTTTTTTGATTGAAACATAAAAAGAACTTCACAAAAATATATTTCTGTGATTTAACCAGTCTGGCAACCAGACTGTTGTGCTGAAAAATTTTACTGCATCTTTTCCTTGAGAAATTGTCTGTTAGTATATATGAAACTTTTATGAATATGTCTTTTTCAGATCTATTTTCCAATGTTTGTATGCATGCATACATGCAAAATATATAAAGCCAATGTTGGAGATCCCTAGGAAATTTAGTGAAGCAATTTTAAGAGGATATTGTTTTGAACAAAATCAAACTGACTATCTAAATTTTTGTAAAGAATTAAGTTGCAAAGTTTTTCTAGTACCAGTCACAATATGTTCTTGAAGCTTTTTAAAAACAACCAGACGTTATATAAATTTTTAATAAACACTTTTTTTCAGTGGCTGCAGCTTAAACATTGCTACATTTTGCTAATATTTGGCAAAGTTAAAGTGAAGACAAGTTAGAAAATTTCATTTGTTTCCTTTGCCCAAAGCAAAAAGTGTATGAGAGAAATAGCACAAATATTTTTTTTAAAAAAATTCATTGAATCATAGTATTGTGAAGAATTTTCTAATGTTTATTTAAACCTTAAACTTTATGTTAAAAATACAAGTGCAAAAGAAATGGCATTTCCTCGCTATTTAATGGACTGTTTCCAGAAATGTGACTATGTGAATCTCTAGACCTTTTATATCTAAAAAAAAAAAAAAAAAAAAAAAAAAAAAAAAAAAAAAAAACCCCAAACAAAACCCCACCAAATCTTTAAACTATAGTCATTGTAGAGTGTATACAGTTTTGTAGTGAATAGTTCCAATATGAGGCTTCAGATCGTATTGCTGATGTTCTGGGAATCTGTTGTAAATGTAGTCTGTTAAATTCATTACTTAGCTGTATGTCTCTTCATTTGGGAAGCAATGTAAATAGCAGTTGGTTTTTTTAATAGAAAAAGTTTGAAATCTAATACCTCTTTAAAAATAGTTTAGGTGTTTGCTGAATATAATTCTCGGACAATGTATGAATTGAAACTTTTTAGAGTACTTTAGTTATAACTCATTCACTACAGTGTCTACTGCAATGAACACTACAATGATAACTCATTCACGACGGTGAAGGCATGTCAGTAGGCATCTGGATTTCACTATGTTATGGCATATTTTTAAAAAGCCATACAAAAATATCTGTAGGAAATAAGATCAGGCATAAGTGTTAACATTGTTTGCCTCCATGGCTATTTCAAAGTTGTCATTTCTAGTTTCTTTAATATAAATCAAGCTGTTGGTTTGGCATTTCTCTGCTGTGCTGCTGTGTTATGCATTTGTTTTCTTCAAAACCTCATGCAGGTTCAGTTTCTTGTATACAAATTTAGCTGAAGTTAAAATCAAGAGTGACTTTGTTAAGGTACTTTTATATAACAATTTATTTTTTTTTACTCATATTTTCTTTCTTTATACTATTTATATAAGCATGCTTATTCTATTCTTAACATGGTAGACTTCTAATCAGTTATCTAAAATTGTACTGTCAACTAACAAAAACCTTGAAGACAAAGCAGTTTATAATGGCAGCTGCAGGCATGTTGGGGGAAGACAAGTAAGATTTTCAGGAATTTTTAATGGCATCAGGAAAAAGGTTTTGGTTTTAAAACACCACCACCCCCCCAAAAAACCCCTGGAGTTTTGGTGTGTTGTACATATTCAAACGTAGTGCATAAAGGTAGATTTATAAAACTGCGATATAGGGTTGAAATTTTTGGTTTTGAGACATGAGAATCCATAATTGAGGATAGTTCCAGATTCTTCTCATGCACAGCTGGTAAGGGTTAATCATAGAATCGTCCAGGTTGGAAGGGATCTTTAAGATCATCAAGTCCAACCATCAACCTAATACTACCAAAACCTCTATTGAACCATGTCCCTAAGCACCATGTCTACACATCTTTTAAATACCTCCAGGGATGCTGATTGCAACACTTCCCTGGGCAGCCTGTTCCAATGTTTGATAAACCTTTCAGTGAAGAAATTTTCCCCTACATTCAATCCAAACCTCCCCTGGCGTAACTTGAGGCCATTTCCTCTTGTGCTATCACTTGTTAGTTGGGAGAAGAGACCGACCCCCACCTCTCTACAACCTCCTTTCAGGTAGTTGTAGAGTGTGATAAGGTCTCCCCTCAGCCTCCTCTTCTCCAGGCTAAACAGCTCCAGTTCCCTCAGTTGTTCCTCATAAGACTTGTCCTCCAGACCCCTCACCGGCTTTGTTGCCCTTCTCTGGACACGCTCCAGCACCTCAATGTCTTTCTTGTAGTAAGGGACCCAAAATTGAACACAGTATTTGAGTGGGGCCTCACCAGTGCCAAGTACAGGGGGAAGATCACCTCCCTAGTCCTGCTCACCACACTGTTTCTGATACAGGCCAGGATGCTGTTGGTCTTCTTGGCCACCTGGGCACACGGCTGGCTCACATTCAGCTGGCTGTCCACCAACATCCCCAGGTCCTTTTCTGCAGGGCAGCTGTCCAGATTTCTCTGTAGGGCCATCCTAACCTTAAGCAGGTCGACACGCCCGCCTAACTTTGTGTCCTCTGCAAACTTACTGAGGGTGCACTCGATCTCCTCGTCCAGGTCATTGATAAAGATATTAAAGAGAACTGGCCCCAATACCAAACCCTGGGGAATACTACTTGTGACCATCCACCAACTGGATTTAGCTCCATTCACCACCACTCTCTGGGCACGGCCATCCAGCCAGATTTTTACCCTATGAAGAGTACACCCATTCAAGCCATGAGCGGCCAGTTTCTCCGGGAGAATGCTGTGGGAAATGGGGTTGAAGGCTTTAGTAAAGTTCAGGTAGACAACATCCACAGCCTTTCCCTCATCCACTAAGAAGGTCATTGTATAGAACGAGATCACGTTTGTCAAGCAGGAACTGCCTTTAATGAACCCATGCTGGCCTGATCATAGAATCATAGAATGGTTTAGGTTGGAAAGGACCTTGAAGATCATTGAGTTCCACCCCCCCTGCCATGGGGAGGGACCCCTCCAACTAGACCAGGTTGCCCAAGGCCACTTCCAGCCTGGCCTTGAACACCTCCAGGGATGGGGCCTCAACAACCTCTCTGGGCAACCTGTTCCAGTGCCTCACCACCCTCAAAGTGAAAAACTTCTTCCTAATGTTTAATCTAAACCTGCCCTCTTCCAGTTTATAGCCATTCCCCCTCGCCCTGTCACTACATGCCCTAGTAAAAAGTCCTTTCCCAGCTCTCCTGTAGGCCCCCTTTAGGTACTGGAAGGCCGCAATAAGATCTCCCCGGGGCCTTCTCTTCTCCAGGCTGAACAGCCCCAGCTCTCTCAGCCTCTCCTCATAGGAGAGGTGCTCCAGCCCTCGGATCATCCTTGTGGCTCTCCTCTGGACACGCTCCAGCAGGTCCATGTCTTTCTTATGTTGAGGACTCCAGAGCTGGATGCAGTACTCCAGGTGGGGTCTCACGAGAGCGGAGTAGAGGGGCAGAATCACCTCCCTTGACCTGTTGGCCACACTTCTTTTGATGCAGCCCAGGATCCGGTTGGCCTTCTGGGCTGTGATCGCACATTGCTGGCTCATGTTGAGCTTAATGATGACCTGGTTGTCCTCCATGTGCCGCATGATGGCAATCAAGATGACCTGTTCCATAACCTTCCTAGGTACCGAGATCAGACTGACAGGCCTGTTGTTCCCCAGATCTTCCTTCTGGCCCTTCTTGTGTATGTGGATTAATTCCTATGAATGTCAGCAGGTGGCTTCCCTGGTCTAGAAATCTAAGTTGATGATACTGGATTGCAGGGGTAAAATAAACCTTTTATGTGTTGTGATGCATTTTTCAATTATTCTGTGGAATTAAATACATAGTTCTTTGTTGCTTTGCACAGGAAGGATGAAGTGATATAGCTAAAAATCATAAAGCAAAAAATGTATTCAAACGAATTAGTTACAGGGGCATTAATGTGTTGGTATGAGGGTTGAGTGCTCATTTCATTGCTTAATGTCACAAAAATGTTTACATTTATCACAACACTTGTTACATGTCATAAATGTAAACATTTTGTACTTTAAATAGATCAGAGGAAGACTCATTATGAATAACCAGTTAACTGACATTTTTATTCAAGTAAACAGTTTCATACTTTTAGAAGGATATGAGAGGTAATAAATATCTTTTAAAGGATCTAACGGTATCGGATCACTAGAAATGCAATTGGAATGAAAAAACCCTTAAAATACTGTCTTCTGAGTGAATAGAACAAACTCTTCAACCATGTGAAAAAAACTGTTAAGCATCACGTGGGATAATTAAAACCATATTTTCATAGAGAAGACAGTATGGACTTAACTGAAATTTCTTCAGTTTTGTTTTCAAACAGATTCATCTTGGCTTGTATTTCTGTAGCTCTTGGATTTGGGTGAAGATAAAGTTATCAACACTGAAGTTACGAGATTTTTGAGAGAAGAGGAAATTTTTACTAAGTATCCAACCTTATGCTGTGGAACAATTAGTGTGAAGCAGGCCATTGTTAGATCCTGTTATCAAAATCCTTTTTAAAAATATTTTATTTGTGGCAAAATAAATTTTAATATCCTGAAAAATCTGGTAACTATAAAGCATGAAGCATCTTGCCAGAGATTCAGGAAAGTGACTTTATGTCTATATTTGATATGTGCATATTCGTAGACTGTCTTAACCAGATTGTATCTCTTTAGGGGACAACATCTTTTTATGTTTTCCTTCCAATTTTGATTTTGTAGTTGCTTTGAATAAATACATATTTTAAACACTGATACTTGAAATGTTACTGACTTCCAGCTGCAAATGAACATTAAACTAGGGTGAATTGGACAAGGTGGAAGCATGCAAGCTTATTTACAGTTAACAGTGAAGAAACTGGAACTAGGTACAAGTTTATGGTCTTGGAAAATACTTGATGTAATGAGGGTGGTGGACAGGTGGTCATTGAAATGTAGTCAAATTGATTGTTTCGGGTGTAAAGACGAGGCGAGTGACTGAAGGTACAAATTATGAGAATGCTTGCCTGGTACCATCAAGAAACTTTTATGGTATTGACCAAATGTCTGATGCTGTGATTTTTTTAATCTGTATCTGATTTGAACCTAGAATGTTTCTTGTTCACAAGATGTCTCATCCTACATGAAATAAGCCTGAAAGCGTCTGACCAACTCTAGCTGATGACAACTGAATAGTTGATTATTGTTAAACTGTAGTTATCCAGCTGACTCAACATAAAGTTTAAGAAACAAGTTGTTGGGAAAGAAGCTTTTAGGCAGACCACATTGTAGAACAAGTAACTTTGAAAGTGTCTAGTGATAAAAGGATCTAATGTTATACATCACTGCAGAAAATTTGCTTCCTTGGAGTGCCTGAAATATGTCACTGAATGGGACATTGAAATTGAACAAGAAAGTTTATTTTTACAGGCAAGACACAGCTTACGCTATTGCTACATCCAAAATATAGCTGTGGTCATTTTTTTTTGTTCCCAATGTCCACATTTTGTAATAGTATTGTCATTTGAGAACAAAATGTCCTATCAATAAGTAGTGTTAGTATTTGTTTCATATGAGTGGAATATGCAGATATTAATTTGATAAAATACTTCTTTCTTTTGATATAAAGTTAAGTAATGAAAAAATCTAAGAACTTCATATTGGCATAATGGATTTAGAAAATACTGAATGCTCTAAGAGTGATGTATAGGAAAAACAAAAATCAGTATCAGCAAGAATAATACAAAATGGCTAAAATCACTGAAAAATATTCTTATTAAATATTTGAAAAGCACAAGCTCAAAATGCAGTCTCAAAATACTCAAAAAAACTTTTCAGAGGATAGCACTCTAAAGGATGCCTTTGTATCCCATGGTTTGAGACAATTTTATAAGTCCTGCTGTATATTTAATCTCATGAGTATTTTCACTCAAACTTTGTAAGGCAGTTCTGGTTCTGGACTTCATCCAGCTAGTGAATTTGTCTCCCACACTTCTTCCACAACGAGCTGAGGGCTTCTGAAACAGAAGCCATACTCTTGGCATCTGCTGCTGCACCTTACAGTGCATGCTTTGTGCCATGTCCTAATGGTAACACCTTTGTTACCACCACTTAGGGATGCTACCGTTCCTGCCAGGAAAATCTCCTGTAGATAGACCTGGTGGGCAGATTCATGCTCTTAGGTCCCAAGAAATCATTTTCTTTACGATAGGTTTCATGCTAGCTATCCTGGACTACCTATTGAAGTGCTGTGGTCTGTTTCTTAACTTGAAAAAAAGTCTTTTCAAGTCAGTGCCTTTCTATGGCAAAAGGCACAACCTCCTCTCAACTCAAGTTTAGGGTGTTTCTTGTCCCAGGGGCATTTGCAGCTGCTGTTGACACTCTTGTATGAGTGGCTGCTTGGAACACTGGAAACATGCTGTGACAGTGATATAGGAGGTGGTTGACTTTACAGTTTGTCATCTTAGCAAGCAGTGCAGTTAAGACCCAGGAGCTGAATTTGCCCAAGTTTTTATAAAAAAACAACCAAACAAACAAACAAAAAACCCACTAAATTTCTGTGCAATCAACAGATTAACATTTTGGTTCTTTTTGGAACCTTATTCAAGAAATAGTGGCTTAAATTTATGGAGCATTTTGGTTTTTGTATGCATAGAATTACAAAAAAAAAACCCCTTCACTGTTTTGGTTTTGGTAGAGTTTTTGGTGGTGGTGTTTTGTTGTGGTTTTTTTTTTTCCAGAAGATTGTTAGGTATGGTGATTTTTGGTCCAGAGACCATTTATGAGGTCTTATGTAAAGTCAGAATATATTTTTTATTATTACCTTTAGGAAAGTAGGAAACTGCTTGAGAGCTATCTATGGTGAACACTGGATAGGGATAAGCATTGAGAAGGCAAGTGTCCCTGGGACCTCAAACCAGGACGTTAAGTTATTCAAAGTACATCTATACCATCTTCATACTTTTCTTTAAACTTCTGTGTCATTCTTGGATTTAATGGTGGAAGGGAAGCTTAGGTGCAAGATACAGATGCAACTCTTTCTGGCTTAGAGCGTGAGGGGAACAGTGCATAAACATTGTGTAAGAAGTGAGAGCATACAGTCCGTGCTTGGGACATGCATACCTCGCTGCTGAAAATGTCTATGTATGCTGTAACTTATCTCTAGTTATTGGTAAATCACAATTCTTGTCTAGTTTTGGGGTACACTGTTATATTTGTGAAACACTGAGGTCATAACTGTCATGCCAGAAAACCAAATAATCCATTGGACTGCAGCTGGTTTGGCAAAGAATCAGCATAAAATTGAAAGTATTTTCCCTCTTGGCATCAGAAACCACCAGGAGGAAAAGCAACTGCTGTTTAGATCCTCTGTTTTTGGGAAATTTAACTCTTGGAAAAATGAACGCCCTACATAAACCTACTGGTAGCTGGCATGACTCTACAGGCCGGAAATCCTTTAGTTTATAGAGCTGCTTTCTAAATCATAGCCTCACAGGTCTTGAAAGTTGTTGTAAATCAATCTGAACAAAAGACTTCATGAACTCCATTTCATCAGCGTTTGACATGTCTTCATTAACACTTTTCTTAATAATTTAACAAATACCACCATTCTTTTCTACATTGAAATGAAACAGTTTATGGATTAGTGGTGTGAGCTTTGTTGAATTGAATTATGAGCTCACAAAGAAGTCTGCATGGTACAGGAATATAAATATGTAATCAGTTAAATATGAAAAAATCGTGCACATTATTCCTTAATAGATGTACTACTTCCTACTAGTATAAAGAATCAGAAATGCTGAAAAAAATGGCTGTTGATATAAGTACACACTACAAAAAATCTTTTTTTGAAAGAATTGTGTGCATGTATGATTAATTCATAATACTTCAAGATCCTAAAAATTAAAAAAAAGGTAGTTGGTTTTTTTCATTATTTATTATTCTACCCTTCATAAGATTGCTGTTGCACCTCAAAGCCTTTAATAAGTATTGTTCAGTTGTTTAGCACATTGTCTAGAGGACAGTAAAGCTTTAACTCAGGTTGTTGTCTATCTGAAACAAGTGGGTTATAATCTTGTCAGCAGGGTATTTACTAAGTTTACAGTCTTGTATCTTAACACAAACCTGTGTAAATCCAGCCTTGACTTTTTGGGGCTGCAAATGTATTCAGGAGCATCTTCACCTGAAATTCCACTTGCCATTGCTGCACAGTTGGTAATCTCCAGAAGACTTCAACTATCCAAATTAACCTAATAGTGTTAATAATTGTGCAAACCCAATATTTACAGTTGGGGTGATGTAAAATAGTTCTTTCCCTACTAAAATGGTTCTATCCCTATAGCCTGTGCAATGGAATTGTCTCTGTTCCTCAGTTGGTTCTGTCCAATGTATAACCCAATGTGAACAGTTTTAACTGAGCCACTGATATCTGCAATGAAGTAGCTGAGGCAGATGTCATTTCTAATGAACCTTCTATGATGGCTGGCAACCACCATTACAAAAAATTTAATGGATGGTTGATGAGGTCTTAAAAATCAAACCATTAATTTCACTGAAGCTACTCTACTGTTGCCAACTGCCCTTATGGCTTGGTTTTTATCTCACAGTTAGGGCACAGGGTATCTCAGCTGCAGTGCTTTTAGTCAGTCATAAGTCAGCTGTCCAAAGAAATTGTTCACTTCATTGGATCATTATGAAAGCATAAACAGTTTTTAACATCTGAACAGATGAAACAGATTCACTCCTACATCATGCTTAATTTATTGTTGAAATTCTTCACAGAAGGGTACAAACTATTTTTGTTAACCTAGGTGAAGGTTTTCAGCAGGGGGAAAAAAAAAAAAAAAAAAAAACCAAAAAAACCCCCAAACTGTGCCTGACTTTCTCACAGATCATTTGGGAAGATGAGTAAACATTGGACATTATTTGGTGATAATGGCAGAATTAATGTATGCCTTAGTGTGATCTTTAAAATGTTTCTGCTTCCATGTATGAATTTTCTCTGTGACAGAGTGTTGCCCCATGATAGCCCTTGTTCCTCTTTCTCCTGTCTTGTGACTTTTTTGGGGTGAGGGAGTCTGTCCTTCATCTAAGCTTTCATTTTCTGTTAGCTATTTCATAGTTTAGATTCTTTTTCCTCCCCTTAGCATCCCACTTCTTGAACTTCACTTCTGTCACATTGGCAGTCTCACCCTCTCTGTCTCCTCAGTTTTCACATTCTATGGTCTAGAGGTGAAACTTTCCTAGGAAAAGTCAGTTGAGAATTGGACTACTTCTTTTCCTGAGCAATGCTGACTGGGAAGCCAGCCCCTAATTTGTACCTGTCAGAAAGGCTTGGGCTTCCCATCAGAATGAGAATCACTGCTGCCTATGCTTGCAGAAATTGTAATCATGCTTGTTGGCTTTCTTCATGTCATGTTGATTGACTCTGAAATTTTTGGTTGCAGTCAAAGGGGGTGGGAAGGAGCATCTGCTCTCCCCTTAATCTTTGTCTGTCCTACCAGCAAAAGTCAGTCTCTAGTTTTGCTAATGATCACAGCCAGACAAACCTGTCCTTTGAACTTGCAGAATGCTGTGAAAGCTGTCCCTTGCTACAGAGTTTTGTATCTTCCATGGCTGATTTTTATTTATTTATTTTTTTAATATAGGTGTTATCTATTATGGTTGCATGTGAAAAACTGAAAATGTCAGTAAATTGTAAACAGTGACACTGCTAGTCTGAAAAGTCTGAAGCTATTCATCATCCTTAATCTTGCCAACAGAAGTTCTAGGTGCTTCTATGTCTGTGATTACAGGATTTCTCATCTTTGGCTGTGAAGGAAAGCTGATGCCCAAGCACCTGTCCTGTCATCTTATTTTTCTGTCTTGTTACAGCTTTATTTTTTTCGTCTTTCCCCATGTTAGTATTGATTTAGTTAGGATAGGTGCATTTTTCATATCTTCCTAGGACCAAAGCAGGGGAACTATATTTGGTCAGGAAATTACAGTTGAAACTGAGTTTGCAGCCAGAGGAAACTGGAAAAATATCAGTATCAAAGGACTGATAAGTGGAGAAAGGACAGCCAGAAAGTAAATTATAGCTTTGAATAATTGCTGTTTAAAACTACTGAATAGTAATCATTCATTACAATTACCAATTACTTTCAGCTATGGGCCACAATTACTTGAATAGAATAAATTAATGTAACACAATTTATAGATTGTTTCTAAAAACAGCCTTAAAGTTTTGAATCCTCATTACAACATTCCTAGATAAAAGTAGTGAAATTAACCTGATTCTTGAATATACCCATGCTACAGGTACCTGTGTGTTTTGGCTTATGTATTAGTAGGACTGAAGTTTGTTACTTCTGAAATACAGCTGTAAAGATCAAAAGTGAGTGTACGAGTTCTGAACCAATTTCAGAACTATCGAATGGACCTACAATAGCCAGAGGAAAAAGGGACTGGAAGAGTACAAACCAGATAGCATAATAATCTTGTACATTTTATTTGAATGCACATGCACTTCTTTCCCCTGCCTCCCCCTGGCCTCTTTCTAAAAGTCCTTTATCCCTGATATATTGACTAAACCACATTGGATAAATACCTTGTTGAGTCCTGAAGTTGAAGGTCTTTTTTTACTCCATCACAATATACATCTAAGTTTGAGAGTACACTGAAGCTTATTTCTTTCAGAACTTCAGTCGACTTTAAGGCACAAGAGAAGCATTTGGACTAAGTAATACACAATTCAAAAGTAGTATTTATTGGTTGAAATCCTTTCTTGAAAAAAAAGTCCGAGGCCTGCATTCTTGACCCAAGGACAAAATGAGACCTAATTTACTTAGGCTGGAATGTAACCCGTCACAAATGTAAAACCATTCCTGCCAGGTCAATTATTATCGTGAAAGCACTTTATTTTTGAGAACTGGAAACACATATTTTACGGTCACATTTTAATTCATATGTTACCTATGAAAAACAAATCATGACATTCTTAAGGAAACAAAATTTGAATTTACTTTCTTGAAAAGCAGGTTGTACAAAACAGGGTTTTTCTCTTATTGTCCTTCATCTCCAAGAAACACCAGCTCAAACTTAGCATCCAACCTCAAAATGTATTTTCTTTCTTTTTTCCTGCTATAAATGTATATTAGAACTCATAATGATGCTCAGCAGATGTCTTTTTCTGGTCAGGAAAAAAAATGCTAACTCAAAAAAATTTTTTTGCAATAAAAGCAACATGTAAAATAAAACAGACAGAAAGAGCATAGAAGAAAAATTGCGTAGCAAGGGGGGAAGCAATTAACTTGAAAAATGTACAACTGAAAATTAAAACATAGTTTGGCTAAGTTTTCTGCATGGTAACTGTAATTAAAGAGAACTGCTTGTCTTACTGAAGCAATAAAACAAAATGTTGTCTGCTTAGCGAATGACCTCTAACTTGCAAAAATATGCAGTTCTGAATGAAGATGAAATAATAGATTTGGAAGAAATTATATTTATTCCAACTTCTACCTTTTGTATGCATCCTTCTGCATTCTTGAGTCTTTGGATTGCTTTAGGGCGCACTGGCAGAGCACTTGCCCAGAATACTGACTGTACCATCTTATATGCTCTGTGTTGTAGCATAAAAGTTACAATTCAAAAGCTGACTTTGCAGGGTAATGTCAGGACAGGCTGCAGGTCTCCTAATTTGTGTGGATCCAGTATTTTCACTTCCCTACAGAAAAGGTATTAAGGAACTTAAGGTATTTCAGCTCTGAAGCTGAAGAAGCAGCTGTAGGATCTCAAGCTGCTCTGGTCTTGGTTTATATTAATGCTGGTTTTGTTGGTTTTCTTTTTAACACAAGTTTGGCAAAAGTAGTGGTCTGACTAGTAATACTTCCATGACATTTAATTTATAAAAAGTTGTAAGGATGGGTATTTTTCTGCACATTCTGAACAGGCACATCTGACTTCAGAGCTCGTATTATAAAGGGGTCCCAAGAACCTAGCGCAATTCTTTTGTGGGGATTTAACTCCAGACTTTTAGCCAAAGAGCTTCATCCTGATGACAGCGAGGCTTGGCTTCAGATACTGAAGGAGAACGTCATGACCATACTGAAGCATCAATCATATTTGACATAGATGATGTTTTGAGCCCAGAAAGATTGGACAGAGAAGAGTAAAACCTTGTTTTAAGCCATGTTTTGTGCCTTCCAAGGCTGTCACATGCCAGGGTCCTTTAATGTTCTAGGAGTTTATGCCAATCCAACAACGTGTATTAAGACAGTATGAGGTATGTCTTCACAACTGTGTAATGTGGCCCCACGTCTGTTTTCGATCATCTGACCTAACCTGTGCAGCAGAGTGCCTAATGTTGCAGTCCTTCTAGCACAAGAACTATCACTCAGTGTCTTGTTAGATGTCTTCTTGAGTGTATGTACTTAAAATTTTGAATTTATATTATTTAATATTTAATACTAATAATATTAATGTGGTGATAGATATATTTAATATATATTGTTGCATTGTTATTATTTTTGCTCAAACTCTTTGAGTATAAAACTCAAATGTGGAATTGAAGCTGTGAAGTTTGTGGAACTTCCAAGAGCGATTAAATGTGACTGTTTATTTGGACTTGAAAGTAATGCAGTACAAAGCCTTTTGGCTAAGAATACAACAAATTTTGATTACAGATAAGTGTGTATTATCTTCTTTTTAATTGTCAGACTAGCAATAGGGTAAGGCATCAACAGTAAGTACTGCTGGCAACAAGTTAGAATCTGGAAACTTACATTTCCAAAAATACTGCGTAGAATTTCTCTCGAAGAAATATTTCAATATAAAGGATTCATCCTTTCCTCATATGAGGCTTTATTCCATTCTATTATTGATTGTTTTTACATTTTCACATTTTATATATTTTCAGTTCTGAAGTATTGTATAGCTTACATAGCATTGTCTGAGTGCATGTTTATCATGAGTTAAAAAAACTATTGAATATGCTACCTGTTGCTTCTGAAGACTTAAATAGTATCTGGATTTTATGGTTTTCAAATTTACCCAACCACAGAATGAAATTATCATGTGGATGCTGAAAAGATTACTTCTTATGTTATCTTTAATATGTAGCTTGTCAATGGTATCTAAATTAGGTTTTATTTATGCAAAGATTGTTCATATAATGAATACCTATATAGTCATGGTGCACACTATTATCTACAGTCTATTAGTCTACAGAGATAATTCTGAGGAACTCCATTCTTAAATGTGATGGATTGCTTGAACACTTAATGGAGAGCAGTTCTGTACTGATAAGAGAGAACAGATGGAGTTGCATCAGAGTATGTTCTCTTTTCTGTTCTGTGATTCGTTGCTGGGTAAAATGAGTTGCCCTCAAGTTGTCTTTGGCCTATGCTACCAGCTGTAATCCAATTAAAAATATTTTTACGGTCTCAGCTCAATACATTACTGAAAGGAAACTGAATTTTAGCAGAGACTTTGGGAGCTTACTGCTTGTGGTTGTGATAATATATTGGGGGGCAGAAATGGGAGTGATTATTTCTTATGGAGCAGTAGTTATCTAGAGAAATAATTTGAGATAAAATCGTATATTGATTTTGAAAAGGAGTTGTTGTTTGAAATCATTGTATAAAAGTCAGTTGATCTACTTTTCCTACAAAAGTAAAATGTTTTATGTAGACATACTTGTGCGTGTTTGTGGAGCTACAAGTAATTCTTAGCTAAGATTTTCAAAACCTCTTCTTACATATATTTTTCATGACCATGTTATGCTCCGTTACTTATTTCTCTGATACTGCTGAAATTCATGTTCTGTCCTACCTTTGTGCATGCTAGAGGCTTCCATGGTCATTGCTGATGACCAAAGGATACTCCTTCCTCTTCTGACTTTTACAATACTAATTCTTAAAAATCTTATTTAAAATCTGTGTGGGGAAAACACTCCTACTTTGTACATAAGCTATGGGGGGTATTGCAGGGGAAAGATGTCTCAGAATTGCTGGTTTAAGGTTTGCAGTACTCTCTGAGTATATCTTGTATGTTACGTTACTCAGACAACTTTTATTCACTAGGCAAGTTTTAATAGTGAATGTTTACTTAAAAACCTGCACTTAAAATACTAAAGTTGTGCAAAATAAAAAAAAAAAGCTATAGTATCAAACTAAAATAATTATAATTATACCTAACAATAAATATACTCTTGTTTCTGTGGCATCTCAGACAGTTTCTGCCTTTCTTTTGGAAGAAACTGGAATAATTTTAAATTGCACGTTTTCTTTGTTGAAGTTAAGCTGCCTTTTCCTTTCTATCTAATCAGAAGGACAAGGTAAAAGACAAATACTATCCTCTTTTTGTGTGGCATCCCAGACTGGAAATTCTTTGCTTTTTGTTTTTACTAATGAAAAATTCCATTCCTGTTTTCTACTATATTGGATGTGTTGATACCAGACATGATGAAGGGCTTTCCTTCCTTCCTTGCCCTCAACATTTAATATTTCTAGTATATGTGTTAATTAGTACAGCCTCTTTCCCAGGTGATACTATAACTATGAAGAAGTTTAGTCCTTTTAATGGAACAGTTTCTAATTTAAGGTTTTTTTCAAAGGGAAAAACTTTACAGATTTTTGATGTTTTCTTGTCTCTTTCGTGTCTCTAGCCAACAAGGACACTGGTTATGACGAGTATGTCTTCTGAGTAAGTATTAAACATTTTGACCCTTTGGTCAGCACACCATTTAAACTTGAATGTTGATAATCTTTTTATGCCTATACAACATGAAATTCATCTTGGGGCTATGTGTTAAAACACTTTATTTTATTCTGTATTCTAGCTAGAAACATGTACATACATGTATATGTTGTTGCTGTCTACACTGTATGTGTATGTTTGTGTTGCTATGGTGCAGACTGAAGTAGTTGTTCCATAGGTGAGCTCAACAGGGCTTCAGAGCAATAAAACTAAAATCTTAAGCAAGTTTTGAATTTTTCTGAAGGAAATGTAAAAAGCAGTTTTATGTAGTAAATGGTTCAGACTTTCAGCCGAAGACTTAGCTTTCTCCCAATACATTTTAATTATTTCTATTTAAAAAGTCGTAATCTGAAAGATCAGTTTAAAATGTTTTCTTTCATACAAATAGTTGCTGAATAAATATCAGTTGTAGGCTTTTTAGCCACTTAGTTTCAAAACATTAGAAGCAGCTGCCACTGCATATTTTGGAGGAGAGTTAATAATTTTCTGGCATGCTCTTATCATTCTCTTAAAAGTCTTACAGCATAAAGAACATCCAACAAAAACACAATTCCATATTTTATTCTACACTTGCTTACAGTTTTTTGAATTCTTTTTCAAAACTCAAGATATTTCTGCTAACCACAAATCTGTTTCAGGTTTGAAGTAATTAAATCTTGACAGTTACATAGATATAAGTATTCAGAAACAGCACTTACTGGCTATCCTTTTAGAAGTTCTTTGCAAATGGTTGTCAATAGCTATTAACAAGTGTGCTAATATATATGTCAGAAACAGCAAATGGAATTAATAACTTTCTTGACTGGATGCTAGTAACACCAAGACTATAAAATGCACTTTGCAAGTCATGCAATACAGGATCATTGTGGGGGAGGTAAGATAATTGTTACAGCACAGATAGGAGTAGTGGAAAACAGGCCTAAGTCTGCCTAAAAGAGAACAAATCCTGGCAGATCTGGGGAAAAAGTTCTTTTGTTGAAAGTGGTCGTTAATATATTATTTCTTTTAGGTTGCTTGTAGTTGATTTTCCCCACTAGCCACTTACTGTTTCATTAAATAAAAATTTTTGGTGATAACAGTTGCTTTTCTTCAGAACTTCATCAGGATTGTGCTTTTGGCTGTCTACAATTGTAGGCATTCATCAACTTTTAAATGGGAGAGGGGAGAGGGACTGCTTCTGAAAGAGCTAAAGAACAGAAAATAGTCCTCCAAAATACCACTCAGTGGCCAAAATCCAATTCTACTACCCAGTAGCCTCAAAAGTGATTAATTAGAATTTAAATTTTAAGATGCATGAGTTCAGTGGTTTCATGGCATCATGTTTTCAGGTTATAATAAACGCTGCTCACTGATTCACAACCAGCAGCTGCCTGTTTTTCTGAATCACGAAATCAGTGAAATTTTGCTGTAAATTTGCATCCATCAGTTTTTTCAGCTGACTGAAGTATTAACTGGTGAGTTTTCACTGCGGTTTGTAAGATAAATTAAATTCTTGTACAACAGGACTTTTTCCTCTCGTTGTAAGGAATTTTGTGTAGACACAAGAACGAACTAAGGAAAGGTTCAGATAGAGCGTGGAAGTGCATCCCCTGAGCCTGTAGTCTAGCCAGGGCCAGCTCCTATGAGTTGCAATCTTGCAAAAATATTCACTTGTAGGCTATGTTGAGTAAAATGCAAAATAATGAAAAAGGAATAGTAAATATTCTAGTAACAGTCAAAGCCCATATAGGGTCAGTTGTTTGATTTGATTTGATGCTGTGGGACATGGTTTAGTAGTAACTTGTCAGTGCTAGGTTAACGGTTGACCTTGATGATTTTAAAGGTTTCTTCCAACCATAACGATTCTATGATTTTTCTTTTTAAGTGTCTCCACATACAATATCACCTTTTGACTTAACTGTAAAGTTAATTTGCTACATTGTTTTTACTACTCAATTATTTCTTTGAAACTTCTTGAAAAATAGATTGCTGCATTCTCTGTGAAGAATTGTTTGCAGTTTTGTTAGAGTACCTCTAAGCAGTGCTTGTTTTAGCTGTGGTATTTTGGGAGTTTTGAACTGAGTTACTATCTGTGGAGTGAAATGTAGCGGGAATGAAAGGAACCCCAGAAGCATCTGGAGATGTTCTGAGTGCGCTTACATTATGTCAGTGATCAGCATAAATGTTTTACCTGAGAGGATCACCATTGTGACAGATGTGACTGTGTTCAAGGGTTGTACTTAATCTTGAGTTTTATCTTGAGTAGCATGCCATGGACATTTCTAAGTCATCTGGGGGAAGCAGAGAGGACACGGGAACTGTGCTTTCATTTACAGATCTTTAATGACCATTTATAATAACGATTTATAAAAATAATGATTAATAAGAACAGAAAAATGTTCTCATGCAACAGCTTTTCTCTAGTAATACCAAGATCTGTCGGTTTTCACGATATATTTATGTGCTTCAGTGTGGCTCTGTAGAGAACTCAGAATTCCAGTTATAGGTGGCTATTCTGGATTTTATATTTAACTTTATAGGTTTAATTATAATTGTATTTCAGGATAAGTGATTTTTTTAATTGAAACATTGGCTCACATGTATAGGTAGCAAGCCAGAACTTAAGATTTCTCTCTAAATTTAGACACAGCATTTTATTCAGATGCTGAAAATCTGGTGCTTCCTTACGAAAACCTCTTAAGAGCGCCGTGTCTAAATGTTTACATTTTCTGGTAATCCTTTTTTGATAGTACTACAAAAGCAACCAAGAATGAGGCTCTGTTGTACTAGGCATTGTACACAAACAATGTGTTAGATAATTCCTGACTCAAAAAGCTTCTATTTAAACAGACAAGACAGATGTGGGGGACAAAAGAGCTTTGATGTGCAAGCAGATATGATTGTGTGATGACAGAAAAGGGTCTGTTTGGACTCTGTGGGAAGGCTACTGAATTTAGAGATAGCAAATAGTTAGAGGGTCAGTGAGAAAAGGGTAAGAAATGATTAGTGAGGAAAGAAATGAGGAGGATTTGAGTTAGTTTGTGTTGTGTGTGTATATGCTTTTATAATCTGCATATCCGTTCAACATTGTATGTTTCTTTTTTTCTTTTTCTTCTTTTTAGGAAGCAAAATACAATAATTCAGGTGGTAAATAAACTTGGAGACTTTTTGTTCTCAGATGAAGTATGTGAAACAACAAGTCATGTAGTTACAGGGAGTCCTCGTCGTACCTTGAATGTTATGCTAGGAATTGCTCGTGGGTGTTGGATTGTTTCTTATGAATGGGTAAGAAATATTTTTTTTTAATTTTGCTACAGAAAAAATTAAACTTATTTTGTATAGCTGAAATATCAGCTGTATAACCATGTTTGTGTCTGTGCTACATACAATGGTGCAAAGTTCAGATATTCAGGTGTACCAAGAATTAGCTCAATTAGAGGAAATTTGTCTGTGTGAAGCTCTATTACTGTGTCTTATGGTCTTTCAGCACTTAATCTAACCAAAGTATTCCTGTATTGCACCTCAGTATGTATTTTAGAAATGCCTGAAGTCTTATCTAATGGATGAGAAACTCATGTTACATGCATTATTTTTGGACAGATTAAAGGCTAACCAGAGTATTTGTACTCAACGTTAGCCAAGTCACAGTATTCAGTTTGAATTTTTCCTATACTGATTTAATATATTTCTGTTGTGTTCTGAAACATGCATTGTGTTCAGCATTGGTAAATATGAAAGGAATTGTTAGATATTTTGCTGCGTAGTGGGAAAACTGTAAAATAGAAGGAAAAAAAAAAAGAGGAGAGCTCTTTGTATATGAGTAGTATGGAGACTGTAATTTACAGAAATTGTTCCCAGATATCCAGATCACTGTGTGTCCTCAAAATTTCTTCTGGACTACTACATAAAGTTACCAGACTGTTACTGTAAAGACAAGATAATCTTGAATTGCTCTACTGGGTTCATCTGGGATGGAGTTAATTTTCTTCATCGTAGCCTGCATGGTGCTTTCTTTTAGACTGATGACCAAAACAGTGGTGATAATCCCACCAGTGTTTTAGCTATAGTTCAACAGTGCTTACACAGCCTCAAGGTGTTTTCTGTTTTTTGGTCAGCCCCTCCCAGCAAGTAGGCTGGGAGCGCACAAGAAACTGGGAGGGGGCTCAGCTGGGACAGCTGACCCCAACTGATCAAATAGATTTTCCATACCATATGACGTCACGCTCAGCTATAAAGCTGGGATGGGTTTTTCCAAAGCAGCCATTGCTCATAGACTGGCTGGGCATCGACCTGCTGGTGGGAATGATTACTTTTAAATCAGTAGGGATTTTTTTAAACTTTTTTTTCCCCTTCACTTATTAACCATCTTTATCTTAACTTATAAGGATTTGGGGTTTTTTTTTCTTGCTTTTGCCTGTCCAGTTCTCTCCCCCATCCTGCTGGGGTGGGGAGTGAGTAGTGACCAGGTGGGAAGTTTACCTGTCAGTCCAGGGTTAAACCACCTCAATTGTTCACTGTGATAATAGAAGTTAACCACTCAGTTTGACATTACAGTTTACAGTTTTTCAGCTTTCCTCATGTTTCCAGGGCTATAAAATGTAGCTGTTGGAATTTATATGGAAATCGTTCTTAATCTTATTCAGAAAAGGGTTGTAGAATAACTTTAAATTTCTTGGTTTCCTTTTTCTTATAAATACTTATAAATAATATAAAATCTAGGTGTTGGACTGAAAACAAACTCCTGTTGCCTTTTTGTTTTCAAGATATCTGGTGCTTTCCAGCGTGAAGCTTGTCCTACATGATGTGCATGTAGTTATCTGAAAAAGCTGTTGTGGTATATTTTGGGGTTTTCAGAAGTTCTTGGTGATTAATTTTCCTTGGAATAAAGGGGTTTACATCTTTGGTCACCTTAACAATCCAGTAATGTGTCTTTGTAGCAAAAAAGACCAATAGCATCCTTGGCTGCATTAAGGGGAACATATTTGAACATGTGGTTTGGACAAGACAATCTCCACAGCTTCAACTATTATATGATTCTACGCATCTATGAATGAAATACATTAAAATATCTATCCCGCGCTTAGCTCTGTATGGAGTTTTAAACAAGTAACAACATATTTGCTCTAAGTTACTTTTTCCTAACTGGGTAGTCAAACATAAAAGCTGTATATTTCCTTGAGAAAAAGCTTCACATAACTACTAAGATAGCTAAAGATGTAGACAACTACTACAAAAATACAGTAAAATAGTTTCCTGTCTTTATACATAAGGAAGTATTTGGATAATCAGTATTCTGGCAATTGCTGTCCTGGAATTTCATTGCCCATTTTATGGACTGCACTTCTGTGAACCAATCCACAGTGAAAACATCAACACATGATCTTCATAAATCAGCATTGGCTAGTAGCAATGCCAAATTTTCTCCTGCTATCTTACAGTCTACCTACAGACTCATCACAGGGTCATCTATATCCCTCATATAACACCAGTAAGTTAAATGGAATTGTTCCAAGGATTAGTTTGTTCCTGTAAATATTATTGGATCAAATGCTGAAGCTCTCTTCAGTTGTTTTATTGATGCTATTTAGAGAGTTCTAAAGTTACTAGGAGAGCTGCATGAGAAGGAACTAGAGTAAAACTTCAGAAATCAGCTCTCCAAATCACAAGTTTTTTCAATCTTATATTGCTTTTTAAATTTTTTTTTAGAACTGTGCTTACATCTTTCACTGAGGCTGGGTACAACTTTGTCCCTCAAGTAATCTAATCTAATCCCTCAAGTAATTAAGTCATTTATTTCACTGAAAGAAAATATTGCTTTGAATTTCTTAAAAAAATATTTCTTAATCTGGTTAAATCTTTGCTTCTTATTATGTAAGATCATTATTGTCATATTTCTAATTATGTCACTGGCATAATTTTGCCATCTTTTCACCCAAATTTGTTAACTGAATACTTTAACTAGAGAAGAGAAAGCTGTAGCCTTACTTAACCATCATGAGGAAATCTCTAGAAAAGTAGTCAGGAGAATTCCATTTAAGCAAAATAATTTTTCCTTTTATTAATGCTACAATACTGAATCCTTTAAATACTTTTCTACACTGTAGTCAATACTACCATAAGTACTTTCATTGGTAAAATAATTCAAATTAGGTAATTAAAATAATCAGTCTGGAGAAGTCAGTAGTACCTTTTAAACAAGGTATTAATTTTGAACTGTGACAATTGTCTTTTGGAAGATGTTTCTCAATGTTTTAAGAAGCTGAAATATTATTTACCTCTGCCTTTTGACTTGTAACATGGAGAGATAATTTAGGCTGCAATATTTTTTTCTTCTTCTGAGCAAAAATTAAAATGATTGGAGAAATACCAAATTTACAAATACCATATGATTATTGAGTGTGCTAGCTGGATGTGTAAGAGGCCTTAAATAATGACTAGTCAAACAATGTGTTTACAGACCCTTGAGAAATTGATGTTTGACATAAATTTTCCTATATAGTGTGAACAAAAGAGCATAGCTGTTTTGGATATGTAAAGGAAAGCTTTGAACCAAGGCTAACCTTATAGCTGTATAACCTGCAGGACACTTGTTGGAGCTCCATACCATATAGTTTGCCTGCTACCAAATTAGATAAAATAGTCCATACTTGAAGACGAAGTAACAGCAGGTTGATCAACTTGGTTCTAGAGTCCAAAGGAGAACAGTCTTTAAAGTTATAAGAAGTCCACAGAAAAAGTATGCTTTTTCTACTCTCCTTTTCCCTCCCTATTTCCTCCTTTCATGGGTCCTCCATGACCAGCAAGACTGTGTTCTACAAGAATCTGATACATTCTTAACATCTCAATGTTATCAGCTATATTTTCCTAACTTCTGATACTCTTATATCCAGTATTCATGCTTGATCTGTACTGAACTGCTTTATTGTTACATTTTAAGCTAAATCTTTTGTGACTGCATATTTGAAAACTTCTAGGTAGCTCTTCCTTTTGAGAATAAACCCACTTATATTCTGAAGTATTTCAGTTTTTCTTAGCCCTTTTGCCACATTCCAAGGAACTGTTGAATATGAAGATGTTACTGACTTAACAAGAAAAAGGAGTTACTCGAGAATAATATTGCAAATCATAACCTGGTTTTGTCCTACGTGAATTTAAAACATTTTTTTTAGTGTTGCTATGAAAATATACTGGTTGAAAATTTGTATCTGGCAAAGTCAGAAGCAAACTTTCAGTGACTTAGAATGGAGAGCCTTTGTGTTCATGAAAACTGAGTGTTTTAGTGAGTGATGACCTAATTATTTACTGCAGGACCTGTTCATGAACTCTGTATCTAATTTTCCTTTTATCTAGGAAAGTAGATATGATGCCTTTGTACTCAATTCCAGAACCATGATAGACAAGCATTAATCCATCTTTTGTTAAGATAAACAAAATTCATTTCTAAACAAAATTCTGTAAATACTACAGGGATTGATAGAGGTTGTTACTGTAAAATTGGCCTGGAAAATGAAATGGGATTACTTAATCATAACTAATCATTTGGGTTTATGTTTTAATCTATTTGGGTTGTTTGCCAGTTACTTTTGGTACAAACATGATTTTGGTACTATAAGGACATGATGTACACATTATACAGCATGATACATCTGTTCCTGCTCAAGATTATTTACAAAGAAATTATTTGCATGCATCATGTCTCTAAGAATTGCATTAGAAGTTACAATTTTCTTGGTTCAGTTAAAGTTGATTTGTACTGTGATTAAAAGAGAAATGGCCTCAATTCACAAGTTTCTTTTATTTGCAATAAATATAAACAGCTATAAGTATAAAGCTAACAGATTTCAATATTCTTATTGTAAATTGTAAAAAGTAATTGGCAAAAATATACACAGGTACTACCTTAAAATTTATAACTTAAAATCCTAAGTTGCAGTCTTAACTGTATGATTTTAAGAAGTTACTGTACTGTTCTTCATAGAATCATAGAATGGTTTAGGTTGGAAGGGACCTTAAAGATCATGTAGTTCCAACCCCCCTGCCATGGGCAGGGACACCTCCCACTAGACCAGGTTGCTCAAAGCCCCATCCAGCCTGGCCTTGAACACCTCCAGGGATGGGGCATCCACAACTTCCCTGGGCAACCTGTTCCAGTGTCTCACCACCCTCAAAGGGAAAAATTTCTTCCTAATATGTAATCTAAATCTCCCCTCTTCCAGTTTAAAGCCATTCCCCTTCGTCCTATCATTACACTCCCTGATAAAGACTCCATCTCCACCTCTTCTGTAGGCTCCCTTTAAGTGCTGGAAGGGGCTATGAGGTCTCCCTGGAACCTTCTCTTCTCCAGGCTGAAGAGAGCTAAAGACATTATTAGGTTTTGAGTATTTTTTTAAAGGTCATTGATTTATTAATGTGCTTAACTCTTAATTTTAGGTTTGGTATGATATAATGAATGTAGAAATTATTTTCTCTTTTTGTACAGCTGTTGCATTTTCAAATATTTGGTTGTGCATTTTCTAAAAGTAAACATAATGTTCTTTGGATTTTTGTAATGAAGTTCAATGATAAGTTTGAAGATGTGCTGCTTTTCATTATCAACAAAAAAAAAATCACTGTTCACTTCCAATAGCCTGGAAAATTGGACACCTGCCCTCCCCTCACAAGTAAAACACCGCTTGCCACACAGAGCACCAGCTTTTGTAGCAGTTCGTATTAGAGGTTACTGGTTCCCCTGAAAGTTGTCAAGCATAAGCTACTTTGGACTAAAGACTATAGATCTTTTTGATAACAAAATTACTTCCTAAATTCAGTTTGCAATTTGCTTCTTGTAGCAACAGATTTGGGGCAAAAGAGCCCTTTACAGAAAGTTATTTTCCTACGTACAATTAGTCCATTTTATAAGATTTACATTACTAGTTTATAATCAGTCTGTTCAGCTTAGAATCTTGTTTAGTTAGTGATCTGTAACACTGTAAAGGATAACTGCATCACGCTTGATATATATTATGACATTTTTTGTCTGAGTAACACCTCATAGAACTGCTTCCTAAATTTTATGAGGTAAAGTTTTATAATTTAAATTAAAACTAATAATATATGGGTTTGTATGGCATCTTCCAAAAGAATAAAAAAAAATTAAGAATATTTCAGTTAATTGTGAATCAGGCATGGGAATAATTTCAAGCACTGATGAAATTCAGCTTGTCCTAAGGTGAATAATGACAACAGTGTAATGATGCATGGCTGTGTTAACCATAAGAAACAGACATCATCTATTTGAAATGGCTAGAGAAGTATTTAGGGAAAATCTGACTGCCAGAGGTAGAATTATCCTAAACACAGGGATTTATTTTCTAATAAATTACATATATCCCATTTTGGGGGTATACGTACACTTCTTGTTCACTTAATACTACCTGTTGCTATAGGAGCTGTATTGGGGGGTTGCTGTGGTTTTTGAGGTCACACATATGAATCGTGCTGTCTCCCACTAGTGGGTAACAATGCTTTTTTCGTCACTTTTTTCAGGCGTGCCAAATGGCAACTATAGGAAGGATGTTGCAAAGCTCAAATATCTGTAAAAGGGGAATTGAATTGTGTGACAGTGGACAAACTTGGCAAATAAATTACCAGTCTTTTGCCTACATGAGAAGCTTTACGGCTCAGCTCACAATGAGGAAGTCAATGAACTCCTCTTCCATCACAGTATGCTTCAGAATTTAGACTATCTAGAAATTAGTGGGACAATGCCCTTTAGGGGCAGAGCCATGGTACGAACTTCAGCTTCTTTCCATTTTCCCATAAAAACAATGCTTTTACCACTTGAGGGATGGTCTCTGAACATCCTTTGTGAAGCTTTTAATATTACAGTTTATCTGTTGCAACTTATAATGATAAATTGTTTTGAAGAATGGTTTAGAAAATCCACCCAGGAAAAATGCTAGATGGAGTAGTTTGGGGGAAGTTTAAAAAAAAAAAAAATTTAAATAGTGTATTTCAGAAGCTGAAAATATAACCATTTCAAGCAGGGGTTTTTTTCTGTTAACCACTTTGTGATGACCATGATGGAAACGGAAGTCTGAAAGTAGTCCAAAAGGATTGCTAGTCTCCAAGCATCGTATTGATCGAGCATTTCAGAGCTCAGTTGAACGTAAATGACCATGTATTTTCCAGACAGTCAGTACTCTGCACCATTAGCAACCTTTTTTATGCTTTAGAATGTGACATTGATAGAGGAGGATACCAAAGAGAATGAAATTGAGTTTTTCTTCTTTGCAAGCTAATTTATATATGTAATGTGGATTATATACAACAGTTGCATAATCCCAGTCAGTAGTAGGAGTTGATACTGGTCCAATATTGCTTAACATCATTTATGATCTGGATGATGGGGAAGAGTGCACCCTCAGCAAGTTTGCAGATGCTACAAAACTGTGAGGAGTGTTTGATACACCAGATGGGTATTGCCATTCAGAGGAACATTGACAGGCTGGAGAAATGGGCCAACAGGAACCGCTTGAAGTTCTGTGGTTAGATGAACCAAAAGAACAGAACTGATATAGTATGACTTCCCTTTTCAAATCTTTACTATAATTTTATGTATCATGATGCAAAAAGTTGACTTGTCTAATATCCTAACAAGGTTTTAAAATTTAATGTAGCTATGCATAGAAATATAACTTTGGTATTTTAATGCTTTGTTTCAGTTGTAAAATTCATATCTTTCTGCTTCCTTGATTTTTCAGCGAATCATTTGGTTTGGGTAAATGAAATATCAAACCAACTATTGCAACTGCACTGTTACTTCTAATTACACATTCAAAGAGTTTGCTGTTTTAGAAATTATAAGAGTGCTACTTACTGCTTAATTTATTTTAGGTTCTCTGGTCTTTGGAATTGGGCCATTGGATCTCAGAGGAGCCATACGAGCTTTCATCCAGCTTCCCTGCAGCTCCTGTAAGTTTAATGGCCCTTTAAGCTTGTGAACTTTCTTTTGTTTATCTGGAAAATGATTGGCCTTCTAAATAGGTTTTGTGAACAAGAAGGCCCACTAGAAAAAAAATACTTTTTTAAAGCAAATACTGTAAGGAGTTATTTTCTCCTTAGACCAATACTTTTGAAATGGGTGCAAAAACTTTGGTATGGCATGGAAAATGCAAAAAATTGATTCACCAATTAACATCTGAATAAACTAGCCTCTTATTAAAGTATAAATGTCCTTTAATGTATCCGTGGCATATTTTCTTTCTATCTGTGCTTGTATATAAACTGGAGAGGCATGTTATCACCTAGCAGAAAGATTATTTAGGCCATGGACTCAGTATTTTCGTTCCAGGAATTACTTTGGTGGTGGAAAATTATTGTGGGCCTTTAAAACTACTGAGTAGGTAAAATGAAGCATTTTTCTTTCCTTTAATGATCATTCTCAAGTACTGAATTGTGAACTAGTGCAAAAATGCGTATGTGGTGGCATGGTGTATCTGTGCAGACCCAAGTGTATCTGCATTCCATGTGTTGTAACTGATTAAACAGTAATTTTATTTTGGTTTTAACACAAGTAGAATTCTAGCAGGCTACTAGTCAATCACTCAGTTTTACCAAAAAAGGTTTCCCAATTTCTCTTATATTGTAGCAGCTAATTAAATGTATTATCAGCTGCTACTTGTTTCTCAAAGTTTCATACAGGCTTTGAAGAAAGAACATTTAATGGGGTTTGAACTTTATTTTTACTATAATGTTATTGACTGTTAAAACTTATTTTTAACATTTTTTACAAATCTGTAATTTGTGTAAATGTACATGTTCAAGAAGAGTTTATTTCATAA
>NW_009647755.1:568598-568871 GCF_000708025.1 Charadrius vociferus | reverse complement strand
AGGGAAAATGTAACTGTTATTCTGAAATAAGCCCAAAGAAATTCATCATCCATTATCATGTAGTATTTTTTCTAAAAGGAGAAAGTAGATTTTTTTCCATCGCAAATACATTAAGAATGGCAAAACTTAATGTGAAAAATAAATAAAAAGCACGTTCTTTTTCCACCACATTTTGTATTTGTATGAAAAAAAGAACACAATACTTCAGATTAAGCTGTTCCTAGTTCTCTGTTTCTTCTTGGACTACCTTGTTTAATATCCAAGTATGCTACC
>NW_009647755.1:521700-568552 GCF_000708025.1 Charadrius vociferus | reverse complement strand
TTTTTTAGATTGTGTTTACAGTTTTTATCCCTGAAGTAGAAGTAAGGAGGGCTTGAGAGATTGTGAGAAGATAAAATTGAAGGAGGTTATGGTGTTGCTGAGAGCCTGAATCACTTCTATTTGCAGTGTGCTCCTCTTGCAGAGGAACAAAGTGTCCAAGGTGATATTTCCATCACCTTTGCAATCACTCCCTATTTGAGTCATTCCGTTTTCTTACTGTAAAGGATATCTGATTTTTAAAGGTACGATTATTATTTGATCGTGAATGCTGTTTATATTCCCTTTCTTTTCTTATTATTTCTTTTCTGCTTCCTAAGAAGTATTTGGAGAAAATGAAACTGCATTCTAGTTTTATACACCATTTATTGGATTACAGGAAGGAATTAAAAGAAGGGGTTATCTTGCTGTTATGTTTTAATTGTTTGTACCAAGTCCAAAGCAGTTGTTGCAGACTTCTTTTCCCTATTATTGCATTCCTTCCGAAATGTCCTCCTCTCACTTCACTTCAGTGTTTGCAGTTTAAGCTGTGCAATCTCATTTAGATAAAATGTCAGTCAAAAATAAATTCACTCTAAAATTTTACATTTGTGTTGGTAAATTACTCCATTTTCCCCAAAAATTAAAAAGTATCATTAAACAATTGATCCATTCAACACCTACATCAACATATTCGATCACTTTCCCAGAATAGTCATCAAAAAGCCTTAAGCTTTATAAAGACTTTTTTCCAACAAATCGAAACTAGCCATGCAATATTTAATTATTCTTGTCATATAGTGTTTTCTTACTACAATAATGAAGGTTAACATCAACCAGAATTTAGCACTATTTTCCTTTGCCAGGTTGAACATTCATACTGTGCCAGATTCCATCATGGTTTTGAAGAAGCTTTTATTTAATTTTATGTATATTATTTATTTTTTTTTAGATTATTAGGCTGGATATACTTACTATTTCAACTATTGGGAGTATTTTCTTTAGTTATCTGACTAAATGCAGTGAAGCAGGAAATATAGTAATCTAGCATTTCTATTAAAATTAATAGAAATATAAAATACTTTAGATTAGAAAGGGACCTGTGACAGTTGTCTAGTGCAACGCTCTGCTCCAAGGGACTTGTCCAGTCCACCCTCATGGTCATAAATGAATACATTAAAAAGAAAATCCAATTTCTCCAACTTGAACTTGTGTTTGCTGCCTTTGTCCCTGTCTCTTGTTCCATTGCTGTGCACCTCCAAGAAGAAGGGCCTGTCTCTGTCTTCAGTGTGTCCTTGATCAGGCAGCTGTAGACAGCAGTAAGGTCCCCCCTTCCCCTTCTCTTCTCCAGGCTGAAAAAGTCCAGCTCTCTCGGCCTCTCTTGGTAGCCGGAGTGCTTCTCTTGCTGTCGTGTGCTTCTTGGTATGTCTAGCTCCTTTACTAGTTTGGTGGGCCTCTGCTAGACCTCCTTTTTAAGACATTTCTTAGAAATTCATAAAAGCGATTTTGTGAAGTGGTTTTTTAGTTTGGGATGTGTTTATCCTTACAAGTCTGCTAGGAGAAACAATAAAACACTTAAACAGTAATCTTAAATACATGGAGATTATTTTATGCAACTCTTCAGATGATGGCTGTTAATTTACATTCATTAGGGTTATTTAAAATCAGATCATGAAGTAATATTAGAAGTAATTTTTGTCTCTGCTACCCTTTAGTAATGCTGACATATTTTCAGTGAAGAATGGTGGTGGTATGAATGGTGGGGTACTCTGACAGCAGTTTTAATGATTGTCAGTATCAAATGAAGAGTTTTCTTCTGTTTTCTCAAAGTCATTTACTGTTTTTAAGATACAATGCCTTTTGTTAAGTAAACCTCCAGAAATGTTGTTTCTGGGGTTTTTGTTTTGTTTTGGTATGAGATATGTTCTTGTCTTGTGACTAATTCAGTCACCTGCTGAAATTAAAAATTTACAAAATTATTACTTTAAGGCAAAGACTAAGCACGAGAATTAAAACCTAAAGTTAATTTGGGGAAAAATCTGTACAAAATTATTTTGTGTGATTTATGAAGGAATATCTTCTCAATCTGAACTGCGTATGTATAGTCCACAATTTTAAAACACACAATAATAACAAAATTTAAAAAGCAAAAATCACCCAGTAATTTATTCACATTGTGTCATACATTGAGGGCCTACCTACAGGGAATTTCTAGGGGGAAGTCCTAACCTTGCTGAAAAAAAAAACATCAGTAGGACCTTAGATAACATTCAGGTTTTTTTTCCTGTTTTTAAAATGTAGTAACTTGTGTGAGGCTAAATTTAATTGTATCAAAGAATATGTATATGTTTTTCAGTTAGGTTATTTTTACAAAACATATAGATGTACTACAGCACCAGGTGATAACTGATTGTCATAGACAACTGGACATTTGGTGTTAATGCTGTTGTCTCAGTTTGTAAAATACTGATCAGTTATTTTACAGGTAAATGACAAGGAAAGGAAAAAAGTGCAATCTTCATAAAAATATAAAGAAACGCATACTATATTGTAATTTGCAGGGATTTTTGTAACTTAAAGATTGTGACTGTAATAAGTACAAACTGAAAGAAATGGTGACTTTTGTACACGGTATTTCCCAAGAATAAATGCAAAGTACTTAAATGCTATCTGTCCTCTGTTAAATAAAGTAATACAGGCTATTGGAAAAAATCCCCAGATAAGTGTAAGAAACTGTTTAGGAGACTATGGTGGGAAAGAATGTATTCTTTAACTACAGTATTGAGCTAATTACAGGACAGTATTTTTTTTATGTACATAAAAGGCAAACATGACACAGAGAGATAAATAGTTCTAGATCTAGTTAAGTGTTTTATATTAGAGTAATGTTTAAAGTTCAGTGATGAGGCAAAATGCATATTTCTAAAACTATTTTAGGTATTTTTCACAGTTCCAGTTATTTACTAACACATACATAACATAAATGATCAGTAAAACAGAGTCCTTAAGTTGTCTGACAGTTTCTTGGATGTTCTTTTTATTCAGTCATTTGGCCAAATCACTATTATACCAGGTTGATGCTTTAGACTTTGTGTCTGGTCGAATAGTGTGAGCTTTAGCTGATCAAGGCTTTTGCAATTCAGGAATTGTGCTGAAGTGATCCCATCAGAACACTAGCGCAGAAACACTAGTTTTCTGGGCTTGAAAATAAGACAAGTTGCAAATGTGTGTTTATATGCTCAGCAAATGAAGTCTTTGAAGACTATACAATACATAATTCACATAATGCAGAAGCATTTAGAAATCTGCTGGTCGTATCATCATAGTCGTGGCTTTGAGAGAGTATCCCGAGCCTTTCCAGTAGTACCACTTGATACCGTTGAATTTGTTGTTGTTCTGTCGTAATGGATAATACATTCCATTGAGGTTAGAAGGACCACATGCATCAAACCACCATCCTGCAAGACAGAAAACAACGAAAAACATCAGCAGATGAAAATGTTACCACAGGTAATTTTCATAATAGTATATAAGGACACTTTGTTGTCCTGAAGTGAACAAGAAATCTAAAACCAGGGTTTCATTCTTATGATTTGGAAGCGTTGGTATAAAATATGTCCCTCAAACTCAGAAAGGAAATCTATTTATGTATTCACTACATATTCTTGACTCTTATGTAACACATAATAGTTTAAAATTGAGAAGGGGAGGCCTTCACTCAAGCTTAATTTATGATGGAGATCAAACATTGTTGATGGTCTCAGGGCAGAGCTTGACTTTAACTATAACAATATTGAGTCATCTTTGTTTTTATCCATTCTTTGGTAAATTCCTATTCTTCACAGATTTAAGCTCCTTTCTTAATTGTTTGTAGAGGATTAGTTCAGTTATCTGTTTCAGTTCTCTGTGCAGATAGGTTCGAAACCCCTGTGCTGAAACTTGGTAAGAAGGAAAAGGAGAAAAAAGCAACCCAAACTTGTACCCTTGTGGTCCTGACCTGTTAGTGGGTCATACGGAAAATTTATTTTTATTAATAAGATAATATTTTTATGCTTCTGTTATGATGGAGATAATGTGTGTGTTCTGTTTTGCAGGGCAGTAATCTAATTATCCTTTTGGATAAACTGAAGCTGTCTTTTGTCTTGCAACTTGTGCTATAGGGAAACAAACCATTGCTTAAGAGATAACAGGAAGAGAAGTCAAATTTACAAAGCAGTTTGTTTACATTTCAGAATGTGGAATTCTAGATTGACAAATCATAGAATGGCTTGTGTGGTTCCACATAAAAATACCACCTAAAACTCCAATAACTAGTGAACAATCATTAGAAAAATGTAGATTTCTCATATTTGTGGTGTATCGTAAGTGTATATACTGCCATTTCATAGTTATATTGAAATATGAAATTAAATTTAGGTACCATTCTGCAGCATATACAGTATACAGCAGCTTTGGGGCTTTTCTTCTCCTCTGAATAGTTAGGAAATTGGTTTGTGCCTAAAGAATCAGGACACATTTCACTGACCAACTGAATCTCTAAAACAAGTTTTTTTGGGGGGTTAAGTGTTTTGATCTCTGAGACTGTTATCTCATTCCTTGAAAGAATCTGCTGTTATTCTGTTTAGTTCCACAATTACAGACTTTCTTGTACCTCAATTTGAGAAACTGGTTTTTTTTTCTCCAGTTTTAATTTCTCTTGTTTAACTAACCTTTGTCCAATGATAAAATATCTCGTTTGGAGTCACCGTACTAGCATTCCTATCTGTGAGTTTTGGACTTCTTCAATAGTCAAAATTCACAAAGTCAAAATTATTGCTATTTATCTCACAGACAATTTCAGTGCCAATAAAAATAGGAAGACTGAGAAACAAAAAAACATTCCTACCTCCTGTTAGCATTTGTGAACATTTGCAAATACATTTGTCATTGTCTGCATCCTTTGTGCTAAAATCATTTCCTGGTTGGCTTATACTACTTATTTTGCCCGCTGTCCCAGTAAGTCCTTTAAGGTAGATCCTGTAGAAGTGAAGAATGGAAAAACAATTATTATGTGGAAGTTAATGGTAGTTGGTCTGCAAAATAATGATGGAATAGTTTGCAATAAATATCCTGTTCAAATAGTTCAGTTCTCTTCTGGCCAATGTACTGTTGTAAGCTGTTTTGCAGCATAATGTTTTCGTATGAGTGGAAATGGTCAGCACAATATTCCAATGAACAGCCTACACATTTGTAGAGATGACTGTTTGGTTCATGTTATATTAGAAGAAAATGAGACGAGGTAGATAATAATTCCCAGAACTTTTCATATATATCATTCATTTCTTAATACTGTAAGTAGATTGTGTGCAATTATTTTTTTAAATTGAGTTCAAAAGTTTAAATCAAATTTTTTTTAATTCCTATTTTGCTGTTAGCACAGCATGGCAATGCAGCATTACAACTTTGCATCTATTAGAGATAACAGCATTACCTGGACTACTAATTACCAACCAGTAACTGCTGTTTTAGGAGTTTCTCAATATTTCACTTTCCTAAATACTCTGCCTTTTCACATCCTTCGCAGATTTATTAGTGTTAATAGAACATAAAATCATTTAGGTTGGAAAAGAGCCTTGAGATGATCAAGCCCAACTGTTAACCTAACACTGCCAAAACCACCAATAAACCATGTCCCTAAGCACCATGTCTACGCATCTTTTAAATACCTCCAGGGATGCTGATTGCAACCCTTCCCTGGGCAGCCTGTTAAGAGACCGACCCCCACCTCTCTACAACCTCCTTTCAGGTAGTTGTAGAGTGTGATAAGGTCTCCCCTCAGCCTCCTCTTCTCCAGGCTAAACAGCTCCAGTTCCCTCAGTTGTTCCTCATAAGACTTGTCCTCCAGACCCCTCACCAGCTTTGTTGCCTTTCTCTGGACACGCTCCAGCACCTCAATGTCTTTCTTGTAGTAAGGGACCCAAAATTGAACACAGTATTTGAGTGGGGCCTCACCAGTGCCAAGTACAGGGGGAAGATCACCTCCCTAGTCCTGCTCACCACACTGTTTCTGATATAGGCCAGGATGCTGTTGGTCTTCTTGGCCACCTGGGCACACGGCTGGCTCATATTCAGCTGGCTGTCCACCGACATCCCCAGGTCCTTTTCTGCAGGGCAGCTTTCCAGCCACTCTTCCCCAAGCCTATAGTGCTGCATGGGGTTGTCATGACCCAAGTGCAGGACCTGGCACTTGGCCTTGTTGAACCTTATGCCATTGGCCTCGGCCCATTGATCCAACCTGTCCACATCTCTCTGTAGAGCCATCCTATCCTCAAACAGGTCGACACTCCCACCTAACTTGGTGTCATCTGCAAACTTAGTGAGGGCGCACGTGATCACCTCATCCAGTTCACTGATAAAGATTGAACAAAATATAGGTATTTAAGTTTGCTTCAATTCCCTGGCAAGGTAAGCTTTCAGTGAGCCTGCTGCTATTTGGATCTGCTTACACAGGTGCAAATGCAGTCTCAGCGGGGAAAGACACAGGGCCCTGAACTGGGGAGGCGATTACACAGCTATTACTGTGTTATGTGGAATTGAAAGGACTTGAACCCTCTCCTCCTACAGTATCCCTTTGGTGATTGCATTTCTGTATCAAATAGCTCATCCTTCTCAGAGATACTCTATTTGTTTAAGGATGTGATCTGACTCTGAGGAGAACTAACTTGGCCATGGATCAGTCGTTTTCTTGCATGTAATTCTCTGGTTATGATAGAAGTTTTCTTTTGGTAGTTTAACAGATTATTTTAACCCAAATTTATTCCCTATTTGAAAATATTAAGAATTAATTAAATTTTTATTCATTTAGGTTTCAAAAGATCAGCTCATTACAAATTTTCTCAAAAATCTCTTTCAAAAAGTTAAATAATCTATTTTTTCTTAAGGTGAGTTCAAATTTCTGTAAGCCAATTTCTGACATAAATGGTATTAAAGGTTCCAAGTATAATGTATGAACCTACGCTTGACTTTCAAATATCATTTGAAGTCTAATGTAAGCAGAGAATTTTCTTTTTTTATTATCATTATTATTCAATTTTTAAAAGAAGATGAGAGGCAATAGTTGTAAATTGAAATGAGAGGTTCTGACTGGATATCAGGAAAACCATTTTCACCATGAGGACAGACAAGCAGTGGAACAGCTTGTGCAGTCTCCACCTTTGGAGGTTATCAAGACCCAACTGGATAAAGCCCTGAGCAATATGGCCTGACCTCATAGCTTTGAGATCAGGAAGTTTGACTCAAATGAAGTCCATTCTGATCTCAACTTCTCTATGAAATTTTAGTTTTATGACCCAACTGATAATCTTTCCAGCATTCAGAATGTATTAAAGTTTTTAATGTAATGAAAGTTACTCTTAATTCAATACTTTCTTAGATTTTTTCTTTTTCATAATGTTAAGTATCTTCTTTAATCCACTGCATTCTATGATGCATTCCATGTTTGGTTGCATTTAAAAATAAAGTATCTACTTACAGACAACCATCTTAGTTTTCAGTAATTATTTTTTAATATTGTAAGTGGACAAGGGTAATGACCCATTTTGCAAAGGTTGCCTTTATAAGTATTTTAAAGCATTACTTAAAAAAAATCTCTGCTGTAGATTCTGACTGTTTCCAGATGAAAAAATATTTGCTTTGGAGTTGAGACAACTGTATACTACTAAGGCGTTGAGATCCAGTGTTTTGGGGGAGGGAGATGCTGATGGTTTTGGATTGCTTTGCATATAAGACTTGAGATGAAGTAACAGAAAGCATCTATCTCTCTAATGAGGAAAGGCTGAGAGACCTGGGTCTGTTTAGCCTGGAAGAGAAGCCTGAGAGGGGATCTCATCAATGCTTATCAATATCTAAAGGGCGGGTGTCAAGAGGACAGGGCCAGACTCTTTTCAGTGGTGCCCAGTGACAGGACAAGGGGCAACGGGCACAAACTGGAACACAGGAAATTCCATCTCAACATTAGGAAAAAGTTCTTTACTTCGAGCGTGACAGAGCACTGGAAGAGGCTGCACAGAGAGGCTATGGAGCCTCCGTCTCTGGAGATATTCAAAACCCACGTGGATGCGATGTGATCTGCTTTAGCAGGGGGGTTGGACTAGATGATCTCCGAAGGTCCCTTCAAAGCCCTGCCATTTTGTGAATCAGTTCTCTCAGCTCAAGTGTCAGACTGACTTAGTTTACAGCAAATAGCTGCTAGAAAACTTGGAGAAATTAATCTAAATTCAGGTAATTTTTCTGTCCAGTCACCTAAAGCTCCAGGAATCTGTAAGATTGTTATAAAGAAACATTTCCTGGACTATGTACTAGGAAAGCATCTGTTATACTGTAGAGTTTCTAGTTTCTTCTGTAACCAATCAAACAATGTCTACTGCTTTTACAGAGAAACTGGAGAATGAAGTACGAACTGCCATATATTTCGGCTGTGACCGATACGGTTTCAAAATGTGTAACACTGATACTATTTAAAATACATAACACTATCATAATATTTATTTATATATAAAGTATGTATTTAAAACATATGCTATTTCCTATTTTAACCAAATATATAAGAAGAAGTTGTGAAGCTTTACATTTTACAGAATGATGGGAGCACAAATAATTGGTATATTAAAATCTGGTGTTTAAATTGACAAGTTTGTAGGGGGTGAGACTGGACATTTGCTATTAGCTTCATTTTCACAGGTAGAATCATTATTCTTTGAGAATCCAATCCAGTGGGTCATAGAAGGAGAAGATAGCATTACCTCAGTGTGCCCTTCATGAGGACAGTACAGCTCCTACTAGCCACTGACTTAAGTGGAAAATCTCCTTGCACTACTGTTCATTTTAGTCATCCACCTTCCAGAAATGTATCTATTGCCTGGAATCAGGATTTGATAGCAACTACAGACAGGTTCCTATTGCTCTGAATATTGTGCACTGCCATCTGCGATATTGACAAGTGTATCCTATATCGTATCATCTTGTATGTTACTCTCATCCAGTGTGCACTAGCAAAATATACATTGTCTCCATTGGGGGGAAAAAAAAATACTATTAACACTGTTTTAAGCAATAGCTGAAAAATGGAGCAAGCATTTTCTGTGTGAATTGAAAAAAAACCATCATAATTTGTATGAAATAAGGTCATTTATCTACACAGTCTAGAATGATTATTATCAGATCTTTTTTAAATTCAGACCCGATTTTTCTGCTTACCTGTATTTTAGTTCTTCATTTGCTAGAGAGAAGTGGTCATACAGTGAATACGCCTCATTTCCTTCCCAGTCTTTCAGGTGTATTTTAAGAACATAACGCTTCTGATTAGTCAGTTGAGAAACAAACTCATTTCCCAGCCAGTACTCCCCAGCAGGATCACCAAATCCCTGTAATTCAAGTTGTGTATTTAAATAGCTTTGTTTTGTTTTTTCTTTCAGTTTGAAATGATAACTTTATCAGTTTTTAAGTTTAATAGTTTCCAATCTGTCAACTAAGAATTTTACTGTCTCTGTGAGGGTTATAGATCTGTAATATTTCAAAAAGTTAATTTCAGCAAAGACAAACTCAGGAATCTGAAATAGTGAATTAATATTACTTAGTAGATTTGAAGCAGTTTCTACTGTTGCCACTAGAAACACAAATATAAATAACTCAAAAAATGCAGACATATCATGGAACAGCTGATTAAAGGAAAGTGAGTTTTCTCTTTAAAAACAAACATCACACTTGCAAGTCTGCTTAGGCAAACAACTCATACTACTCTGACATTCCTAAATGAGCGTTCTAAGGACAAAGACAATTTTTAAAACATGCTTACATTCTAAGGATGCTATTAATATAACTTTAGTATATCAGATTTGAGATAATAACTAATGTTAAGGCTTCA
The DNA here is from genome assembly GCF_000708025.1 of Charadrius vociferus. NCBI lineage: Eukaryota > Metazoa > Chordata > Aves > Charadriiformes > Charadriidae > Charadrius > Charadrius vociferus. Next base: position 558,675 of record NW_009647755.1, on the reverse strand, counting down.
GAAAACATTGCTTACCATCTTGTACTCTTTCCATGTCCGGTGAAAGTCCACACTGCCATCTTCACGTCTCTGTATAACAGTCCAACCACCTCCACCAGTTTCCATGTCACAGTAGGCCTAACAGAATAAGCATGTAACAGTGTAAGTACAGGGAGTCATGGGAAAACAAAAATACAAAGCATGTACTTTGCATAATTCTGTATGATAGAATCATAGAATGGTTTCGGTTGGAAGGGACCTTAAAAATCATCCAGTTCCAACCCCCCTGCCCTGGGCAGGGACACCTCCCACTAGACCAGGTTGCTCAAAGCCCCATCCAGCCTGGCCTTGAACACCTCCAGGGATGGGGCACCCACAACTTCCCTGGGCAACCCGTTCCAGTGTCTCACCACCCTCAGAGTAAAGAATTTCTTCCTAATATTTAATCTAGATCTACCTTCTTCTGGTTTAAAACTGTTACCCCTTGTCCTATCACCACACTCCCTAATAAAGAGTCCTTCCTCTATGTAGTGGCATGTTTGAAATTGTTCAAGTGCAAAGTGTGTATTAACATAACAATGCAGTTTTTCATAGCTTTCATACAAATCAGTTGTGGTTGTCCACAAATAAATATGTTTCCTAAGTATATATCACACTTAACAGAATACAAATAACACTTTAAAAATAGCTGATAGCTGGTGTTAAAGGACGAAAAAAATTAATCTAGCTTCTGATTCTATACTTCCCTCTTGCACTGATATTTTTGTAAGTTGCCTGATGAAATACTTTTCCTGAAAGATGTTTTCACTTCTCCAGCTTTTTTTTGAGCGATCCATTCAAATTTCCCGTGGTTTGTCGGAGTTCAATTCAGGAAGTGAGCAATCTGAAATATGTTTTTATTTCCACTGTCATTGTCCAATACCTTTGCAGACGGTCTGACCCCAAAATTAAATCTAGGCATAGAACTACTATTACCTGAAAGTTAAATCTTGAAGCCATGTTGTTATATATACAGACTGCAATGAATATCTTATATTCTAGAACAAAAAAGTAATGACTACAAGATGTTTCCAAATATTGATAAATCGTCTTTGATTTTACCAAGTTATTGCTAAACATTTGAACTGTTAGACATCCTGAAAATTTATTGAAAAAGTATGAGAGAAGCCAGAGTTTCCTTCTGTCCTGTGGCAGTGGTTTGTGTCATTTTAGGAAGTAAGGTGTGCTCCTCACTAAGTTTTCAATATACTTGACTCTTTTAGGGTTTGCATGTATTTCTGTGCATGTCTATTTTATGTATGTTATACACACATGTATACACATACTTATATAAATCAAATGGTATTTACAGTGCAAGCAGTGGCATGTATGCTATTCAAAGGCGTCAGACTTTTGAAGGGAAAGAAAGCCCTTAGAGCTGCAAATATTAAACATATTAGTGTTTCAATAGGCTGTAACACTTTGGAAATCCAAAGCAGACACTGTATTTTAAGGCTGTATCTAGACTCTTTGTTCAACGTCAGAGAATCACGAGACATTCAACTGGAGAGTTTTAGAAAAGATAAAAGAAATAAGGAAAAGGGTTGGATTAGGGATTACTTGTTAAAGTATGACATGTGAATGGAATTTAATTGAAAGCAGCAATATGCAATTCCTTGCACCTCAAAGCCTGTTTTTTTGATTGTTTTTACTAACCTTTGTATTTAATGATTGGAAAAGATTTGGTAATAGCATATAAATTCAATTTAGTAAAAATAAAAAATGTCTTGAAAAGGAAAGGCTGAAGATAAGATATTGTAGAAGATGATCAATCTGTTTTAGAAAGCTAACTTGTGATGTGTAATGCCTATGTGAAAATTAATTTTCATAGGAGACTATGAAGAGGGATACTGGGGATGGGCTAAAGCAGATGCAAATACCTTTATTAAGCATTGCTACAAGTTAAAATGCTGATTTAACAGTGGTTAATTATCATTGGTTGTAGAGAAAATTGTTGACTCTGAAGCTTCACCCCACTGAAAGGACAGTATAAGCAGACAAATTGAGAATAGAACTGTTTCACTTTTCTCTGAAACATGTACTTTTTAACTTCTTACAGAGGGAGGCTGGTAATTAATTTACATGGGCCGCTGGTCCAGTCTGATATTGCTATTGTGGATGTTAATTGATGGTTTTGAATGTTACATGCAATTTCCTTGATGCCTATTCTCTAAATTTCAGTTCAGCTGGAATTATTACTTTGAAGATATAAATGCCTTAAAATAGCACTTTATTTAGTTCTAATGAGATTAAAATATTCTCAAAGAGTGAATGACTGTGAATGTCTTGCATAAAATATTCCTGTTACAACCAGTGTCTATTTTGTATGTAAATGGTAAGACAACTAGCTTTTATAGACTCTGTAGACTCTTTGGGATAAATGCTGGAGTACTGCAAATTTGTTCCCAAAGGGAGAAGCAATTCAGTAGGAACTGAAACACATAATAAGAAATTGAAGAAGTCTATAAAAATCTCATGTAGATTTTTCTTACCAGTAACAATTTTATAAAGTTTATGTAAATTTGGGAATATAGTTTTTTCCACACCAAAAAATGTCATGTCAGTCATCTGGAAGTGCTTCTAAAAGATGCCAGTTTTATGGCCTTGGAGAGGGAAATCCTTTTCTTTCTTGGGTGGAAAGATGAGAAGGATATTGCTGTTTGAGATTTCAATGTATGGTTTCTATCTGGTGTACCTTGTGGTGCACAAGGCACACTTGTGCCCTGGAACTAGCTAAAAAGTGGAAATGCTTTTTACCACCTCTTAAGTAAGCATCATACAGTGAAACGTGACTGGCAATCCAGAACCCTGTCTTTCAAGCCCTCACATGTGCCGCTTTGCTCATGAAATCATTCCTTTGCTTTCCAGATCATTTCCCGAGAAATCAATTCTCTGAATAAACAAGATGAAAATATTTACCATAAAACTAGGAAATTCAAATTTACATACACACATGTTTTTTAATTTGGGAAAAAATAAAATCAATGAAAAAAATCGTAGTAAAGATTACAGGAAGAAAATTAATGTAATAAGTTGATCTATTTTTATTACTTTTTACTAAAAATACTTAAGTGAATGATATATATTCATAAGTAATTTTAAGGATGGAGATACACTATTCAGTAAAATGAAGATTAAGGAATGGATTTGCTTAGTTTAAAATAAACAGAATAAATTGCTGTGTCAGTCTGCAGAGGGAACAATTTCTTCATGATGTATGTGAAAGATGAGGGGAGAGGAAGCATTTATTTGGACTATAAATTCTTTTTTTAAAAAAATCTTAATTCTTCAGTAAAATGATATGCATACGAAGATTTCTCTAATACTTATTACTAGAACAGAACTCTTCTGACCTTTCAGCCTAGCCTGAGTTTTATATTCAAAAGGAAGAAATGTAACATTTCATAAAACTAGTAAAAATAGATACCAAGATTAGGCAGGCAGCAGGAGTCTTCAAACAGATGCCAAAAAGAATAAAGAGATTAGCCTCTCAAATTACAACAAATTGGCAGGGGGAATATTTGATTTATCTTATGAACTGCTTCAGTACTTACAGTTCTAGCAGCTGTAGCACTGTTAGAGCTAAGGTCAGCCGTTTATATTTTTCACCTTCAGCTGAAGATCAGTGCTGTATTTTTGAATGGACTGTAATGTACATGTAACCAGAAGTAGTCCCCTTTCCAACAATGATAAGCACATAAGCTGTGAGAGTCAATTTGATGGCTTCACTGTCTCAGCAGTTGACTTTCAGAGCAAGTAATGTTTCTTCTTTTTTCTTATACATTAGGATATTTGGGGTGTAAGTGTTTTCAAACCTACTTTCTGAATGGTATGGCTCTGGCTGAGTTATCAGGATGAAGATCCACTACAATTTTTATATCCCAAAGCAAGTACGGTTGCCACATCTGTGCAGTGTCTCTTTGAATCGCTTTTGGCTGTTGTCTGAACACTGTTGGATAGTGATACTCAATGATTTTGTATTCTGCTATCTCTAGCTCCTAGAGATGTGACTAGATAAGAATTGCGGTCTTAGTTTCCTTGTTGTGGAAAAAATAACTTCATGCATGGATTTTAATGTCATTTAACATAATACCAGTTACCAATGAAAAAGACAGATGATGAGACTTTCAAAATTCACCAAAAAAACCCCTCATCTGACTTTTTACTGTATCAGAGAAGCTACACATATGCTTCTTTTTAATGCTTGGGGTGGGAAACGGTTTGTGTGTGTGTATTTTAGACATAAAGTCCATGGCATGGGCTGCTTTTGAAATGACTAGCTAGTTGTCTGGATGATCACTTTTTAGGAAATTTATGCAAAACCATTTTGTTGGTAAATTCAAACTTGCCCAAATCACTTTCTGCAAGAACGTTTTGGTTAAAAAGGCCTTGGCTTGGAACGTGTGCCGGTTCTGGGATGAAAACTCAGCTCAACGGTGATGGAAATAGGGAAGGGCTTGGCCACGGCTTCAGCCGCTGTTTGAAGATTTGGGGTAATATGTTGGTAATAGTTGTGGTAACAGTTGAGCTAATATATTAGGGTCATTGAGACCCAACTATTCTGCCTGGTTAAGACAAGGAGGTTAATTGGTTGGGATGACTGCTGTAAACTTGAAGCTATTGACTTTTCATGGGTTTGCCTCTGCCATTTTTCCTTGTGTCAGCAGTCCTTTGCTGTTTTTCCTCAGTGTTTTTAAAAGGACTTAGCTTTTGTCCTGGTGCAGAACAGGAAAGCTTGAAAGCTTGAAAATATTAATGGAATGAAATAATTGTTTTCCTCTCAGCTCTCGCATGCAATTCTTTAGTTTTGGATTATGATGGGAGACAAATTAGTAAAGTGGGATAAGTTACAGATTACACAGAAGTTGTTTATAAGCCTGTTGGGAGGTCAGAAGGTGTTACAAGAGGAAAAGACAAAAACATAAACAGGAGTGCAGCACTTTTGGCAAATAAAAAAGGTCATTCTGTTTCCTGGTCTGAGTGGCCATCCACATCATAAACAGTTGAAAATGGTTTAACGTGTTGATTATTCCTAAACCTTCACTTCCCTTGACAACTCCTCTTATGCATTTGTATTTGTATAAAACAAATCTGCATCGGATTAGAACTCTTTAGTCTTGTATTTTTCATGTCATACAGTAAGTCAAACCTTCATTGTCTTTTTAAATGTCTTTTTCATTCTATCTGAAGTGGGCAGAATAAGATTAAAAATCTTTATTATTATTAAATGACTGACTAATTTAATTTAATTTAATTTTAGCATTTTAACTACTCTTTTTAACCTCGTCAGTCACCAAAATGGGTGTTTTTGTTAAGTGTTTTAAGCCTTCATGTTCAAATGTAAAACATTTAATATTTCATAGTCCAGGAAATTTGCGATTGTACTTTTGTTTCAGGGATAGAATATTTTGGTAGGTTTTAGTTTTGTGGAAATGTGCATTGCTCTGGCTTCTCAGATCATGTAAATTGCCTAAACATTTCTGGCTTTGAAAATGCAGTGTTAAAGTTTATGACAGAATTTTTCATTCTGTAGTGTGGCATGCTCTTATGTCTGCTTTTAGAAAATGGGCATGCTCTGCATATTACATTTGATAGTAAAATTAAAACCAAAGGTGTAAGTTTGAGACAAGTAATATTAAGAGATTCGAGGAATGTAACCCTTCCCGAGATGTCTAACAAAGACTGATGCAATCTATTACTTTAGAGATGCAGTAGCTTGCATCTCCTTTAGCATTTAAAATTGTGATTGTAGATATCTTTGCTATTTAAATACCAATGTGCTTCATGTGTAATAAAACACTTCATTGCATCTTATGTAACTAATTTTCCTGTGAAACAGATGTGTTGAATATAGACTAGACTATTACAAAGGAAAACCAGCCTCCTTTTTTTTTTTCCTTAAGAGAAGCAGACTGCAGATATCATCATTTCTCTAGATGATATCTGCAAAAATTCCACGGTTTATGTATTGTATTTTATAGATCTTACCCAAACAAATTGCTTATTTCCTTTAGTTGAGAGCCTTGTAAGGGTAAAGATCACAAAGTCTGGCTTGGGCTAGATGAAGTTCTGGCACTTCAAAGACTAGTCACTAGTGAACTTAATTTCTAAACCTTTGCTATCAAAACTTGGGGGGAAAAAATGCTTTGTCAGAGCTTTACCAATTGCTTTTCCACACGTGCCCTCATTTTTCTCTGTTTTTGTACGCTTTCTGTTAGGTTTTTTTTTTCCCCCAAGTATTTCTGATATAATAAAGTAGAGCCTTAGGAATCCCATAAAACACTTCCCTTCTTGTAAGGAAATGTCTACAATATGAAATGATAAAATAACAACATTAGAAAAACACTAAATAATTTTCTAACAAATATATTAAGCATTTTTGTTTATATTCAGATGTCCCTTAGCCTCCTCAGCCTGCTGTGTCTGAAAAGTTGGAAACAAACGTTCACCATTTGAGCCCCACTCCTCAGAACGCTTGCTGCAGTTTTTGGTTCTTTATCCTCACAGGACTTTTCTCCCTTTCAGATTTTATTGATTGTTTCAACTGAATTATACTATCATTTTATTTACTTAAGTAGATGGAGCATCTCTGTCAGGCATCCAGGGTTTCATCCACTGAGTGCTATTTTTAGCTCAAGGCCTCTTCTATAGAGGTATGATGTATTGCTTTAACTTAAGTTTACATTGAAGTTCATTTCAGTTAAACACATAGGGGAAAAAATATTCATAGAGAAATTTAAACTGATCTAGTGAAACCACTGCAAACTCTTGCCTTTTATTTAAATCAGAGCGTTATTTTCTAGGAAAGTCCTCTCTGTTACCCAGTGTCAGTTTTGCTGACCTAATTGCTAATCTAATTGTTATGCAAATACTCTTAAAACTCTGCATAACAAAGAACTGGAACCCATATATGAGTCCAGTACTAGTAGAGTGCTTACGTGAGTGCTGTTCCATGCCCCTGATTTTACCTCCTTTTGCCACCTGAAGGGACTTGGGCATATGAAGGAACTGAAAACTTAGCGGAGACAGGAGATTGCTGATCAAGCAAAGCAATTGTGTTGGAGTTAGAGATTTTATAAATAACTTACAGCACTATATTTCTTAAATTGTGTTAATTATGTGGAAACAAAGAATGAAATTTGAGCGTGCTGAAGTGAACAACAAAACGCTCATTCATTTCAACCGATCCAAGATTTCACCTGAAGGGACTTTCTTCTTCCTGTGAGATACTCAGATCTACAAGTGATGAAATGCTCATTAAAAAGCATGGTATGTAATAAACCCCACTATTAACTAGCCTTTAAAATAGCATATTTACCAGATCAAATAACTTTTTAACACACAGTATGCCTAGGTAGCCCTTTGTAGCCATCCTACCTTCTTTTCTTGTGCAGTGTTTGGAACTGTTAAAGTGTAGATTCCACTTGTTGTCAGTCCAGATTTGAAAGCTTCAGCACAGTCTTTGAAGCTGATTTGCTCCTCTTTAGCTATGAAGTTGTTCTTAGCCGCTAAAAATACAATAGAAATTGAAGGCATTAGAGGAGATGAATAAAAGTTACTAAAAAGCACTTAATGATGTAATCAGTTTAAAGCTTTGCTGTTCTGAAAAATATGCCTAGTCTTGAAAGAAATGACAGAGCAAGGTATTAATTATGTGTGGTGTTACTTTATGTTATTTAGAGACGTTATTCTGATATGAGCATGATTGCTTGATAGGTTGAAAAGTGCTGACACGTACGAGTATGTTGAATAAGAAAACCTAGGATATAGCATCTCGTTCAGCTGAACAGTTTCTGCTTCCATTCGTTGCCTTTGCTGGACTCCTACATGCATTACAACCTCTGCATGCATTAACTACTATTACAAACATATCTAACTAGTAGCTAATTATATGAATAATGACCTTTGGCCAGTACTCTAGTATTGTGGAATCTAACATAAGAGTTATGAAATCTTTTATAATACAGCTGATTGGAATAACAACTCTTACAAAGTTTTAGCTAGGTTTTTTGCCCCTGTGCTGAGCAGGAACAACTTTGTATGTACCTGAAGCTTGGTAGCTCAGCCCAATCCACTATGAAAACATCCCTTCTGGAATTCATTTGTGTGAAAAATACATTTTAATATGCCTAAGCCTTCTTATTTTACAGAACAATCTCAGGCTCATCTTTTTGTTCAGTTCTTTATTAACTATGGAGGTTGGAATTTCCTGGCATTTCGCCTGCTGACTGATATTTCATATTTGACCCTTTTGGGGTTGGTTCTGTGTATTTTCCCTTTTAATTTAATCTAACAGGCACAGCCAGTTAGTACAAAGTTTTAGGTGTCATATAAATACATGCTTATATTACAGTTGCTTATTATGTTCTTTTTAGCTTGCTTATTATTTACCTGTTTACATGCTTTGCTTTAAATATAAAAATAACACGTTCAGTGTTTTAATTGCTTTTCCACACTCTATTGTTTGTATACTGTCTTAGAAGCTTTCCCTGCTAATTTTGTCTTTTTGGCAAACATTCATTATTTTTTCCACTCTGGGTTTAACAGGGTTGTAGCCAACATGACTTTGACTTGTTTACTTATTTGTGCACTAGCATAGCAGATAACAGCAGCAGGAACATGTACAGCCTTGGTAATGGTATTTAAGGGGATAGTGTCAGTTATTAAGACAAAAAACTGGGGATTTACTTTGTTCAGAAAAACCTACAACATCATATTATTTAGGACACTACTGAAAGCGAGGACTTCCAAACACCCTTTTCCTTTTTTGTGATCCAACTTACAGTTATGTAGCAGAGTCCATCTATAGTCTTTTAAGTTGTAATGACAACTGTTTTAAAATTTTCCTAGTATTTAATTTTAAGTCCTTTTTTTAGAGGTTCTATATGCTTGTGTATTTCCAGCCCTGAGAAATTCAGAGGCAAACATGTCAGATTCTTTAGTCTTTCATTTAGAAAAGCTATACCTCCTTAGTTTGTCAAAGTTCCATATTAGACATGAAATTCAAGGTAAGAAATTTGTTCATTTGTTTAAATCCTGTTTAGCCATAACTTTCAGTTTATGGTTTGTGGGGTTTTTTTTATGGAGCATGTGAATCTGCATGAATTTGGAAGCTGTGCTTGCTGGCTATGATTTGTTGCAGGGCTGTCAGGCATTTAGGGGTGAGATTATTGCCTATAAAATTTGTTAGGCTGGGAGATTTTTAGGATGAACAGGGAAGCTTCAGTGAAAGACTGGGGGACTTTTGGGAGTCCCTGCTGCCCTGGGCTGGTGCCTTCTGTTGTTTGGGGCATACATAGGTGTTAAACCTGAGCCAGTGCTCAGTCCTTTGCCTTTAATAGCCACTGTCATTTGTCCTTTCTTTGATCAACTCTCTGTGCATAGAGCAATGAGAGGTGGCAGCAGTAACTTTTGCAAGCCAGGGAGAAAAGCTGCAGGCCTATATCATGCAGTCCAACCTAGATACACACTCAAGGGAGCGCGTATTGCCAGTTGAATGAATGCCATGTGAGACGAATGATACTTGCCATCTATGGATTTTGTTGAACCACTGAAGAAGTGGGCAGGCAAACCAATATAAACCACAGAAGACAAACAAAATGTTGAAAAGAAACCACATAAATGTTATGGTTGTTCCACTCAACCCCCCACCCCCCAACAAATAGGTTACTTAACTCAGATGCAGAATTTAAGGTGAAAAAAGTTATACTTTTTGAGAAGCAGAAGCATGAGGAAACTGGTTGTAAGACTTTATGGATAATAATGTACACAAATTAGGGAATGTCACTCAAATGATGTAAGCATGTCTGCTTTTACTTACCGTTTGGTGTAGATATCATAGTAAGCAAGTTATGAACAGTCTCCATCAGATCATGTTGCTGTTTTTGCAGAACTGAGTTGTTTACTGTAGCTGTAACTAACTGCTTTTCTAGTTCTTCTATAATAGAATTCTGTCTGGCTACTAGGACTTGAAGCTGATCTTTTTCATCTTTTATTGACTTCAGCTGAAGTGTGTGCTTGTCTTCCATCTCAAGAACTCTTTTTTCTAAAAAGCTAAATAAAAGTTTACAATTAGGCTTTCAAAACCAGTTGTGAGCTGATGTAAAGAGAATCAAGCCAGTTGCAGAAGTTTCTTTCTTCATAAGTGCTCAACTTCATTCTCTGATGCTGTGCATGCAGTAGAAAGCTAAATGAAAGCTGATTTTAGTTTGATATATATGCTTTAATTTATTATATAACTACTTAGTACATTAATAGACAACATTATCAAGTAGAGTCTGTATTGCAGGCTTTTAAAGTGTAACAATTGGATGTCTGATAATTCAACATTATGAAAGGAAAGATACAGTTTGGTCCTGAAAAAAGAATAGTAGTGCTAATAGTACAGGGAGTATAAAAAGGATGTAGACCTAAAGTTAACCATTACTTATGACTATGAAGTGTCTTGAATACCATTCTCTTACAGGTTAGGCATAATAGTGAAAGATTTTGTGTTTTTACCCTATTAAAAGATGAAACTTATTTAAAGATGAACCTATGAATTTTTCAAATGTCCTATAATTATAATAAAATATATACTTAAATAAATGTTAGGGTGTTAAGACAAGGAAACGTGCAAATAGTTACTTGAATATGTGTTACCCATCTCAAGTTCTGGGGCTGGCGTGAGTAAGTGACTGGCTGGAAAATTATTTCATTGATAATTGATCTGATGCAGACTTTGAGAAAGCTTATGTTAAAAGATGCATGGCTGGAAAGGAGAAGTTCACCTAAAATCCATTACTGTTACTGAAAAAATCCTGAACCTTATAATTATATTTCAGGCAGATTAGCTCGATGTCAGATTGTCTTTTATTCAGTGAGCAATAATGCTTTTGTGTTTACGTGGGTTTTACAAGGGTAGTCTAAAGTCTGCCGACTTCAGCACACAAAAAAAGTGACATTTTAAAGTTCAGTATTTACTTTGCTTTCTACTTGAGAAGGATGCTTGTTTTTATTAAACTGGCAGATAAAACCTTTATGCAGCATATATAAATGTAGCAGAGTAGTGAACAAAAATGTCAAAACATGTCTCCTGTTTTCTTTAAGCTAATTCTTTTAAAATAAAAAGCACTTTGCACATATGGTTCTCATTGAAAAACATGGCTTTGAAGGAGAAAACTTACTATTATTGCTGCTTTTAGGTTTCTCTGTAAACTATTTATTGCCAAAAGTAAAATAAGACCCTGGTGATATGAAAACGAAACTAGCTGAAAAAAAGGTACGAGGCTTTGGACAACAGCTGAATACAGAAATGGACGGGAGTAATACTTGGTTATTGGTCTGAATTTCAAAAGATTGATTTGTAAGGAACGTTGAATATGAGTAGCATTTAACTTTTCTCACCAGGTTAGAAAAAAATTGTGGCAATGACACGATTGCGTATAAGGATAGCTGTGTACTACATGGAAATAAATTTTAGAGATGTGGTTGCCCTGGCTTAGTTTGGGTCAGGCTACATAATCCATAACTTCATCTGGATAATTCTAAAGAGCAATATGAATTGGCTACAGCTGAAGTACTGAGAAGCATTTCAGTTTTAACCTTAAGTTCCTCATATAAAGGAGAACTTTAGATAATGAAGAACTATATATGAAGAGAACACAGGAAGAATAAACCTACATGACTCTCTAGGCATTTAATAATATATGACTTTTGTAATGAGCATAGCTGGGTGTGGGGAGCTTCTGTACAAGGCCTTATTTTCCTACTTGAGTACATTTGTTTCTAAGACCATTAGAATGTCTCTTCAGGGAAGAGCGTTTTATCGGGTTGATAGGCAAACTTACCTGTTTTTTTCTTGTAATTTAGTTATCTCGTTGGTCTGATCTGAAATCTGTCTTTCTAGTTTGTTTGTTGAAAGAGAGTGTTCCAAAAGCTGAAGTTCAAGTCTGGTTGTCTGGTTTAGTACCTAAATAAAATTTATAAAAATATTTTAAAATCAATACACTTCTTTTAAACAAACTGTAATTTCTTCATGTTGTGAAATCACGCAAATCTCTACTTAAGCCTATAATTAAAAAAAATTTTTTGAAGACTTAATTTGAGCACAAATGATCATAGAATTAGAATGAAGAAGAATACACAGAGTTGCACTAATTTTGTTGTTACACTACCATATATCATTGGGAATGTTTCAGTAGTATACTACAGTCCTGATCAATGGCTGAGAGCTGCTGTGTACTTTAGTTTTGCTGTCATACCTTCTCCTCTGTTATGATATTCTTATTTCATTACTGGAGCTATTATGGTTGTTGTTCAGAGATAATTTGAGTTGTTTTCTCAGTCTGATGCAGAAAGAAAGTACTTTGCATATCTCTCACTGGTTGTAATCTTGGCCCAGTCCTGAAACTGCTAGATAGTTCCCCCTTGGCTATTTTCCTGAATCCCAAATGATATTTTAAAGTGTTTATCATGTGCACCACACTTTTGTTGATTCATTCCTTGCGTTTTAATGTCTCCTTTTCTATATGTATTGTTTAATGTCTAAAATTATTTGTATCTTTAAACGAAGAAATGCAAATATTTGGAAACATGGAAGATACTTTTCTGTTTGTATCTGATTGCATTACCTTGAGGCAAGTTTTCTAGAAATATTTTCTCATTGTTTTAGAACAGCTTTTTTTAATTCAGCAGAATTTGGCTTTCCTTGGCAGGAAGAATTGATTACTCATGTCCTTCATGTTAAACAGTCATTCAGGACATGATTTCACACTTAAGTGTAATTGAAAACTATTGCCAAAAGTAAGTGTCCTTGAGAGACCAATTGTTTGGTTAATTTCCTTATGTTGTTAATTAAGCCCTTAACCCAGTCACCAGTAATTTCAAGCAGAGAAGGAAAGTTACAGTGATGATTTTCTTCCTCCAAGAAGAAAATAATTGAATAATTTCCATAAAGACGTTACTGTGGATGAATAAATACGTTCTCTCAACATGTGCAAAATACTGGGCTCCTGAATAATGCAACCAGAAAGCTGAATTCAGTGCGCCTGTGAGCTATGGACTATCAGTTTATCGAAGAGTTCACAAAGGCTTGGTTTGGGATAAAAAAGTAATTTAATTCATTGGATTAATGCTATAGACAGTAAAATGTCTAACAAAGAATTTAGGGTTTGCATGCTGTTTACATTATATAAAATGTTATGTGCTGCATTCTATATTCATTATTTGTTTGGGGAATTACATATCTGAATTTTCCTACCACATTAGCAACACTACAAATACATACCATTCTACATTGGTTGGACTTGTCCTTATAACATATTAAAACCTGCATCCTATTTCGCAAAATGTCTTATTGTAGTTAATGCTTTTCAATTAAAGCAATAATTAAAGATAAACCCATTCTTTTTTGTTGTTGTTGTTTGAAATAATTTAGAGAATAATATGTGCAGTGGCAAGTTTACTTCTGTGTGAATATACTTTTCTTGTAGCCTCCTCCTAACTCCTTTTTTCTTGATTCATCTCTGATTGTTTTCTTTATCCCTCTGTTAAATAACAATAATATAGTGCATTTTGCTGGAAATGAGCTGTTATCCCACTTACAGCATCTGTGAAAACATTCATTAGAGAGGCGCATATTTTGTGATAAGAATCTTTAAAAAATACAAAGGAAAATTTAAATTTAAAAAAGCAGTTATCCTGGTAAACAGAATGAAGGCAGTTTGAAGGAACTCCCTTTTAGGTAAGATCTGGTGGTGAGAGGTGAATAATAGCAGAGACATACAACAAGGGTTGTATAAAAGCGTACTAGTACCCAACCAATGCTGGGATATAGTATAGTAGTTTTAAGTATATTAGCTTTGAAGATGAATGTAACATGAAGTGTGCTAGACATACTTCAAATTCTGCTGTAATGGAAGTGTTTTAAGTGACAACAGTGGGCTTGAGATGGAACTATGCATTACCAAATACTAATGTTTCCTTAAGATGGGTAGAGCTGTTGATTGTGATGATTGACTTCTGATTATTGAACTGAATAGTATAACACTAAACTATGTTAAATGTGTAGTTGTAGGTGTTTGGGAAGCAGAAGCATTTTTAGGTTGAAATTCATTACTTACTTGTGCTTCAACATCTGTTAATTTGCGGGTCTGTTCAGCTGTTTGATTTAGTAAGTTTGTGCCTATTTCAATCATTACTGCAGTCTGGTTCTGCACTGCAGTTTGCTGGATCTCTACCATTTCTTTCTTCATACTGTCTTGGATGTAATTCTCAAGCTACATGGGAAAGGAAAGAGAGAAGATAGTTGCATTCTTTAAATGTTGGAGAGGGGGGTAGTACAGTAAGCCTGCTGTCTGCCTCGCTAAACAAATTTGTTCCTTGTCCTTGTCTGCTATGCATTTATGTGAAGTTTCCCAATGTTAAGCTCTGTGAGAGGAAGGGCAAATATGACGAGGAATGTGTGGCCACCCATTTTCTAAAGGCAGGAACAGAGATTTGCAGGAGGTAGGTAGAAGGCACAGTGGTGAGAATGCTTGCGGGCACCTGGAAGCTTTTCTGCCTTAGTGCTCCCACCATCGTAACCTTTAAAAGAGCTTCACCAGCTTTGGAGGCAATGGGAATTTTTTTAGAAGACAAAAGCTTCAGAGTTTAGTCATCTTCCTGTATCTAGACTTAAATATTTTCAAAAGCATTTTTCGTCACATGAATAAGTCAGATGTCACTTAACACTGTTATGTGCGCATTTTTATCTGAGAAAATTTCAAATAAAGACATGAAACAGCAAGAAAACCTATAAATACTTTAAATGCTTAATATTTAGGAATGCAAAAACTGTTTTAAATACTTGATTCTGAAGTCATTTCTGTGTCTAAACTAATAAGGCTTTTTTGGTAGTCATTTTATAACCCAGTGTACTGCTCTGTTAGGAAAGCAAGGAGAGAATAAGTAGCAAGGAGAAAATTCAAGTAACCTTTCATGAAGTCTTTCTTTCCATGTGTCTGGATTATCCAAAAGCAGTCTGACTTTTCTCCATGCTGCTTTAATATAATTTTCTCAATAACTTCGCAAATATTTCATATTTATTTCATGAGTCATTGCTTATGTTTGAACTCTTAAAAATCCAGCCCACGTAATTCTTTTTTTGTTGTTGACTGGGGAAATTTCTAGAAATTTCTAGAATCGAACTTCTACTTCACTCCACCATTGTTCTAGCAAGAGAACCATAATAATTTTTGAGCTTCATTTTGTACCTGCAAAGAGGATACTAGCTAATAACAACTAGCTAGTGTCATTAAGCACCAATTATAAGACATCACCAATTCTTAATCTAAGGAAAATGGTAAAACATGCTGATATCTTGATTTTTTAAAATATTTTTTTCATAATGCTATCGTGATATGAATAATGGCTTGTAGTGAGGAGGAGCTTTGACTGTTATTGTATGGCTACTTTCCATATCAGTAAGGAAAAAGCAGCTTATGATTTAATACTCTATCAAACCCCTGTTCAGATATAGCCATTCCACTTCTGACCAGCTAAAGGTCAACTGGCAGATCTATCAGCTTGGAATGTTTCCCCCTTAAATATTACTTGAGCAAGGACTGGATTATTTTTTTTTCTGACTTCACAGTTGTTTTTTAAAAGTGGCAAATGAAGAAAACAAGGTGTATTAAGAAGTTAAAACCTCTAAAACTGGAAATGTATTCTTAGTTTGAAGAGAGCATTATTACTTTTTGTCCAGTGTGACCAAACTTTCAAAGCAGTATTTTTGTATTCACTCCACTTGCCCTGTGCAGCTGGTGAACTGCAGTGCACGACAGAGATTTCAGATCTGGCACAAGCTTTGACCCACATCTACTATGCTGCTGCATAAGTGTACTTACTTCTCAGGTGCACCACAAGGATTTAAAACTAGCCCTTAGACAGCCTTTAGATGCTCTTTGCATAATAACCTTTTTGAATACTAAAAGTAAGCATACAGTCAACTGGGTTTTGGCATGATAATTTAACATGGGTATCTTCAATCGCCATCACTCTATGGCAATTAAAGTTGTTCCCTATTAACAGGATCTGTTCTTAAGTCTTACCTTTTGCTCCTGGATATTCCTCATTTTCTAAAACTTCCCCACCTAGAGACAAATCTAATTTCACCAAACATGTTGGAATTTTTTTCAAACTTTGGTGACATATTTTAGATCCTCTGCTTCTTTTCTGCTAAACTAAGATCAGTGGCTTTTAGTTGTGTAGTAATGGTAAGATGTCTTTGGTTCTTGATGATTAGGCTATGAGATGTCAGAGTATAGTGATAATTTAATATAAAAAGCAGTGCAAGATGGTATTTAGTGCACCATAGCGCAAGGAGATGTGCAAAATTCTGAAGGCTTTTATATAGGTAAAATGAAGTAGTTTTTCACTAAAGTTAGATGCTGCTCCATGAAGACCATGAACAACAATTAATATCCCTCTGAAAAGGCTAGACATCTGGGGATTAAATAGTTTGTATGAGTCCAAATTAACTTTAGCAACTGAAGCTGGAGAACTGGACATCATTATAGACAACTTGGAAAAGACCTTTGCTTAAATGGCCCTCTGTTAAAAGAAAGTAAAGGGAGATCTTCAGAATGCATTTTATTTGCCTCAGTACCACAGCCAAGTATTTTAATGCCTTTAAAAAGATCAAGGATATGGGCCCACCTGGCAGACTCAATGCACATTTGCAGTTAGAAGGGACATTGGGGAAAAAAAAAGGACATACAGAGAAAAAAAGGATTGAGACATCTCAAGTATCAGAGCGCTACCATATGAGAGAGCACTGAAAATATTGTGTTGTCTTTCATTTACAAAAAAGGCCCAAGAAAAAAAGAAAGAAGGGAATAAATAGATGAGCAAAGAAAGACTGGTAAAGACCTTTGACTCTTTCATAAGATAATTGTGGATATTAAACCTCATTCTTCAAGGTTGGTTCCTTGCTCACCAGAGAGAGATGAGAATGAGAATCTGAGCAAAGTCATCTCTGCAAATAGGATTAGAGAACCGCATGACTTCTTTGAAAATGTTATCACTGAGTTATTCCAAAACACGCTACTACAAAATGAGTTAATTCTGGTCTTAAAGGTAAGGTAAACATTTTATGGTTGGCTTAGGCAATTGCCCAGTTAAAACACACAGCTGTAAGGTTGCTCTGATTACAGTACGCAAAACCTGTGATTACAATTTAAGGCATCTGGTGGTTCTGGTTGCCAGGTTTTTATACCCCTTGTCACTGTGCTTGCAACCTTAGAAAGCAGTTTTGTTTGGACACACAGATCTGCATTTTCATAATTTATCTTATTTGAAAATCTGGAAGTATAAGCCTATCTCCATGTATCTAACCTCTTTCAAATAATATCTCATTCATGTGATGTATTCTAAATCATTAAAGTATTCTCCTGACTCCAGTTTAACAGTTTGTCTTCATATCTGTTTTTCAACTTAAAAATATTAAATAAGTAGCTTAGGGAATATGGTATTTCTGCTTACTTGAAAGGATGAAATATGGACATCAAAAGGGATTTATTTTAAGATTTAAAGCCAGTTTCATGATCTGGCTCATTTATTGTAATTTAGAGCAACATGAAACATCAAAATGATATTGACCTATTAAGTGGCTTTGGAGCTTCTTGTGGGTTTTTTTCCCTAAATCTCCTACAAAGCATGATTACATAAACCCCTTCTGTTCTTTCCTTCATATTCACTAATCCTCTCCCACTTTTGTGCATTCTCTGCATATACACATCATAAAATCTCTTTTCCTGACCTCAGCGAAGATACACCCTCATCCTTCTTTGCTTATATTCCCCTCTCTTTTCATCATACAATGAAAAACTGTAGAAAGTAGGACTTTTTACAACTACATTTCATATTTTTTTTAGTGGCAGGTGCTTACTGTCATCTTTCTGCAATGATGAATAAAAGAACTGCTTTCATCCAAAATGTGCATCATCTCCCACTGACTTTAGCGAGAGCAGAACCTGTTCCCACTGCATACTCTCAGAAAGCGAGAGCCTTGGGTTTCCCTGAGAGGGAGGTGGAAGAACATTTTCAACAGAGGCAGCCAAGGCTGAGCTTCGTCGGCAACACTGAGGATTAGCAGCCATTTTGCAAGGCTGCTGTTCTATGTGGCACACTTTGTAGAGTACTATTCATCAGCTCCTGGCGAGGAGCCTCCTTCCTTTATAAGTAGTCACACTTTCAGAATTTCTGAAGCGGGGAGACTAGCTTGGGGCATTTTACAAGAGGGAAGGGCACAGGAATGAAATGCTTCAGTCCCCATCTATGAGTTCGGAAGCTTGGCAGTTTGGTTTGTACCGCATGTCTGTCTTCTCCAATACTTTACTCAAATTTGGAAGGCACAGCAGGGATTATTTGCCAGATTTCTCCTTTGCCACATGGCTAGTTATGGGAAGATAGTTTTTAATCTCTTTTTAATTCAATTAGTAGCTGGCATATAAGACTTGTGTTGATATATGTTAACCTTGATTACATGATAGTTATTTTGGGCACAGTATTTGTCAAAACCTAATAGGGGACTATTAGTGATGCATCTTCTTTCAGAAATTCTGCTTTTGAGGGAGTAAGTCAATCAATTAATCCTGTCTTAAGGAAATTGCAGGGGAGAGGGAAAAGGGTATATTAATACATTCAGATTTGAAAGACAGAATACTTAGCGGATAGCATTTCAGTGATTCTTCATGGGATTTTTTCATGAAATGATCTATTTTTTGTGTAAGACTTTGGCTGGCATGTATTCTTCAAGAAAGTAAATATAAAAATGAAAGCACAGATGGGGAAAAAGCATGTCTCAAAGTATGCTTAAATTGCAAAAACAGCTGGGAAAATTGAAAAAATAATTTCACAATTAAGGTTTGTAATATAGTTATGGTGATGCATTTTTAGAGAGACAAAATTCTCTAAGGTCATCAATTCGGGGCTGTCATGCTTCATTACTGAAAATCATATAAAATCATAAAATTTGACAAACGTACTTTAGCTAAGTTGCCAAAAGAACGAGGACAGATCAATCATATTGGAGCACATTCCAAAACATTGCTTTTATAGCCAAGACTGTCTTTTTTTAAGCAAGCTTGAAATTGGCAAGAAAGAAAAGACAACATGTAGAGTATGCATTAAAATAAATTTGTTTTCTAACCATTGGCAGAGATAGTATTAATCCTTTATGAAGGGTTGCCAATAGTTATTTAAATGAAGAGTCTTCCTGATTGCTATTCTATGGTTTGTGTCCATATAACAGAATGATTTTCCAAAGAATCAATAACTTATTTGTGCATTTTGTAGACACTTTAACTTACCATTTTTTCATTTTTTTTTCATAGTTTTAAATGAGGTCTTGCTTTTGTTCTTTGCTACCAAATGGTTAGTCTATACTAATTAAATGGTCATGCTTCTGGCAGCATTTATATCTATGTGAATACATACATTCCTTCTTTACCAAATGCTACCCCAAATGGTACAAATACCCCATAAATGGTACAAATAGTAGTGGCTGCTAGTTCCGTTTTATAGAATTTGTCAGTTATTAGAGCAGTCTTTCCAAATACAGTTTGATGATTTTCTTAATGTTTATAATCTGATTCTGTCAACTGTAATATTTATTTTCAGAGAGAGGTAACGTTAATCATGAGTTTCTACATACTGCTGTGTCCCATAGAAGAAGTAGGTAGATGGCTGGAGCTGCGTGATCCTTTGTATCCACCCCTAAGATCATCAGAATCTATCAAGGTCTTGTTTCCTCAAATCAAATATGGATTACTAGACTAAGCAATTTACCACTTTCAGAGAATTCATCTGTAAGTCTGAGAAAATTCCAAAAGCACTGTTTTGGGGCTTTCTCATAACTTGGCTACTGAAATCTGAAGATAGTCTTTATTCTTACAATGAAGCATCCATTCTAAAACTGTACCTGCTAAGAGAAATAGCGAAGAGGTCAAAGTTTATCTGCAGTCATATCTCTATAGCCCTGTATTTAGATCAGCAGATTCATTGCATGAAAAATGTCATTAGCTGCATAAACTCAGCAACTGCTATGTGTGATATATTGTATGAAGCTCAGCTGCATTTGCATTGCTCATTCTATCTAGCAGCTGCTTGCTGGCCAAATAGAAAGGTCAGAAGCCTCCATGCCCCAGCCCCGTGTTCCTGCTCCCTTCCTTGCACCGACTCTCACATTTGTTGTTGGACTTTTGACTAAGCCTGGAGACACCAACCTAAAAGAAAACAAGGACAATTTCCTGTCAAGTTTGTGGATTGTGGATTTCTCCTAGATGCCAAAACTGTTAGTAAGATAACTGTGGCTGTTGATAGTGTAGAAAAGTTATTTTAAGCATTTTAAGTATTTAAAATCATATGCTAGGGTTTTAAATACAGACTTTGCCTAATATTCTTCTAAGGGTATCAGTGCATATCTGATATCATTATCTGATTGCAATGACAACTGATTGTTCTCCTGCCATTAATTTGAAGTTTTAGATCCCTCATATTCTTGGTAGCGGTAGTCTGATAAATATGGAATAATTTAACTAAAACTAGCTTTCTTCATATTTTCAAGAGGGAAAACCAAAGAATATGCATAAGGTTTCCATAAGAAACAGCTATATTTCTATTCAGACCTTAACTGTGCTTAGTAATTAATTTACAAAATAGTTCAAAACAACTTGCAGAAGAACAGGTTGTATTAAAACACATACTGCATGCTTAGTCATCTAATGTAGATACAGAGAAAATTGCAGGGGTGATGACATGTCTGTAGTGTTTTTCCTCTAATTTTTGTTTTAAATTTCCAAAAGTGGAGTAGATCCAGTAGAAAACCTAGCAACAGAAAATACAACAAGCAAATACAAGGCATTTTTAAAATATGCATTGAAGCTACGGTATTTGACGTGTATCAAACTGTCAAAAGCTTTCTGAGTTACTGTTCTTGCATGGCTACAAAAATTGCCCTGTGCTTTATTCAAAACTTATCTTTGTGAATTTAAACCAAAGGAACTTAATCAGCTCTTCCAATACCTGTAGTCATCATCCTGACATATTTTTCCCCAAGATGTTCAGTTTTTACACAACAGTGAGCAAGATGGAAAATGAACTTAAGCATCCATAATCAATTTTTCTTAGTTCTAGTGACAGGGCAAAATAAGAAAACTGCTTATGAGTCTCATCGGTTCTTTTTCTGAATACTTCTTCAGAGTACAGATGAGACCTTTCCACTTGTCGTACTCCAGATGTCTTGAGTTATCTTTAACCCAGTAGTGCTTGGTCTTGGTTGCCTTGCCTTGTTTCAGAGTGACGGTGTTCTTTGGATTGTGGCCACATCTAGTTTCTTCATGAGTCATCTGAAGTAGAATTTAGCCCATAATTTGAAACATTTTTTTCAAACTCTGTGCCAGGGTGCAACTGTCTCATTGTAGAAGGTCATCCGTATATGCCACAGAATCCTTAAATTTCTGATTCACAGATACATTTTTGTATATAAAGACAGAACATACAGTTTTGTCAAAGACTATTTTAACAGATTTCACTTTCATTTAAATTACTAAATATGTAAATTATTTGTTTGTAGTATAATTGAAGTCTGCACACTAGAAAGGGTTTGTTGGGATCAGCATATCTTTTTGGATCCCATTGAACATGGATAACAGCGGAATGTAATGTAGTCTTTATAAAAAGAAGAAAACACTGTCTCAGTTTCATCACAGCAGTTCATACAGGCAGTATGAAGTCTTTTAGCTGCATATATATGCCACACATGCCACATATGCCACACAAGGTGCATATATGTAATGAATGGAGCACCATATTGCCAGGCTCTCTGTGCGTGCTTATTTTTGTATTTCCACATCATGGCAATGTATTGGTGTTCTGAAGACAAAATTGACTGTAATTGGTGTTCTGAAAAGACTGTAAAAATTTCAATTTTGCAGACAGTTTTGTCCTCTTTAAAACAGCGTTTCATACTTGTTTTCACAGTCTGTCAATGTTGCTATTGCTTAAAGTTAGAATAAAAATGGAAGAATCCCTATGCCTTCCAAGATCCATTTATCTTGACAGACCTAAGGGAACACATTTTTAAGGGCATTGCATCAATCCCCATCAATCAGTCCTTAACCTATTTTAAATCAGCTTTTAATAAAATAATTTATTTCTCTACATTTTCTGAAAGTCAGTTATCAATTTTAGTAGCTTGTAACTTTTGGAAAAAATTATTACACCACAGAAGAAAAAAGCAATCGTGCCTGGAAAAGAGATATTTCAAATTGCCTTTTTTTTTTTTTTTTTTTTTTTTTTTTGTCTTTTCCTGGGGCAGGAAGTCCCAATGGACTATGTGTTGTTTCCCAAGGGAGGGAAAAAAATCTTTCGGGAATGTATATGGGAATGCTTGAGATGTCTCCACGCTATTAGCTTCTTACATGCCCCATCGAGCATGTCTGCCTGTCCAGACCTCCAGCTAAGATTTTTCTCTTATCTCATTTTCCTGTCAGCAAACAAAAGGTGAAAGTAACATCATAAATGAATACTAGCTGAAAGTGAGCTGTGATTTATTGGAAAATATTCAAGCTAAAATTGTGTAATAAAATACTATAGGTTTCAAAATGCTAACTCTTAAAATAGCAAATACAGACTTTAAAGTAAATTATACGCAGGAGATGTTTCAGTTAATGCCACTTGTGCAGTAAATGAAAGCTTACCAACTTATTCTCATGTCTGATTAGATCTCATTTAGAGGAAGCTGTTTGTTATGCTTTTAGAATTTACACTCTCTAGCTGGAGGAGAAAATTCCCCCCCTTCATTGTCAATAATCTACTTGAATAAAAACCAAATATTTAATTAATATAACATGAAACTAAATGCATGAAATGCCTTCATTGTCTGTGCAAATATTTATGAAGAACAACTCTGTGTTCTTGACTGGAAGTATTTTGTACCTCATACTAAAAGCTATTACAGCTTGATCATGCTTTCTACTGTATGTTTTGAACTAACTACAAGAGTTACAATCAAACTGATGACCTACAAAAAGCAAAAGAATGCATAGGAAAAGCGAAGAGACTTTGAGAGCTGAAACTACCCCAAAGGATGTCTTAGAGTTGAGCTCCCACCACTCCAGACACTGAACTTGTATTGCACATGTGATATCACATTACTGCTTTCCTAACTGCGCATGCATTTTCATGTGGTTTGTCACTTGGAGGATGACATAAGTTCTTTGTACTATATATGATGCATATGCTTTTTACAGTGCATTCTTTTAGGAGGTAAATAAAATTGCAAATGAAAAATATTCGTGAGATTTCAAAAAAATGTTCTTAATAGAAACTAAAGTCAACTTGACAAACCTCTTAATAGTGTGAATTTCTATATGGGTAAAGAAATAATTTAAAATCAAAATTTAACAACAATATCTTCAGAACTACAATCAATTATTTGGTGATTAACTGTTCTCATTAAGAGTTATTATATGCATTAAGGCAGTAATCTAAGATTCTGAATCACCATTTTTCAGGATCGCAACTAAGTGCTATTTCTCTTAGAAATCAGGGAAGGAATTCATAAAGTTCCCATTAGTCTAAAAATAAAGAATAAATAAATAAATAGTGTGAGTCATGAATGGCATTTTGCCGAAGTTCAGTAGCACTGAAGCCAGGAAGACAAGAAGCAAATGATGCTTCTGCCATTCACTGAAACGAATACAAATATTTCTCGTTATGTGCACCAAGCCACCAACATTCAAAATTAGGATTCCTTATTTGTGAACAGTATAAGAAATACTGCCAATCAATATTTAATTTTAAATACTAGGTTATAGCATTGGCCTATAATTTCACAAATTGAATATTCAAACTTTTTGGAGACAAGCCTACATGTTTTAAGTCGTATTTTGTACTTGCGTGCTACCACCAGGGAATCAGGCCTTTACCAGGCTGGTGTAAAGATGAGGTTCTGCCCTAAAAAGCGCACATTTGAATAAACACTTGCTATCCCAGATCTAAAGTAATCCTTTCCCGTTTGTGTATATTTTTCATTCCACTGAGCGATAGGCAGCTGAAATAAACTTACTGTCAGGTATGCTGGTGGGGTTACTTCTGACATTTTTCATGAAAAACATAGACTATGTAGCCTTATAAACTTTACAAAATTTTTAGTGAATTTTTATCTGTCGCAGATTTTTCTTAATATAAAACCATTTATCTTCTTTTTCTTGACTTACAATATCAAGTGAATTCTTTTATTAATTCCTCTTTCAACAGGACAGCCTATTTTAGAGAATAGCTCATGATGTGGTGGAGCAAATCATTGTGCAATTTTTTGAGGAAATATGAAGCAAATTCCCCTTTTCAAAATATGTTATTGGGGAAGTGAAAAAGAGCTAGGCATTCACAGTTCATTCTCAGCATTGCTTTCTAGGGAAGCAGTCATCTTGCATTCCACTTCCAACCAGAAGGAAGAATGATTTGGAGTTCAAGGATCAAACTAGTTAGGAAGCTGTGGAACACAATTAGTCCCTTTTGTAAGCTATAAAACTGGGTGTCTCCTGTTTCAAAGCTGTGTTCACAGAGCATCTTTCAGCATGAAAAATCGTTAGATTTTTTTTCAAACTTCACAGATAAAGGAAACTGAAAGCATTTTGAGTAGTTCTTAAACTTTGCAGCATACTGGCTTCTAAATATAGTTTACGGAGCTTGTAGAAGATTTTTTTCTTGAAGAAGAAGCCTCAATGATGATGCTACCAAGACAGACCCACTCATTTGAGCTGAAGGCCTGCCAATTTTTGAATGCTCAAGACTTTGAGACATTGCACATCAGTTGCTGATTTCAGTTTTGAAGGACTGAATTTCTCTACTGAGAACTCACACGCTGATTTTCCTGTACATGTGCAAAAAAAAAGAAAAAAAACCAAGTCACTTAGAACTGTAGATTTCCTCTCTTAAGTGCTGTGGTTCTTTTTTTAAGACATGCTGCATCTTTCTTTCTACTGTTTCCATGGCTAATATGCTAGACGGACAGGAGAGATGATGTGTCTGAAAAGCTGCTACATTTTCATCACCAGTCTGAAAATTCCTTGCTTGCCAGACCAGATGTGTCAGAGAACTACCCTGAGGTTTCCAAAACACTGGGCAGGGGGAAGCAGGACCCCAAAACCAAAATGGACTTGACTGTGACTACAGAAAGCACTAGGTTCTGCCTTAAGTAAGGGAAGCTCAGGTGGTCACCTCTTCTTAGTTAAAAAAACGAGCATCTTCATATGTTCTTGTCAAATACCACTTATTTCTTTTCTTTTGTTGTTCCATTAGCACAGTTAACAGTCTTTAAAGCAAAAGCTTCTGAGGAATTCCATGCTTGAAAGATAAAACAGGAAGCTACTTGTTATGAGTAGACAAACACAGATATTTGGAAGTAAGATCAGCACGTATAGGCACCATATTGCAGAAACAAAATGTGCTGTGTAATGCAGAAAAAAAATATATTTTAAACTATGTAATACTGATAAAAAAAAATACATTTTTTTTCCTCAATAGCTCGGATTATCCATCTAAAAGTAGCCAGTTTAGTTTGCTGGAACAGAACCACGAAGAAAAGTCTTTCCATCCATTGCTTCCAAAAATTCCTCTTTGTCTCTGGTGCCCCACTGAGCACTCAGGAGGTGGTGGAAAGTCACCTCTTGAGTTCCAGTCAGTGCTCCTGAAGGCCTGAAACCAGGCAGCTGCCAGTTAGTGCCCTTCTATGAAGACCAGAAACTGAAGCCAGATCCTCGCAAAACAAACAAAGCTATTGGCATTAGCTATAACAGAAGAGGAGGAAACCTTCAAAAATGGCTGAGAAGCAGAGCTATGCACTGTAGGATGGGTAGTTTATGGGAGGAAACGGTCCCTGACTCTCAAGATCTGATGGGATGGGCCACTGAAGAGGGAGACTTTTACATGCACTTTCAAGACACTCCCTTGGATGCAAGACTCTGCTCTCAAGATGAGTAACCACATCTAGCAACGCAGAAAGTACAGGGTCATTGATACTGTATGCAGCTAGCCAGAAAAAGAAGCTATCTGTCTTAATATGCAGAAGTATGCATGTAGATGAGGGTTAAAAAGAAATTTAACAATGAGGACAAAAGAATCCAGAACTGAGAATCCTGAATGACAAGGGAAGTAGAGAAAAGAGAGTTCAGACTGGACAGCCAGGAAGCTGAATGGTCTTAATGAAGGGAAAGAAGAAGGCGGGGCGGAGGGGGAGGAACTGAATCTGTGTGAGCAGAATTTTTAAAATGGATGTGCAGGGATAGGAATTCATAAAGGCAATGAGCTTCCAAAGGGGGCTGGAAGACTCATCTTGAAGCTGGCTGAGGGAAGGAATTGTTTGGTTGGCTTGAATGTTAAAAAACATTGTGAAGTTGGAAGGAAATTCCCTGAGGAAAATCGTGAGTGCGAAGGGCTTGACTGGATGACACTCTTGGGAAATGTTACTCCCACATGGACAAGAGGGACAAGAAAAGGAAAATGTGTATTTCCTTATGATTAAAATTATCACTTTTTTCTTTTCCAATAGCATCCTTACTAGTTAGAGTAGTTAGTCCATATGAAGTAAGCCTTCCAACAAATGTGTGATTTACCGTATTACTCCATTATCAACTTCAAATAGTTTAAAAACAAGAAGTTTCACCTTTTGAGTCAAATGAGTTTTTAGATACATCAGAGGAAATCTCAGTTTTACTAAAAAGTCAGTGGGAATTTTTTTACTTGCTTAGAGTGGAACTAGGTTTTTGTATGCTGTCCTCAGAGCCTTCTTAAAATAATCAATTTTGCCATAACAAAGAAGCTGAACTCAAGACATGGATAAGTTTTCCCTAGATGCAAGTCAAATAAACTTACGTGTCAGGGGAAAAAAAATAGGGTATTACGAACTATATTTAAACTTTCTTCCATAGCTGGTAAACTGTAGTTGTCAGAATCCTTGCTTGTATGTGGTAAGATTTCAACAGGGTCAGATTGTTTATATTTGTTGCAGTTTATACTCTTTCTAGTCTTGGGGTTTACCTTCTAGTTATTTGAACTTTGTTTCATCATGCCAGAGTAGTTTTCAGAAAACATGCCCAGTAAGGCTCCGGTAGCAGTTATAACAGGGCTTTTTAATTTACTATTACTTTACAGGCAATCATTATATCTGACAGAAAATCTGGCATCAGGATGGAAGTTTGACATAAGTGAAAACACAGGGATAGTTAATATGGTCAAAGTTCAGACCTCACGCAAAGAAGATTAGTTTTATTTAAGTCAATTCCTTAGAAGCAGAAAAATACAGGAATTTTGTCTGGTTTTACTCATTCACTTAAGTTGTCTTTTGCCTACTTTATCCACTTTTTTAAAGTTGTATTAAGAAACTGAAAGTTGGTGTTCCCTTTGAATACTTGAATTACCCTGTTTATAGAAAAGCTTTCTGTAAAGAAAAGGAAATACATGGAAATTGCTTCATTAAATCTTTACCAGGGAATTTTCTTGAATATTGAACTGTCTGAATGGACAGGATATTTGTTAATGCAATAGGAAAGTATAGCAAGTGCATTTTCCATTGCTACATATATTTCAATCTTGATCTACAGCTTTTATGATGTTTCAATGTTGAGTTTTTGCACAGTTGAGATTGTCAGTTGACAGCTGATACTGTGGAAAAATGAGGCTACTGCTTCTTGACCCATTGGCACATTCTCCTTAAGGGGCTGGTTTATATTTCACATCAAAATGGTGAGTTTGAACTACTACCTTACAGGTGGTTAAACCTTGCAAGTGGAAACTGGGAAGAAAATTGTTGTACGGAAGCAGTTGTACAGAAAGTGATGATGTATTTCCAAGGAAAGGACTTAAAGGAAGTGTGTGAAGTGTCTTAGTAGGATCTCTACCAATTCTTTGGAGGAAGATAAGATGATTTTTAGGTGCCAGCTATCAAAATTAAACCTCTTGGCTTACTCAGATACCTCCGTGAAAGACTATACATCAGGTCATATGCTGAAAGGCAGGGCCCCCGCTACACTGACGTCGTATCATATGTAGGGGAGCTGCTGGTGGGGTAAGGGCTATGGCTATTGCCCAGGAAATGTCCTTTCCACTGTGCTGGGTGTCTCCCCATTCCCACACCCTGACAGAATGGAACAAAAGAGGCTTTTTCCTTCCAGGATCACGCACGTCAGGTGCAGGCCTGACCCAAAAAGCAAGCATAGCGATGAAGCTGATATCGTGAGTACAGGAGGTGAATGACTCTTAATGCAGCGTGAGAATGAACAGGTCTGCAGAGCTGTTGTTTGGACAGGGCTTAATATACTGCTCAGTCATTTTTATACCAGAGATTTGAAGAAGATCCTACCATTTTTAAATGGATACAATTTTTCTGTCTCCAGTGAGAACTTCTAGCTTTTCTCCCTGTCAAAAAGTTCTGTTAAGCGGTTGTAATTAAAGATCAAACATTTGCCTAGTGTGTTTTCATGTGGTTTTGGGTTTTTTTCCAAAATCATGCTAAAACATTGCTTCTGAAGTAGCTCAAATGATGACAGTTGTGTGATTGATTATGCTGTACCACACCAGAATGCTCTAATATGATAGTTTTGACTTTATACTGAATTACTCCGGTCCTTGTGTATGCTTTAGCACAGCTTTTGAAATGCATGTGGCTATTTTCAATTTCTTGATAATTACATTATTAAAAGGTACGACAGAGTCTAAAAATGAATACCTCTTAAAGAATTTCCGTTGCAACATTGAGAGAGCTGTAACGTATCAAGCAAAGTGCCTTTTCCACCCTTCTGGAAACCAAAATAATATGATGTCGTAGCTAGCTATTCAATAAAATAGTCTGTCAAGCTATCAGCTGTGTTTACCACACCACACTGATTTTAATCCCTGACCAAAGTCAATGATAGAAAGTTGATATGTTGTTCCCCAGATAGTAAAGGAACCCTATATAGTTGCCTTTTTTTTTTTTTAAGCTCTATCATGATGCTTGAGATCTGAATATAAATACAAAACTGAAAAGATTTTTTCTTTTCCCTTTCCCTACAGTATTAAAGGGAGTCTGAGCAAAGTTAGGACACTATATGCCACTTGGGTTTAACAGGAATCTCTAGAGAGAGCTGAATTGGAAAGAAAGTTGCTGTCATCAAAGAATTCAGAAGTATTTGCTCATCTAGAGAGGGAAATTTTTCACTCCTTGCAGCTTCTGTGAATAACGTAACTCTGTGGAGAATTCTCGATTTCCATCCATAATTTTACAAACAGAGAGAAAAGTTAACAGAGAGAAGGCTGCATATTCTCTTCTTACCAGGAAGACCTTGTAATGACCTTAGTAGGCTCCTGGAAGATTATTAGATAAACCGATAAAGCTTTGTATGGGCAGTATAAAGACAGCAGAAAAGTTCCCATAGCTTCCCTCTCTTTGTCCAGACTAAGCCATAATGTGCTGGAAGTTGGAATGAAAAGAGACAGATATCTCGTAATCACACAAATTGCAGGATATTTTGCTGAGCTTTGTAAACAACATTTAATTTTAGGGTTAACCTGTTCCACAAACAGATAAAAACTAATAGGATTTTCAGTAATTATTTGGAATGTGGTAAGCATTAAAAAAAAAAGGCATTTAAGGAGTAGTAATGTGTTTTCCTAGGCAGCCTGAAAACTGACACAGTGAGTGTTTGCAGAACTATTTAGGTGTGGGATTTTTTTTTATACAAAACACGGATCTGGATTTTGTAACTTTAAGAATTCTTTAATATTTCCTATAAGCTTAGTTTACTTAGAATAGAGTTTAGGTTCACCAAAACTAGTATTTCATTTACTCTCATTAGAGAATAAATACAATTCTTTTTTCCTCTGCCCCATTTCCTAGAGATATGTCTGTTAAAGGAAATGAAATGATCACACTATTTCCAGTTGTAAAGCAATTTTTCACTTTCTTTGTGTCTGTGAGGTTATTTGGCTTAATTTGTTCCACTGTGGAATGTACCATATCTCTAAGGCATTTCTAAGTATTAAATTACTATGCCATACCTTTTTTTTCCCAGATGCTTATGCTTGCCATGCTTAGCCCTATGAGATTATCTGATGTCCCTTTTTTTTTTTCACCTGTAATTTATATTTGGTTAGTCTGAGAAATTCAAAGAATAAAATGGCAGATGAAATTGTCTGTGCTTATTTCTGAAACTTCTTATTCAGTGCCATAGAAACTCTCCTTTTCTTGAAGGTTATGTTGATATTTATGGTCCACTGAGAAATTTTCTCAGTGGTTTAGCTGTTATTACCACAGAGAGATTTCCTAGAGTCCACTTGGACTACCAACACATTTTCTATGTGTGACATCCTTGTTTCATATACTAGTACATAATGAAATATCTTTTATTCGAGAGCCATCTTCTCCCATCTTCCCTTCTGCAGTCTGTATGGTTATCCCTAAGGCTCCCATCAGTATCTTTATTGCTAACTAGATGCCAGAATCCTTTTTCTCTGAAGTACAACTTGCATCTTCTGTTCCAGGAAGAATTTTTTCACAATAAGGGTGATGAGATGCTGGAACAGGTTGCCCAGAGAAGTTGTGGATGCCCCATCCCTGGAGGTGTTCAAAGTCAGATTGGATGGCACTTTGAGCAACCTGATCTAGTGGAACATGTCCTTGCCCGTGGCAGTGGGTTTGGACTAGATGATCTTCAAAGGTCTCTTCCAATCCAAACTATTGTGTGACTCTGTGATTCTATCAGGATGTGAAATGGAGAGACACCAAACTCTTTGGATAGGCCATCAATCCCGATTCAACTCTTGTACCTAAGCTGTTTTAACAAGTGGGAAGCATAAGGTTTATCTATCTTTTTGTATCACGTTTGCAGCCTAGTCCACATTTCTACTTTCTACCTATTGTCTCTCGATTCTGAGGCTTACAGACTTCAGTGCCAAAGTAGTGTGCCAGCATGAGGACCCTGCAGCATATGGCTTTTGCAGCTTCTTCAGCAATGGTGATAAATCTGCCTCTTCAAGGCGGATCTCTTTTAAGTTTCCCATTCCTCTATTTTGCTGTCTTCCAGCCTGAAGAGACAGACTGAACTTACATTAGGGAGCTAAGATAGACTGAGTCATCTGATGAGACTCTGGGTTTGCTAAGCTGCAGAGAAGGATCCAAGAGTGGCACCTCTCTGTTGTAGACCCTAACCTAAGGTCTGAGACAATGTCTTCTAAATCAGTTGGCAGCATTATGCATGTCTAGCCCTATAATAATGGTAATGGTGGAGGAAGACAGTCTTACTTTGCCCTCATCCTTGCTTTCAGCCAAAGAGCTATGTAAAATTCCATGAAGTAACAGATGCAACAGGAGGGTCTTGCATTAAAGTGTGTAAAAGGTTGTTAAATAAATAGTGGTTTACTCAGCTGCCTTGGTTTACTGTAAGAAGTATTGTAAATCAAATAATGAATAATGTGGTATATTTTCAAAACCACAAATACTGTAGTATGAAAAGGACAGTACAATACAGTCACTGAAGATATTAGACGTTGTATTTTGAAGGTTAGAAAGTGGTATCTGTGTCTTCTGGGCAAAATTCCATTCTAAGTAATACATACGTGATAGCTTGTTTCTTGTGATTAGGGATAACGCAAATGATATCAGTTGTTTCCCTTGGTAAATTATGGGGAGATGCATGTTATTGAATTTGCTCATAATTAACAACAACAAAAAAAAAAAGCAGTAGCAAGGTAATTGTCTGTTTAAGAAACACCATTCTGAAGCTCAGTCTCTTTTCAGAAGTTTCTAAGATATTTGAAGGTTATGCTGTTAAGTTTTGTATGTTAAGTGGGCATGCAAACAAAAAGGACTGGAAACTGTCAACTCAAGCAACTCCAGGCTCATTTCCTATATGTGCACTTGAAGAAAGAGACAAAAGAAGAAAAATAAAGCACTTAATGTCAATAATTAGTAGAGAAAGTCTCCCAATTTGCTGTTTGGACCAGTCAAGGATAAGAAGTTTATGATCACATTAATAAGAAAGCACATGAAAATATATCTAGACTCCTAGAAAGAGACTAGTTCAGTAAAAAAAGCCTCTGTTTATCCCATTTTTTACTGATAACATCTTGGAAATGGCGAGCTCTTAGCTTCAGTTTTGTCTTGTAGATCTGTACAAGAAAATCTCTAGTCGTCTTTGTTGGTTTTGTACAATTTCATACCTGTATGACCAATTTGGTATTTGTGGCAGGATGCAGAAACAGTCTTCACAACATAGTTTTTGAACTATGTTCAAAAAGTGTCATTTCAAATCCTTTCACAGAAATTTGCCTACAGGAGATATAACAACGAACTGCATAATGAGATCATTTAGAGTAGCGTGGAAACTTTATCCGGTAACATGTACTAATATGAAAGTAAAAGAGTATTTTCTTTCGGGTTCTGCCAGTACTCTTTTGCTTAGCAAATACACAGTTGATAGACAGAAACAAGCACTTTTCAAAATAAGTGAAAACAGATGCATTACTTAAGAAAGGAATGCAGCTCTTGATTCAGAGAATCATCTCTTGCGTACTTGAAAATCCAACACTGTACAATATATTTGTCCTTGTCCATTGTGTGCAGATGTTTTTGGATGATGGCACATCAGAATATCTTTTTGTGTTTGAGATGAAATTCAGTACAATTATGACAATAATTATAACCTTTCATTGGTAATTACTCATCAAAAATTATAAGCATTCATTCCAGTATATCTTAAAACATCTGATTTTGTTGTTCTTAGGGAAGAAACACATTTCAAAGTGACAAAGGGTTTTTAGCTTCCAGGGTATCATGACAAGGAAAAACAAATCCCAGTTCAGAGTACCCAAAGATACTGCATCTCTATCGGCTAAGTGTCCCCCTACTCGTCTGCTGGGGTGGTTCAGGATGAAATTCTGGCTTTAGGTTTAAATGTTGACTCAAAACTTTTATTTTCTGATCTTTTGATCTGCTGATAAACTACAAATAAATTACCTATATTCCATATGCCATAATCAATTTCATCATACGCTGTTTTCAGCTGTTTATAACAGGAAAGACTAAGAAAATATGACCCATTTCTTTTACACTGTTGCTTTGAACAGTCATATCTCCTGAGTCTTAAGATCTAGTTTATGTACTAGTAAATTTAAGTAACTAAAAGTCAGCATTCAATTATTTCAATGTCTTAAAACCTGAAAAAATGCAGTTCCTTGGGTAGAAATGCTGTGATCCAAATGGTAAAGCTGCCATTAATTCAGATAGAAATTTGTTTAATTTTGGAACTTACGGGAATTTCCTGCCTTTTAGGAATATCTGAATTCCTGATGTTTTTCCATTAAAAAAACCTCAAATGTAATAGCCAACTTATGTATATACATTTAAAATTCCCAGTCTTGTATCTCAGCTGTATACCGATCTGCTATCCTCTCAAGTTAGTTGAAAATCTTATTATCGGGAGGTTTGTTCCCCCTGCCCACACACGCATTAAAAAAAATCTTAGACTTCAATACAAATTGATCCCAAGGTAGGGGAAGTCAAAGAAGAAAGTTCATTTCAGGTATATTATTGCACAGTTGATGTAGGATTTTGGCCTTTGCTCTACAGCATCTCTCACCGGCTTACTGCTAAACACTGGATTAGATGGAATAGTGGTTTGTTCTAGTATGTCATCTGAATGCTTAAATATAATCTACTTTTGAAAAGACATTCCAGTTTTATGTATGGTATGATGTACAGTAGTGTCATAAGGCATTAATACAGTTCAGACCAAAAAAATGTGTTTTCCTGAAGCAGCAATTTGTAGCAATTGTAGAACAAAGTCTTCTGCTCCCTATGCAGGAGCAGATCAGAAAAGAACCTGGACCTACGTAACTCATTTTCTTCCCATTGTGTTTCTCCATTAACCAGATGAAGCGCACACTTCCCATCTGTTCCATTCATACAGCCTAGTGTTCATTCAGAAACAGAATGTTTCCTTTAGTTGATGGATTAAAGGCAGGAGGGGGGGAGGAGTGTAAAAATGTTTAGGGATGTGCAATACTTCAGGAACAACGTGTAAAGGTTAATTCACACTAAAAGCTTGTAATGTATTTTTTTTTACACAACTGCAGAAAAAAAAAAAAAAACCAACAGGTGCTGCCTCTTAAATGAGCAAAATAAAACTTTTTAAGAAAGCAAGACCTGAAGCAGTTTTTTGTGCAATTGCTGAGAAGTTCATGTCAGGTAATTTTTTTAATCAATCTCATATTACACTTTCAATATGGTATAAAAACTAAGTGAACAATTACATATCTTTTTTCTGCCATGTCTTGATTAATCTAGTACTATGTTTTCATAAGTTGAACCTAGGAATGTGTATTAGTGACCTTAAAAAAAAACAGTAAGTAAACTTTGTAAGCAACTTTAAAGGTTATTGTTTGCTTTTCATCTTCACTTGCTGACCAGGTGTCTCTAGCAAAGCAAATCTGAGGAAAAGCTACTTTTGTTGGAGTCTCTTTGTGAACAAAACAGATGACATAAAGATAAAGAGCAGGTGTTAAAATAGTGAAAAAGGCAAACAGCAGTTATTTTACAGGATGTTTAGCTGTGGCACAGCTAGGAAAAAAACAGGCTATTCTAAAGCATCTTATTTGGAAATCTGTGCTCAAATAAAGGAAACATTTTTCTGTCTTGTAGAACAGAAAATCTGCCTTTTGATCCCCCAAAGAATGGCTTAGATATACTTATCCTACTCCTCTTGTAAGTGATTTCCCAGGGACTGACAGGAAAAAGCACAGTTTTTACTAAATAAGGATGCTGGAATTTGCTTACTGGTTTCTGTTTACCTGATGCCACTTACGATACTGTGTTTGCCTAGTTAAGTGGCATTTAGCACCAGTCTTGTGTGTGATTTTACTATTTATATTAGGAAATTGCTTAGCAGCTGGGTAGATTAGACTGTTTTACTTTGTGTGATTTTCATCCTGCATTGCACATCTGTTAATGTTGGTCTTCACATTACAATAGTGAGCATTGTAAATTAGTAAGTAGAAAGGTAGGTATGTGGAGGGAAGTATGTTTGCCTGTGAGATTAAATAAAACAAAAGCTACCGAACTGACATTATTTGGATGTGTAAATCAAGCATCCTAAAGCCATAAAGACAGATTTAGAGGCCCACACTGCAGCCTTCAACTGTCTGCACTTTGGATTGAACCTTCAAGGTTCATTTTCAGGTAGATGACAACACTCTGCTTTGAAGTGTGACTTCTCTTTCTTACACAGAAATTCAGTAGCAGGTTTCTTTGATTGTATCATTCTGCAACTTTGTAACTGATGAGAGAAGTGAACCCTAATGCAAAATTATTTTACAGTCATGTAAGAAGTGCTACTCATTGTAGAGAATCTCTCCGTTCTCAACAAATATTTCTTTCTTTATGAAAAAAAGTCTTGTGACGTCACTTGAACACTTATTTGGAGATACTATGTCAACTGTTAAGTCCTCAAAATATTTATTGCTTAGAAGATAAGCATCTTGGTATGGGATGTAAAGACTCATAAATTTACTATGCGATTAAACTATACTATCACACTTTTTCAGGTTCCAGTGAAATAAATGTTTATTAAATCAAAATCTATTGAACTGTATAGCATTTAGAATCAAATGAGTTTCTACAAAAATGTGGAATAGTGATTAGGTTTATTCTCCAGTAATATTACGAACCTATACAGTATACATTGTTTTTCTGTTCTTTCAGATATAATTATACAAATGTTGCCACTTTAGCAATAAACATGTCATTTTCCCTTAGTTACAATGGAGTTGCATAAAGCTATGTGGCATCTGCAACAGCTTTTCCAGAATATTTTTCCCTTTGGTATTTGAGTGGAAATGTTACGAGATGCAAAGGAGATCTGCTAATGAATTTCTTGAAATTCTATCAGTTCACTAGACTAATTTCATTGCAAGTCAGACTTGCAGTCCTGGCTTAGAATTCCAGTTAGCATTCTTTATCAGTGGGGCTTAATATGTTAATTTCTGCACGCAAGTTTTGAAATCATGTTTCAAATAACATTTTTCAAACATGCCTCAGATAAAGGTACATTCTGTATTCTTTAAATAGAGATAAACCAGCCCTTGTCAGTTAATTTGAAATTAGTAGCTGGTTCTTTCGAGTCAGAAATTTCAGACACGCTTGCAGTCTGCCTGCCTATGTAATTACTTTTTGTCCAAGCAACTGAAATGTAATGACAAACTTTAAAGCAGGAGCTCTGCACAGCAGTGCAATCCTCTGTTCCTTGCTAGTCAGTGAAATCATGTTCTCAAACTTCAAAACAGCTTTTCGATTGAAAGGTAACTCAGAAATTCAGTTTAGATAATGCATTTTGTGAATTTAGAAACTGTTACAAGTAAAAAAAAAAAAAAAAGAAAGAACACAATGAAATAGATAAGATTTTTAGAATAGAAATGCTATTATCCTACCTTCATTAGCCACTGAGTGTTGTTTTCCATGATGTTTTCAAGTAGTTGCAGTCTTTGAACTGAATCATCGTAATCTAAAGGTGCATCCCTTTGCACTGCGTTGGACACGAAAGAAGTGGAGGAGCGGCAGTTGTCGGTCTCGGGCAAGAGGAAGGTATAACTGCATGACCCGTGCTGGACCTGGTACTGCTTCTTGCCTATCGTCTCCATGCTCTTGCTAAAGGAGTTGTAGCCTGAAGCTAAGAAAACACTGCAGCCCCAAAAGAAGTAAACACTCAGCTGCATTTTAACTCCTGCCCTAACCCAGCCGACCCCGAGTCGCCGCAGCGCAAAATAGCGGGAGCCCGCACCTCAGCTAACCTGCGCCGAAACCCAGCGCTCTGCTGCCATGTGCCGTCCCAACCAGGGCTGGGCTTGGGGGGCTTGCTTTTTTGGGTTTGGGGTTTTTTTTTTTCCCACTCTCCCAGTTGCAAA
>NW_009647755.1:520580-521461 GCF_000708025.1 Charadrius vociferus | reverse complement strand
GGGGGGGGGGCGGGGAGCGCCCGCCCGGGCGCGGAGCGGCGCGGAGCTGCGCGGAGCGAGAGGAAACCCCAGGGAGGAGCCGGCAGCAACAGGACCCCTGCGAATTCCTGCAGCACGGCTCTAATTAAGAATTTCCTAGACAGAGCAATCAGTTCCGATAGCCTCCGACTATGCTTGTAAATTAGTTGTGGTGGTAGGCATTTCTAAACACCGTCCAAAAAAAAAAAAATTTAAAAAAAAAAAAAGCTCCTGGGCTTGTTAGTACTTCTTAAAGAATTTATTTTTTAAAAAAAAAAAAATGCACTGAACCAAGATGTAATTTCGTTTGTGTTTAAGGCATTGTGTAATTACAGAGAAAGACACTGTCCTAAGCACACAAAGGCAGGCTTGGGCATGTCCTTGCAAAGAGAACAAGAGGGGGGGTTAATTAAAAGTTTTCAGTCGAGCACAGACTTTGTATTTTACTGAATCTCTGAGATGAATACTCATTTTTAGGCATGTCTTTCCAGAGTTAAGCGTTTTCAAGCCTTTTTTTTTTTTTTTTTTCCCAAAGGCTTTTTTGTCTGTATTAAATGGCTAACTTTGGAAGTGCTAACATTAGCAAGAGCTACAAATCACAAGTCATCTGGGACTGGAAAAGGGAATAACTATCCAGAGGCAGTGGCAGTAAGGCATGCCTCAGGAAGTGGCATGGCTGAATAGCAGTTACCCTGTCAGCTTTCGCTAGCCCAGTTCTGTGCCCTTGGAAGTGGGAAATACCTCTAAAAGGTGAGGGAAAAATCTCAGAAAGTCAGTATTTGAAATGTATATGTAAGAGTAAAAAGGAGCTTGCCCCTACTTCCCACTCCCATGTTCTCTGCAATGATTAGTGGTCTTGAAAA
>NW_009647755.1:488173-520534 GCF_000708025.1 Charadrius vociferus | reverse complement strand
ACTGAAATTTTGGAAAAGTTTACTTCTCTGTTTTACAAAAGGTCTTCTTGAAACCAGCGCAATAGGATACTGACTCCTGAAGACAAACTGCCTAAGAGTTTTGCTAGGTCTGGATCTGGCAGCTATAGATTTTTCTTAATTAAAATAAACAAAGGGAATGCCATGCTAGTCAAACTAACATGAATTACAAACCAAAGTTTCCTATACGAGGAAAATCGCAGCGTGCCTCGGGATCTCTCAGGAACAGACTTTCTTACACAACTTGCTATATTTCATATAGTGTATTAACGTGGCTTTTACTTTTTAAATCATGGAAGCTGTGTTTAGGGATTGTCAAAAATAGTTGTAGCAGCTAAAATGTGTGCCTTACGTTGTTGAAAACTGTTGGGATTTCTTTGCATAATACATAGTTACCTCTGGAATTGAAAATCTCTAGAATTCAATTCTGGAGACTTCCAGAAAGGCTCAAATTATACTTGGACTATGACCTGTGAAATCAATTTGTCAGATTTTCTTCCTGTGGAGTGTTCATCTGCCATTGTTCATCCTTCCAGCCAGAGGAAATGGAGGAATATATTTGGAACTTGGGATACAATCAACATTATTTTCTACAAAATGTACATATTTGTACATATAAATTATGCATTCTCCATCCCTTCAACCGTACATCAACAGCAAAGCAAATTAATGTGACAGCTACTTGCATTGTTAACGAAGTTTCAAAAGCTTTCTTCATAGTGATTGCTGCTTTTCAATATATTGAAGTCTTTGAAAGAATGCTTAATTCCATGTGAATACCAGTCTTTTGCAAGGTAGTTGAGAAACCTACTGTTATGCAATGAGGACAGCATGTAGGTAGGATTAGATTTATACACTAGACCGTGTGAAGCATTTCTAGGTATCTAACCAGACATTCAAATTCAACGTTCACTTTTATTTTAATATTTTTTATTAATTTTCTAAGTTAAATGAGAATTTCCTGTTGTGACTTGTACTTGTCCTTAAATCGATCTACTCTGTCCTTTCTCTTCCTCTCCCGGCTAGCCCAAAGAATATCCAGCCCTCAATAGAGTAGTGCTGAAAATAGGAATGCTTCAGCCCTGAAAGAATCTCTCTCCTAAATGGTGAGGAACTGGAAGTTAATCTTCATTTTTCTGATTATATTTTCATGCCTTTTTTTAATCCCTTAGTTAGACATTAAAGGGAAAGATGAGACTGGCCTGTGTAGTCTTTTCAGAGTTTTGTTTTTAATTATTAGACATCTACTCAAGGGACTCTACATATATACAAGAGAAGATTTAATGGACGCTGAAAATTCGTTAGACAGGATCTCTGTGAGAGGCTTGATTAAATCGACCGGCTTGGAATCGCTATGAAGCTTGCCATCGGTATGCCACGCTCGTGAGTCAGATCACCAACATAATCTGGCAGCCCAGTTTTGCTGGGTTTTTGAGGAGAGACTGGAGTGTCTCTGAAGGCTTGAACTGGAGTCTGTTTTCCGTTCGGAAAGGCCGAGGCATGACCCCGGGAGGCCCTTGAGCCGTAATGGGGCCAGGAACAAAACTGAACTTGGAGGCTGCCTCACAAGGCTTGCTGTACCTTGGACCTCCACTAGGGAGAACTGTGGTTGTATGAATCCTGGAAAGAGAAACTAATTCACCTTTTACTGGTTTTAGGGGGTTTTTTGGCTAGGTTTGTTTTTTTGTGGGTTTTTGGTTTTGAGGGGGTTTTTTTTGAATGAATGAATGAATGAATGGCCAGTTGCTATGCCAGCCGCCAGCAGTTCGGGGAAAAGGTATGGAAAGTGCAGGTATTATTCTGAGAAGTGACAACAAATTACTAATGGAAGACGCTTACCAACACAGCAGGCACCACCAGTTAGCTACTCTGCTGGGCGTCTCGTCTAGCTCTTGGAGTGACACCCTGAGCTTCACCATGGTAATGTCTTCCCCAGCTTTTCCTTGATACTTCCAGGCTATAGGGGCAATAACTGGAATACAACGCCCAACACACACACACATAACTGAGGTAGGATTTTGCCATTTCTCCATCTGGGTCCAACAGACTCATATTGCTTTAATGAAGTGCTCTTTCCCACTGCCCAAGAAAGTTAGTGAGCATTCACCTTGCCAACAAAATAAATATACATCCCTTTAACCCTTCACTATGGGGTAGTGCCGTATTTGGTGCATCTTTTGGAGCATTTGATTATGATCCTTCACCCTTTCTATCCCTTTGGGAGCAGCTTTCCCAGCTGTGGAGGAGGAAGTGGTCTTCTCTGCCTCCCCAGGGAGTCAAAGCCAGTCAGAGTTCAGGGGGAAAGAAAGTAGTAACAGCTAAATTTAGAAAACTGGTGTGAAAAGTAAGGCAAGTTAAATACATTTTTGTCCTTGAAAACTGAGGAGGAGGAAGGAAGATGCCTGAATGCAGCCTTTCTACTGAGCCTCAGAGGCATAATAACAGTCTGCTTGCAGGGCAGGGCTTATTCCAGAAAAGCTGAATGACAGAGAAGATCTGTCTCCCATCAGTTGTGAGAAGGAATATCTCATTGTTAGACATGTTGAAGTAGGAAGGAATGTAAATAATTTGGCATGGAATCTTATATATGCCAGTATGAAATCGAGCAAAAAGTTGCAATTCAGACCAGTCGCTTCCTCTCGGTGCTTTTTTCCTGTTCATTGTTCTCTTCATCTTTTATTTCTGCTGTCAATACAGAGTGGTGCATTTATTCTGCAAATGGAAATATAGCTGCTTAGCCTGTGATTTCCTGCTTGCTTTATAGCTGAGTGTATATAGTATTTGACGTAAGATAGCAAATAGCGGCTTGGTACATTTAAAGTACAAATTAGATCTTTCCCTTTTTAGAAAGAAGATACCCACTCTACAGAACTCACCCTATAAGAAGAAATATACAAAATATACAAGAAATATATATTTTGTCAAAACTAAACATTTAGAACATTTTGCCAGATGTGTTGCAGGCAATTTCCTTTCCTGGGAACCAGTAAATTCCCTTACTCAGCCAATCATGTTTTTATTCCATACAGCATATGACTAAGCTGCTTTGAAAGAGATGCCTGAATACCACTAACATTATCTTTCCAATTATCATTGTACTTACAGCTGCACAGCTTCTGTTTGACAGGCAAATACAGAGATCTTGTGAGATCTCTGATAGAAAAGGAACCATGAAAGTTTTCCAGGTAATGTAAAAAAATGTTAACTTGGCTTTAGTCTGCTATCTGCAGACTCTGCCACCTAAAACTTTCAAGATGTTGATTTAGTAGATAAGCAAGTTCTCATTTCAGCAGTTTTCTTGTTTTAGCAAGGGAAAAATACGTAATGAAATATGTTCAAAATAAAGGCAGAACAATGTAAACAAGTAGGTTTTGGTGCTGCATTCTTGTAGAGATATTTGATCTACATATATAAATGAAAATGCTGTAGTGTGAGAATATGGAACTTCAAAATCAAATCTGAGATGAAAAATTATCTGAAACTTGGAATAAATAATGAAGTATTTTATATATTCCTGGTATTTACATTCCTCACATTTTGACACTCAATGTTCAGTCCCCACCTTTGGTTCCTGGTACTTTAATATCAGTTTATGATAGTTCCATTTGCTGGGTTCAAAATATTTTCTTTACTGGGAGTATTTTAGCATGTTTCTCAGGAACAAATGTCAACAAGGACAAGACTCATGAACTCATAACTTAAAAAAAAAAACAGGGAACAAGATCTTGGACCCTACTAGATTTTTAGTCTGCTGAAAATCTTAATCTGTTTTGAGACCTTAAACTGTCTTTCAAAGACAGGAGTGCCAGATTATTATGTTTTCTGATAAGACAAAATGAATTGTTTTCATCAAGACCCATAGTTCAGTTCTAAAATTAGTGGCAATATCTTACCAGCCATTCCTCTTTTCCCCACCATTTGCCTATTTTCCTTTTCATTCGGTCTGAACTTCTCCATTGGTCTCTCATGCCTTCTTTAGCAAAATCTCAGAATTCCCCTCACTTTCTCAGCTGCTGCTTATTTCTAAGCACTCAGAACATCTGGCGTAACATCTTGTGAATCCATAGTTGTCTTTATGTTCCATCTCTGATGTTCCCCCACATCTTCTTTGAGTGCCCTTTCCTTCAGGGGAGGGCATTTACCCAGTAATTCTCATATTGTACTTTTGCTGAAGGGACCGGAGGTCAATATTCTGATCCGCTAAAAATTTCAGTTACCACTCTGTCTTGGTGACTCAGTCTGTTTGTTCCCATCTTGCCTTGTAACATCCAATCCATCATTTCAGTACACGGTATTTTTCCTGGGTGTCACGCCATGAGTGGAAGCATAATGCCGCTAAAAGCAGACTTTGTATTTTCCCTTGGAAATGCTCGCATGCTAGCCCCTTTCTCTCTTTCACAGTTGATACTGCCACTATCCTTCAATGCATTTAAATCTATCATCTGCAAGTTATGTTTACATCCCTTTGTTCCTTTGGCATTTTATTTTCTCCTTTTTTTGACGCTATGCTTTTATTAATGTCTCTAAAATTCCTGTGCTGATCCTCATCATCAGGTCATTGAATTTTGTAACCCGTTCTGTCTGGCTACTCCATAACATTTGAAATGGGACTTGCTTATGGAGCTGATTATATTAGTTCTACCTCTCTCAGGAAACTATGTTCAACTTTATTTTCATAAGAGTTGTTAGACAACTGTCAGAGCTTCACACAAGTAGACTATCTGCTTAATTTCTTCTAATTGGTGTTCATTTTTGGAAGCTCTAAATTCAGTACCTCACCTACCAAATATGTCAGCCTCATTGCTCACTTTGCAGACATTGACTGGATTTGCTTTCTTGGACTGTCTTGGTTATATTTGGGATGTCTTTTCTCAATTGATCTGACATTTAACGTGACCGGATTTTCCACTGGTAGACTTATTTTGATATCCTGCTTTTGTTATATAACATCTGCTCAAGGCTTTTTGACTGAGATTATGTTAACATTAAAATAAATTATATACTTTTATATACTTATATAGAATCATAGAATCACAGAATAGTTTGTGTTGGAAGGGACGTTTAAAGGTCATCTAGTCCAACCCCCCCTGCAATGTGCAACTCAGTCAGGTTGCTCAGAGCCCCATCCAACCTAACCTTGAATGTTTCCAGGGATGGGGCACCTACCACCTCTCTGGGCAACTTGTGCCAGTGTTTCCATATGTGTATATGCTTAGTATGCTGTAGATCTCACCATACCTACAATACAATTGATCACGTTAATTTAGATTGGGACTTTGTGGTAGCACATCTTGAGCAACAGCGATAACATGAATGAATGTTTTTTGAAATTCCTGTCATTATCACTTCCCCATTCCAAAACCTTCTCAAATGCTAAATGCTTCTTCCTTTTTACTGTTTCGTTACTTTTATAGTGATGCCCTTTATCAATCCAAATTTTTAAAGGATGTCTAAAGCAGAATACACAAATATCTGTAAAACTGTAATCTATACAAATAATGTATGCAGATATCTAAGATTCTCACAATGTATTAATGAAGTTCCTATTGTAGGACAGATGGAAGTTTCTTTCACTGTGAGCATTTTTTAATAATGAATGTTATTTTAAATCTTTGAAAGATGAATCATCCACATACAGAAGCAGGAAGTGAGTCCCAGGATTATGAAGAATAGTTGCTGTACGTCCTTCCTCCTTAACATTTTTATATTGTTTGTCTATGGTGCCCAAAGTCCGTGCTCATTCTCTTCAGAGTTACGTGATGACAGCTAACTTTAGCTGGTACCAAGTCTAATTACATCTTAAACTCAAATAGCACGTGTTCAAAATTAACATGGAAATTACAGCTAATGTTAAGGATCTTACAATTCGACTGCTGAATATCTTTGACAGACTTAAGTGCTGTGCCCTGTCTATCTCCTATACCACGCAAAACATAATAGCAGCACTTGTTTAAACAGGTTACCATCGGTTTGAAACTGAATGAAATAACTTGCTTGCTAATGTGTAGCAACTAGCCCTAGCAAGGCCTTTAAAACCTGTTTTAATTTTTTTTTTCCGTAGCACATGCATATTTCCTCTTCATTGTTGAATCGTGTCAAAAAATTAACAGATATTCCTTCTCTATATGCTCATATACTGTTTATATGCTTTTTGAAAAATGTCTTTTTAATTACAATTTTGTGCATTTGGATAATTTCAACCTAAAATCTTTGTGGAAGGTTTTGA
The DNA here is from genome assembly GCF_000708025.1 of Charadrius vociferus. Taxonomy (NCBI): domain Eukaryota; kingdom Metazoa; phylum Chordata; class Aves; order Charadriiformes; family Charadriidae; genus Charadrius; species Charadrius vociferus. The sequence goes on along the minus strand of NW_009647755.1, from coordinate 514,290 downwards.
CTTTTGTTGTGTAATGTGAATGTTGTATTATGTTGATGCGAAAAGGCAGCAGACTGTGAAAGAATCCAGAAGGCTTTTGGAAAACGAGAAATCCCCCTCACTGACATCTTAAAGAAAAATGCATATGCCGTTTGTTTAAAGGAATGTATTTTTAAAATGTCTAAGCAGTTGACACTAATCTAGCCTTACAAATAACCTCAGTCCCTGTGATTTAAACCCTTCCTCTTGTAAGCAGTCATTCAGGTTAGCGGAAGGTTCTCTCATCTGGTAATAGCACACTTATTTGATAATAACAGCATGTCATACTTCCGAAGAGCATGTTCAAGTTAAGAATCTGAATTCAAAGATAAACTGATGTCAAAGAGAGAATGAAAAGGAAGTGAGAAACTGTGTAAGAGGAATAAACAAAGCTTTCAGAGAGAGAGAGGACGTTTATGGCAACAGTAAGGTACCTAGTTCCTGACATCTGTTTCCCTCAAGAAAAAAATACAGTACATATGCTAACCTTTTTATGGAGAGTGCAAAAAAAATATTTGCAGCATATTTTCATATATTCATATCTGTTGAACTGTATTATGGACGTGTAACTTGAAGGGGATAGAGCAACTGCAAACTATTTTTACACTCCATAGAGATAACTTTTTGCTTTTTTCAATACTAATAAACATAGTTCAGTAATAGTTCTCAAAAACAGTGCCCACCCTCTTGCTGATTCTGCCACAAAAAACAGCATTCTTTTCATCATTGGTCTTACTGCTGTACAGCAAAGGAAGGAAGTAAAGTTGGTTTTTTTTCACTGGTTAGTGAGGCATCAGAACCCATGATGGGACAGGAGAAAGACTACCTGCATGCCGATACTAAGATTAAAGCTCCTTTGAGCTTGGACTCCTTGTCTCCATACGACCATCTAGCAAAACTCCCAATGCAGTGTAAATGTTAACATAAGTACCTCACTGGCTGCGTAACAGTCTGTTCTGTATCTCTCCAAATAAATCATTTGTGGAATGTGGAATGTGTACAGAAGATCAAATCTCTTCTGAGTATGCTATCATTTAACTGGTGTATTTTCTTCCCAACACAAACCAATTACAAAGTCCTCTTACTGGTCTCTCACTTTACCTAAATCTGAATTATTGCTTGAGTAGTTTCACTACACAAAGAAAATCCAAATCTTTGAAAATCATTATTTTGTCCCACTAGAAATACATGTATAGGAAATTTGGAGACTGCCATTGGTGATGTCTGTGTTATTTGAACCTGAATCCCATTCAGGCTAGCCACAGCCAGACTGACTTATATTTACAAATCCTATCAAATATTTCAATCTTATTTTACTAGTTTCAGTTTAAACTTGAGTATAGAAGGTCTTGCTTGTAGCTGTATGTTCTCACTTGATTTTTAAGTCAATATCTTCAGTCAAATCTGTGATCAAATTCTAATAAGGCTTCACTTTTAGTATTAAATGATGTATTATCAGTTGTTACTGCTTTGGCTGTAGCCTGTGGGATGTTAGTAATTGCAATGTCCAGTGAATAGCATTTTCTTGAACATAAATAACTTTGTATCTAATTCATCAAATTAATTATCAATTGATGTTATTTTACTAATTTCTGCTTTCCTTTGCCTGTTTTCCCAGCCGAATATCAATTTTAAGAAGAAAAATGCATGCTTTGAAGTTAAAATATTTACTAGATGATGCCATGACAATTAGAAGAATATCTCCTAACTCAGCCAGCTTCGAATATTTTCCTCCTCTATTAATGAAGATTGTATCATTGCATAGTGTGTCAAGGTGGCTTTCTTTGATTAAATACAAAGATCAGATCCCCCAAGGCTTCCTTGTAGAGTCAGAGAGATTTCTCTCTGTTGATCAGAAGGGGACCCTTGAGTAATAAACTCAGATGAAAGCACCTGAAGTTAGGTGAGATGATTGCCATGAAGTTCACTAGACAGTGCAAATGCTGGCTTCATTCTTACTAGAACAACCTCATTGCTGTGAACTGCATGGGAAAGCCAGGACCCATTTCCAAACCACTTTTCTGCAGAAGGCGATGAGAACTGAGGATAAAAACACCTAATTTCTTGTCTTTTGCTAAAAGATCTCGTTTGACTTACTGAAAGAAGTGAGATTCCAGATTTCAGATGTGTTTCATTGTCTTAAAGTGCTGTTGTTAATATATTATCAGTATTTTTCATTGTATTACGTTTTTTGGACTATTATATCCAAAGTTTATTGTTTTGACTCTCATCTCTTTCAGTAATGGATTCACTTGGACTATGAATTGATTAAAAAACAGTCCACTGAGAAAGTACACAGAATCACAGAATGGTCAGGGTTGGAAGGGACCTCTGGAGATCATCTAGTCCAACCCCCCTGCCAGAGCAGGGGCACCTACAGCAGGTTGCACAGGACGGCGTCCACGCGGGTTTTGAATGTCTCCAGAGTGGGAGACTCTACCACCTCTCTGGGCAGACTGTTCCAGTGCTCTGCCACCCTCAAAGTAAAGAAGTTCCTCCTCATGTTTAGATGGAACTTCTAAATAGATTATTCGCTCTCAAAAGAGAATTCTTTTACGCGGTAAGCACATTTTTCAAGGTTGAGAGCACTACACCTTTGGTAAATGTCACCTGAAACATTTAAGCAGTGCCTGTTCTGGAACCTCACTGTAGCCCATGGCAAGGAAGGACAGGCTAGCAATGGACTGAGTTTTCAGCCAGCTGTGAAGTATTCCAGGCAGGACTACAGCAGGCAGGGAAATGGTTAGGAGTCATGGCCTAAACCTTGTTTTAGTTTCATAACAAGTATAAAGAAATATTTTCTGAGGCTAAGATCTATGAGGCTGTAGAAAAGCCTCTCATGAGAAGCGGTGGAATCCCTGTTGCATGAGTAATTTAATATAGATGGGCAAAACACTGAAATATGTAAAGGAAAACCCCGTGCTGGCAGCAGTAAGAATTAAGTGACCTAATAAGCTTTTTCATCTCTTAATTTCTTTCATTAAACCTCATCACTTTGCTGAAAGAAAGAAAAATGTTTATCTTGGACCTCCATGTGAAAAGTGCTTATAGAAAAAATATCCCTCCTCAGATGATAAAAACATAATTAATATATTTGAAATAATTCTTGCATTTTCTCACAGCCATGAAATTAAAACTGTCAGCCACAAGCTAATATTAATGCCTGCAAACTGCTAAACACAATTATTTCAATATAATGCAGCAGTGGTTTTAATATTGGAGATTATTATGGTTTTAGATTTCATTGCAATAGTGGAACAACTTCATTTTATATTATTAATTCTACAAGCGACATGCAAAAGAATATAGTTAGTCCTATTACTAAAAGCATCGGAGTGAGACTGTGGTTCATAGACTGTTATTGTCCACATATGAATCTGCTTGGCTGAGACGTTTACAACCATACAAATTTTATATATATATATCTATCAATAGCTTAATTGCTACTTTTGTTTTCAGACGTTTTTTAAAATAATACTTATTTAAACATGCTTATGATGAATAATGTAAAAAAATGCGCTTCACAGGCATTATCAACATAACAAGCCACAAAGTTTGCATCAAAATCAGACTGCTCTTGGTTTTTATTAGCTTGAGACAGGTTATTTTCTGACTTCTAAAACTTCTATTTTGGAACATTTTTTGTATGTGAAGCAGGCTCCTTTATATTCATATATTTTACCTTTCCAGCTCTGCAATAGGGTGGAGGAAAATCTACCTAACTCTGCTGGCCCACAATTTTAGACTGCAGTACACCCAATAAAGAAAACACGTACTTTTAAGATAGTGATTTCAATGAACTGATAGCCTGGAGGACTAAGAAAAAAGCAATGCTTTAAGGGCAAACTGTGGGCCTCTCATTTAGAAGGCTTTTCTAGTATCAGTCAGAACCTTTTTCTGACGTGTCTAGCATGCACAATGGTCAGAAGCTGCTGAAGTAAACAGAATGTGGGTCTGTTCTCCATTATTATAATTTGCAGATACCCTGTGTCGGCTCACAGAGGATGGCCCAAGGCTTTTAAAGCTGTTAATGACATGAACAGTGGCCAAGAACTGTCTTTATTTGAAATACAAGTGTATTTTAAAAGTAAACCAGAATGTGTGAATCCTCAACCAGTTGCCATTTGCATTAGCTTTACACAGTGAGGCTTTATTTTAAAGATACAGATTTCTCACCAAACATTCACTGGACTAGTTAAACAATTGGAAGTATTTTCAAGATGTGTCACCACTAGTTAAAATATTGGCTTTCATGGCTGGTCCAAATGAGAATCAGGCTTTACAGTAAGCGAAACTTGGTTCCCTCACATTGATTTCTCAACATTCATAAATTCATTAAATGCTCATTCATCAAATTCCATCTCTTTGCTGAATCTTCCATGCCAGAATGAGGCATCTGTTTCCAAAAAAATGAAGTGGCAGATGGTTTAGTAAGTATTGCCCCATATTACAGCTGGGGGAATGAAGTAATTCAAACGAATAGAAGACAGAAATGAAGGTATTCAGGATTAGAAATAAGACAGAGAAGTTTTCTTATCTTGCCTTTTATTTTTCCTACTTAATTTTCTTTTACTAAAAGTAGCGTTGAAAGTCCTAAATACTAAATGTTGACATTCGGGACAGTCTGGGACTGTGTAACCGCTCTGCATACAGACATCAAATACACTATAGTCGGTACTGCATCTGCTATACATGTAGGTTTTATCCATGTATGCATTGTGTCGTTTTTCCAGTTTACTAGGCATCTGAAAAACAGCCTGGTTTCTATGAAAATATGTGGAAAACCATGTCCCATATGCTTTTCATATAAGACACAAGACTTGACTGTGTGATACAGGACATCGCCTGTTATGTGGGACATGTGCCAAGTCCAGCAAAAAGAAAAGATACAGGCAAGAGAACAAAACCAGAGGAATAAATGATTACTAAATCCTTATTCTGTTTTTAATGTTTATATTCTGCTCTGGTCTCGGCTGTTATAGTCCACTTTTAACAACATCTCTCAGCTGGAATAGTCGTGTATTCTGTACTGCCCAGTCTGTTTAATGTTTTATGGTTAAAACTTTAAAATGTTTAATGTTCATAAGAGAATGACAGCCAGATTTTCAAAGGTAATGCTCAATACAGGCTTCGAGTCTTCCAAAAATCCTAGTACATCTCCCTTGGCATCTTTAGGTAACAATGTATCTCTGATCCATAAGCATGGAAAAGCACAAGAACCTTTTAATATGTTATGTGCAGGAATACTTCAGGTTATATCTGAAAGCTGAGCGGTAGTTGTTGTAAATTGTCTCAACAGTTTTGGGGTAAAAAACAAATCTTACCTTGTTTTGGGGTATACCAGTGTTGACAGTACTTACGTTACTCAGCCATTTTGGCCTGTTGTATCCTGGATTGTGAACTAATTAGATTAAGAAAAAATGATAGTTTAATTTAGGGGAAATAATTATTTTCCTCATGGTTACAGAAGCATGAAAATGTTACTCTGCAAAATGGCAATAGAAGGCAGCAAATAAATAAAACCCATAAGTTTGTTTTTAGCATGATTTTGGAAGCCGGATTCCTGATTTCTGGGCAGTTCAGTCAGCAATCCTGGACATGTAAATTCCACTGAAAATCTCATTGTAAGACCTTTCTTTCACATTTTGGAAATGTGAAAGCTAAAACTGATAATATTCTTCAGATTTTACTTTGCTTTTGAGACTTTTTTCCTTGTGTCTATTTATACATCTAATACTATTCAGCCTCTCTTTATTGGCATACATGTGTTTATTATACCTAATGAGAATCAGGTCCTCTCAGTACCTTTGATTCCGATGAAAACTTCAAAGTAAATTGAAATTGGGTGTCCTGCCTACAGGAGCACAATACGATCCACAGTTTCGTGCAGGTTTCACTGACTAAAACTTACTATGGTGGCTGCAGGTAGGAATTTTATAATGTGCAGGGTAATACATGCAGAGGTTTTTCTAAGAACTTCAACTCCCAGTCTAACAGAAGGAATCCTGAGAATATTTACCTTCATTTATCATGTTTTCAGTGTTAACTATGTTACTAGAGGCAGCAGAAACCACTTACCTTCATGGTCTCACTTTAAATATTAGGTCAAAGAAGGTGCTACCAGGCCACCGCTTTCTGCAAGTCATATTCCGCTTCTCTGTCTAATATTCTACTGCTGGTAGTGTCAGTGTTACATCTGTGAAACTCAGAATGATCCCTATATTCATTTGATACATTGCTACAGACAAGAAAGAAATGAACTTTTATATATTCAGGATGAGAATGCAAATGACTATTTTTATTTAATAAAGACAGATTGTTGAGCCTGGCACTAATTTTATCCTTTATTACCAGTGAAGACATGAGAACTTGAAGTACATCCTGCTTCCATACCAGGGAAATTGGCTCAAACTGGAAGGAGGAAGACATAGCGTAGGTTTTTGTGGACTGTGTCCTTTCAATGTTAGTTTACAAAGGCATTCTGAGTCAAAAGGCCAATTTTATCCAAAAGATTTTTTTAAGACTTACGTAGCATATTTAGACATACGTAGCATATTCAGGCAAAACAGCCAAGACGAAACAGTTTCAGAAACCTGTTGGACTTTATGGATGCATCTGATTATTGCTCAGGAGCACATTCTGGGAAGGATGCCTACCTACCTCTATGGCTTCTCTGGCTGATGTACTTGATTGATGCACTTGAGCACATGATCACGTCCTGCAATGATTTACGAATAGCTTGTCACACCACAACTAGCTGCTAAAAAGAGCTCTGTTTTAGCTACATAGCTAATTCTCCAGGATAAAAATCAGTGTCTGTAATTTCTTTTTGCCACTTTGAAGTCCTGGCTTACAGCATGATGGACTCGTAGATCTCACTAATAGACCCCGATGCCTTGCTGCACTTCGGTCAGAAAAACTTTTCATTGGTTACTTTGCTTGTAATTTTATTGTATGTATGCCACCAGTTTCCTCTCTGCATTCGACTGGTTTGGACTAACATGGAAATGAAAAATGAGTGAATGTAAATTTTTTGCTAAACGAAGGCGCTAAGTGTTGACAGGATGGCTGATTCCAGCCCAGAATTCTCTCTGCGTATAAACATAGAATACATTTCATAAACCAAAACTGCAGTTTTTTGTTTGTTTGCTTTTGGGTTTTGTTCCAAGTTTCTTGAGAGGAGATGATCCTCCAATACGAAGAAATACTAGGATGTGTTTCCATAAACTTTTATGGGAAGTACTGTGATAACAAGGGACCAGAAGAGCTAGCAAAACCTGGAGTAAGGAAGCTGAAATTAATGTATAGCTATTAAGAAGAACAGAGCCAGGCCCAGTCATCTTTGCAGCCAATATTCATTGCTAGGAAGAAACAGAGGTTTAAATTGTTCTATTGATTTAGTTTTGTTAGATTTCCTGCTTGTTGCAATTGTAACACATTCTACTTTTACATCATTGTCTGAACTGTAACCTCTCCCTTGCAGAAAATCAGCATTTTGGGAAGCTGTGTTATCATATAAAAATACAATCAAACTTTTATTTTGGTCTTTTTTCCACAGTAGCAAAAGCCTGGTTAAGTTTATGTGCCTTTAGCTTTATTTTCTTTTCTGGTGATTCTACACTGTGATTGTGTTTGCCTGTATGATTCATTACAAGCTTGCTGGCAGATGGTCACGTACACTTTGCAAGAGTGCTTGATGCTAATAATAATCAGCTTTTAGCTTTTACATTTTTTTTTTCCTAGGGTAAGTAATGTATCTTATCCTAATGCCTAGAAAATAATGGTTTTTTTTCCAGTCACTGGCATCTAAATACTTTTATCCTTCAGTAAAAAAGGTTTCTCTGTACATATTCAGCATGCAACATGAGTGAAAGTTAAATTGCATGTATGGATGGCAGCAACAGAATTAGTGTTCTGTCTTCCTTATATGAACAAGGTGGAAGAATAAGTGTTTCATGAGACCAGTATGTGCTACAAAACCTCCTGGCTCCTGCAAATGAATGATGTTTTGCTGGTTAAGCCACTGGAGCCCCACAGGAGCTATATAGCTAAAGCTTCAGAAATCCTGCTTTGTCTCACTTGATCCCCACACTTGTTATGGTAGAAGGAAATTGTTTATGTATGTTTTATTGCATAACAGTAAATCAAGCTTATATGCAGTGTTTATCTGTAATGGTTACAATGCTGTCAGTCCAAAATACATTCCATTTATTTAAATGGTGAAATTGTAAAGAACTACTTCTATGTAGTGCAGTAAAATGTGTATACGAGTAACGTTGTTTTATAAGAGATAAAATGTGTTGAATTATATGCTCTTATCATCATAATATGACGCAGACATATTTCATGTTTTTTTAATACCAAGACTAACATGTATTTAACAGTACTTCTGGATGGAATAGCTGAAGAAGCTACAATATGGTGGAACTTTGTGGGGACTGTTTATAGCTGTCTTTATGTTGGAAAAGGAAAAATTCTAGTCTCGCGTTTTTAGTGGAGACAGCTGTTGAGATGCTCTTGTTGACTTTTGTTTATCATAATTATAGTACACTATATCCAGGCAATAAAATTAGTTATAAATATGACTCCCTCAAAACACAATGTCGTGCAATGGTTCCAGCAAAAGTGAATCTTAGTCATTTAATTAAAGTTCCCTTATTTTTAACAAATTCCTTTCTCTCTTTCTTCATTTAGTCATAAGCAGGAGGATGTATTGCAACTCTATGTATGTAGACCATATGACACTAAAATCTATCACCAGATCTCTCCAGTGTAGGATCATGGCCTACAGACCTGATAAGATATTTTTCTGAGTGTTATTCATTTCCTGAGAGCATTAGAAAGTACATTTTAGCTGATACAGCTCCTCTTCTCGGACTCTTTCATAAGTCTGTCTAAGCTACGGTCTTAACTGCTGCATTCTCTGCATTTGCCCAGGGAAGCTGTGGGTGCCCCATCCCTGGAGGTGTTCAAGGCCAGGCTGGATGGGGCTTTGAGCAACCTGGTCTAGTGGGAGGTGTCCCTGCCCAGGGCAGGGGGGTTGGAACTCGATGATCTTCAAGGTCCCTTCCAATCCAAACTATTCTATGATTCTGTCCTCCAAAATTGAGGCTGAAGTAATTCACAGCTAATATGAAGAAAATACTCCTTGAACTTGTGTCAAATTCTGTCCTGCTAGTCTTAGTTTCACTGATACAAAAATTGTAAGAGGCTCCTTTGATTCTTAACTCACATACCTTTGCTCCAACTACATGGAAAAAATAATCCATTTTAAAATTTATTCATAAGAAAGTTGCAGAACCGAATTCCAACTTCAGCTGATTTATTTTGTATTGGTTTTAATTTATTGTGCTTGTGACTATATGTATGTATATATAGACATACTTCTTTTCTTGTTCTTACTATTTTGTGATTTATTACGTGTTGATGAGATTCTGTTGTAGACCTTGGAGGCTTTTTCAAAGACAAGAAGTTCCATTGTCATGTTTTTCTTACAATGATTTATGTCTTGTGTATTGAAGTTATTTATCAGAACTATTTAAAAGATCATCTGAATTCATAATTTTTAAAAACACTGTTATTTAATATTTGCCTAAAGTTGGTCCCAGAGGCTGCAATCAAAAGAGCTTCACTTTGCTAGTCAGTATATTACTATTATAAAGGTAGTATTTCTTCATTATTTTCCACTGAACATAAAACCTAACTTTGCATCTTAATGCATTGTACAAATCCAAAACAAAAGACAGTGTCTGCCCCAACGACCTTTTCATCTACAGAAGAATATTTACATCCTTCTTCTTCTCGATCTGGCTGAAAGGTCACGCTTTACCCGTATTCCATTTTACCGGATTTATTTGTGGCCCGGAGTGGAAGACTCCGGCAATAGTTGACATGAGGCACTTTTACCTGTGGAGCTGATTCCAGGCAGCCTGATTCTTGCTTCAATAGTCTTTGCTGCATGCCATGACTATTTTTAAAGCTATTGTAGAGAGAGAAGCTTAATGGCAGTAAGTTTGCCCGAGGGAGGGGAGTTTTATGGGTAGTCTGAATGGGGTGGAATTTTGTTGGCTGTTTTAACAGTAACTGTTAATTAGTATCTTTTAAACTAATATGTTTTGGACAGTCCAGGGGAAAGGTATAAAAATTCTGTTTAATACTAACTTCCGAGAATCAAAGGAAATAAACATTTAAGAATCAGCTTAAAAGGGTCCTCATTAGCATGTTAAAACTGAAAAACTTGTTCCTAAAACTTTAGTGGTCTACCAAAAGTTTTGCCTAGCCTCAGAGATTCCTGCCTGAATTGAGATAAGTTTTAAGTGGCTGAAAGAGCTGCAGTTTCAACACAAAGTGAGGTCAAACTCTACAGCTTTTATTGAGTAGTATTATTGAAATTCTGTGTTTAGTCTAACGCAAAGGAGGTGAACAACAGTGACGTTGATAAAGAAGTTTTGCACAAAACTTTGTCTTGCGATATTATATAGTTGTGTTGATTGTGGGTTAGAGGAAAAACTATAAAATAGAAAATACATAAATGATTGAAAGCTCTGTTTGTCCTATCCCGTTGAGTTTTTGGTGTGGCTCAGCACGTGCTTATAAAACAACATATGTGCCTTCTTGCGGTAGCATAGTATGATCCCTTCATATTGTCAGTGCTGCGTGGATTGAGCTGGTTGCTGCTTACTCATGTAGGAGATGCATGAAGGAGATACATTGGTTCATCTGACATGCAATTAGACAATGTTTTTTCTTGGGTTTTCCTGTTTTTTTTCTGGAGGTTGATGAGATCATTTCTCAAATTTAGGATTTTTTTAGGATTAACTGGGCTATTTCTATTTTCATGCTGTCTTTGGAGGATGTTGCAGACATGGCAGTGGCTATTTCTGTTATTAGAAGTCTTCAGCATCCTCTACTGGCTTCAGCCATTTACAGTCCATGTTTCTTCTACTGCATTCCAGGTTTGTCTAGAACAAAACCCTGAGCAGCCCACTGGGGTTTTAACTGCATTTACCTGAGAAATTACCTCTGCTTTATAAGAAAAAGAAGCAGTGCTCTCCACAAAGATATAATACGCACATGGACATCTTTCAGCAATAGTTACTTTACTTATCCAAAATGGCATTTGTTTGATTACTTACAACTCCTGTTACAATGTCATTTTAAGTTTGAACTTCTGCCTTGGTGAATCAGCGCTTCCGATTCACGGTTAAATAAATTTAGGAAAGAAACTGCATATGTTGTAATATATAGGCTCTATTGTACTTAACCAGACAATTATGTTACTTTGTCTTTGCAGGTCTGGTGTTTAACTTTTTGTGGGAAGTTGTCTTTCTCATGGTAATTGCAAATGAACTAGACAAAGGTCTTTCATCTAGAGTCTAAACATTAACAAAAACTGTGAAAATTAAGGAAAGAGGGCATTGTAAAGGATGCTTATTACTCCGACCTCACAGATCATGCTGAGGAAAGCACAGGATCATTTCTGTTAAAAAAAAAAAAAAAAAGATTTTCAAATGATATGCTGAAGGATCTAGCAACTTATAATGATAGGTGAATTTTGCTGTACAGAATAATGTATTTCAAGTATTTTGGTGTTCTAAAAATGTTTTTGAATCACTTCACACAGATGGTATTATGTTTGTATGGCATTAGGGGAATAGATTATTACTTTTAATAGCTTTCATGAGACACTATTAGTGGAAACCTTGTTACCTGTGTTTTATCTCAGAGAACTGCATACCATAATTAAGTGCACTTCAAAAGCCAAATTAAACTGAATGAACGAAGTAACCAGTAAGGATGTTCTCTTGAGCATTCATTCTTACCATGATGAATGATGCTTGTTTTTCTCTTCTCTTTAATTAGAATGTTTCTACATTTGCCAAAGAAAATGTTGGAATGCAGACAAAAACTGAAATTATAGGAACAGGGCTTGATGTAATAGCTTATTTGTAAAGGAAACACAACTTGTTTGGTATTTTATTGAAACAGGAAGTTCAGAACCTCAGTACACACAAGCACAACAAATTCTCAGGTGCTAGTTGAGTCATCTGTTGTTGGAAGTAGTCTCATAGAAGGCTTCCCCTTGATTTAGTTTTAATCTTCAATTAACAAAGGGAAGGAAATTACATACAGATTTAGTTGTAGATAATGTGCAAAGCTCTCTGTTGCTTTTTAGCTGTCACCCTGATGTGCATGCTTTGGGAGTATATCACGTTGGCCTAACCAGAGTGTGTCCGAGTGAATATATTCAGCATTTAATGAGCAAAAGAAACCTGATATATTATATTTATGAAATAATATGTCTTGCTTAATCAAAATACTCTGATTTTTTCCTCCTTATAGTCATCTCATACCTGATTGCAACTTTACTGCAAGCTGTAGAGGTAATCATCTGTGATAAGGTGATAATTGATAAAAATACTTTTTTTAAGTTTAGTATGGGTTTATTTATTTTTGAATTGTCATGTTTGTTTGTAATAATAGGTCCATTATACAGCAGAGCAGAGCATGACGATACCATGTAGCTTTGTTTAGCTGTGAAATATTTAAAAGGCACTTGGGAGTTTGTATGTGTATCTTCTCTGTAGAAGGCTTAGCTCTTCCCTTCTCTCAAAGGTCTGTATGACACTGGCCTTCTTTGAATGAGAAGGATTTTACTGAATTCCCTCCAAGTCCCATGATTACCCTGATATCCCTCTGTTTAACCCCAAGAGTACTCCAGTGTTGTGCAGTGAGTTCTCCTTTCCTCCATCAATAGTCTGAGCAATGATGGCTTTTTAGTCCTCCCAGTACTGCTCCATACCATAAGGATAAGTGCATTAGCACTTTAGTCAATAATGTCATTTTAAGAAAAAATTCCATGGGTTGCATTAGAACTATCATGTCAGCTCCTAAATTTTAAAGTTAATATAATTTTAAAAAGAAAAACAGACATATAAACTAGTGACTGTGCAGGATGTTTTTAAACCTTTGCCCTTATGCAGGGCTAGCTAGATTAGATTCTTTTTCCCCATCCTCTGGGTAGTGTATATACTTTAGTATAGTACGTATGCATACAAATAGTGCCTTCTGTTACATCATGGTAGTTTGTATTGCCATAGGGCTAAAGCTGTATTCCTGATATGCCCACCTTATTCCCACTGATTTGAAGTGGAAATTCTGGATTGGGACAGAGCAGAGATGGTAAATATTTATTTACAGGCTTTTATTAGAAAAGTAGCATGTAAGAGAGGAGTTATTGAGCATTTGTATTTTACCTAAGCTATCCAGTTGTTTGACTAGAAGGTAACCAGTAATTTTGTTTGAAGACCACAACTGTTTCTGGGCTTCAGTGTATTTATCCTGCATCTAAGCTCAAATACCCATTTAGTCATATTTTACATATAGTACTTGCTGAGCATCCTTTGGTTTTCAAATTGCAACTGCTTGCTTATGCAGCAACAACCTCTTGAAAAGGCTTTCTGCTCTCTCTAAAGCACTTCAGATAAAATCCAGATAGAGTAAAAAGCAGTAGCCTCTGTGCCCTGCAACATTCTTAGACCAAGAGTGGTAGGAATATTGGAAAGGAACTCAGAAAGGAGGACAGGGTCAGCAGTTTGACCCTACAAACTTTGCCCAGCTAGCTTGAGAAGTCGCTGAAAGTCCACTACCATAAGAAGTCTGCCTAGTTCTCTGTATTTAACCATGTCCCAGCTGGCAAGCTCAAATTTAAAACAAAACCAAATTCCATATGGAATTTATAACTAATTCTTTTTAAAAGAAGTTTAATTTTTTATTTTATCTTCATTAAGATAGTTCCTGCAAATATCAGAGAAGTCAAATGAATATTGCTCTGTTATCTCTGTAACTAAAAAATTTAAACTAGAAGTAAGTGATAGAAAAGAAAAAAAGTCAAACAGTTATCACATCTTGAAGCCCCAAATGCATTTGAAATCCTAATTAGGAGTAAGATTATATTCTAAATGAGATATATGTTCTAAAATGGCTTCATCTTACTCACAGCAACAACTGAGATCCAATGCTAGATGTTTCTTTTCCTCCAGCATTTGATAAGGCACAGGGTCTACTTTGCCTCCTGTAGACTCTTGCGAAGAAAGCAGTGAGGTAATATTTTGCAAATGTGTTTGGTCTATCAGCTCACAAGCTGATAAGCGTCAACTCCTCAAAACAGATATTGGAATCAGTTATTTTTAGAAGGGCATTATTTGGTACCATGCACAACTTATCATTGTGGTTTGTGAATTATTTTTTCACTTTGTTAAAATAAACCCTTTTCAAAGGCTTGCCATTAACTCGAAAAATTCCCTGGTTTAAAAAAAAAAAAGAAAGTAGAAGAACAGAGAGAATAAATTTGGTGTCAAGTACTGTGCCTTTACCCTACCAGCTTTCACAGCTTTAAAATTACTCCATATTCACAACATAAATCATTCTCCCTCAGTGATATGGAAGACCATCCAAGCTTGCTGTCACAATATAGTTCTTTCTCCTGTATTCTTATATTATTGTTATGCTAAAAACGACAAGAGTTCATGAAAAGAATGTTCAAATAGAAAATATTGTGTCCTTTGTTTAGCATCTATGAAGAAAGCGATGCTCTTGAATCTTTTCTTGAGTAAATGACAACATTTAAAAATTTGATTGACAAAAAGCACCTGGTCAAATATTTAAAACTTTTTTTTTTTACTGTGTGTGCTGGCAGCTGCACTTGCCGCTCTTAGTGCTGGAGGATTAAATGTCTTTGCTTTCCATACTGCCTATGGGATCTTTTCTTCCAATTTGTGACATAGATTAAGTGAAGAAGAGATGTTATCACACATAAAGAAGTCTTGCTGGCCAAGGAGTACTAATCAGAGAAATTGTAAACCAGAAGTGATTGTGATAGTAGTTCCATCAGGAGTTTCTGAAAGCAACCTGAACCTGGTCTACTTTTGCAGTTGGCAGCGTTCCACAGCAGTGGCATCCAGTTGTATGATGCCAGGTAATCTCTTTGAGTGGGTTTATTTCAGTAGTTCTCAGACAGTTTTAAAGACTTTTCTCTGTTGAACATTGATGTAATTTCAACTGACGCTTTAGTTCATATTTTAAAAACCAATTGCACCCTGCTAATTATCGTTGTAGTGCATGTATTTCACTGTAAGTACAGAGGTTTGCATGTAACTTCTGAATGCAACTCTGCATTTCTGCTATGCTCAGTCATTACCATGCATCTTTTTTAAACAATTTAAGAAAAAACTCAGCTTTTAATGTACATCACTTTTTCATTAATATGTGGTCTGTTATGTTGGGTGCTAAACAGAAGCATTTTCTATTTTTGTTGATGAGGGAATACTTTAAGCTGTCCTACTTAGAGGGTATGTTTTTCCTCTGTTGATAATAAAAAAAAAAAATTAAAAGAACAAAGCAACTTTTTTAAAAAGTAATTTGCTGATGCCTGTTTTTTTAAAGCCAGGTCCATTTTATTTGTCTCACTGCAACATATCAAAAAAAGATTGAGAAAAGTCAATCCTAAGAAATTTGAAGGAAAACGAACTCACTGTGTTCAGGCTTTGACATATTTTATAAAGCTGTTGAAAACCAAACCATGAAAGCCAGATTTATGAGCTTTTTTAAAGTTATTTGTAGATTCCCAAGACGATTGTGTTCCCATCACTTACTGTAGCCTTTAAAACTCAAATGACGCTTAAAAATATTCATGTTTGGCACACACTGAGTTACTGCTGGGCGTTGCAATGGCATTCAGCTAAAACTAAAGAGTAGGGAGAAGAATGTACTCTGCCTTCACTTAAATCATTTCAGTCTGTTGAGGTAGAGCAAAAGGAGTCACATATTCATATTTTAAAGATAAAACTAGAAATTATTTTTAATGTTAAGATTACTTTTATTGTGAGTTAATACAACTGTTTGGGGAATGAGCCTTTTGGGAGCATCTGTGTAACCCTTCACATTTGCCAGGCTTTTCCTTTCAACAAGATCACTCACTTTGTTATTACTGGATTAGAAAACTCTTTTATTTATCAAAGCATTATTCATCTGCACTTTGCCAGGTATAGCAAATCTGTTGACAGCACTGGATTTATCATTTACTGTTAAAGGCGAATGGAAGGATTCCCCATGTCCCTAAGCCAGCAAAACAAATGTCATTCTTGAAGCTTGCTGCACAATATCCTGTGTTGATTAAAAAAGAAAGTTGGACTGTCCAAACTGATTCAATCTCTGAAAATTCTAACGTAGTTGAAATGAGCTTATAAATTTTAATATATTTTATGCAAATACTAGACTTCCGTGCCTTGTATCTTCATTAAGTGTAGTATTTAACCATGGGGAATATCAAGTTGTTTTCCAGGAACTGCAGCATGTTATTTGCTCGTGGAATTTATGCTTCAGTGCGGTCTTTCATTGGTGACATATACTTAGCTGGAAATGCGTTCTTTCAGTCTGTGTAAATGCAAGTGTGTTTACTCCCATGTGATTAAACATTGCTATTGACTTCATTAGTACTTCATTCCTTAAGCTACTCTGATGAAATTAATGACCTATTCATAGATTAGGTGCTGGTCTCATGCAACAGGTACTAGTCTGTTTGAAAAAAAAACAACAAACAATTGGCCTTATGTGGATTGGAAGAGTTCAATAAGCCTAGAGGATACTATATATAAAATATGGGTAAATGATTGCAATATGAGGGGTTAAATGCCAAGATGCAACTAATGTTCCTCCTTCCTGTTGCCACGTGAGAATGAACTATGAGATAACAATGAGGGCAAGTTACAACTGTTATTAAAAAAAAATGGGCTAAATTTAGTTGAGGTCATTATTTTTGTGCAGGTAATAATTCAGTTTGAAAGAAGCATCCCATACCTATATCACTACCCCATTACATGAGCCAGAAGTGACTCCATGCTCACTTGTGGCTGCGTCTATAAACCAGTAATGCAGAGGAATGGAAAGGGAACTGCAGAGTGCATGAGGTAGTGCCGAGAACTCCTTGTGCACAACACGTGCTTCGGGTCTCTGGGCTCATTCCAGTCTACTCCTCTGAACTGAGCACATCTTCTGACTTGCATTACATCCAAAAGGAGTACAGTCTGTGCCCTTGATGGCTGCTCCACAGTGGGAACCAAAAGTACACTCAATAGGAATGACCAAGAGATTAGTTTCAAAAGTGCACTCCCAGCGTGAACTAAACCAGTAAGAATGTAAGTATCTTTTTTGCCGAAGGTCTTGTGAGGATATATCCAGCTAGAATAGATCTTTGTCAGCAGTGAGGAAAAACACGTCCATGTATATATTACATACCTTTTAAAGTCATGGCTGGTTGTCTAAAGCAAATTATATGGAGGTTAAGGTTTTCTTGGTTTGTATGTTGGCTCAACTGCGTTTGTTCAACTGTCAGTTGAGTTAAGGGAAAAGACTTTCTGATTTTACTTTATTTCCTTTGCATTTTTGAGACACGTGAACTTGTACACATTTGAAAACTGAATTAGATGGAGAGTCCCACCAATGGTCCCAGATACAAAATGGTAGATTCAGTATGGCTCGCTTAGATCTGCTGCACAGAGAGGATCCATATATGCTCAAATCAACTCTTTGTCATACAGGTAATGAGGCCACCACATGTTGGAATCAATGGCATAAAATGTACAGTTATCCCACCCCTATACTGCATTTGTTGTCTAGGATTTTGCTAAGCTACCAGGCTGGAAAATCTAATTAATCATGACCTAAAGTAGTAGAACTGTAGATTAACTCAGTCCATTCTTTAATTACTAAACTGTCTTCATCTCAACCCATGAGTTTTCTCACTTTCACCCGTCTGATTCTCCCCCCCCATCCCACTGAGGTGGAGGGGCAGCAAGCATCTGTGTGGTGCTTAGCTGCCTACTGGGGTTAAACCATGACAGACTGGAATTAAAATAACCTTGAGAGATGTAAGGAATGATCAGAAATAGCTATGATGGAGTTCAGTAAGGACAAGGGCAAAGTAGGGAGAAATAATCACCTGCGGAAGCACAAGATGTGATACTTCTGCCAAAAGAGCAACCGAGTGTTTTAGAGGATCCACAACAATATATGTCACCAATGTCACACTCCAATAAAAGAAGCAGGCATACTAGGAGGTGTTAACAGGAATGCTATACGTAAGAGACATGAATTATTTGCAGCGTGCAGAGCAGTGGTAGGGCCTGAGCTGGAATACCGTGTTTGGCTTTGGGCACTGCACTTCAGGAAAGATGTGGATCCATTGGAGAGAATCCAGGAGAGAATAACAAAATGATCAGAGGTCTACAAAATATGACCCATGAGCAAAGACTGAAAGAACTGTGTTTGTTTAGTCTAGAGAAGAGAAGACGGAGGGGAGACATGATAACAGTCTTCAAATATTTAAAAGGTTGTTGCAAATAGGAAGAGAATAAATTGTTCTCCGTGTCCCTTGGCACTAGGACGAGAAGTAACAGGCTCAAAATGCAGCAGAGGCAATTTAGGTTATATTATTAAGAAAAGCTTTCTAACTGCAAGAGAAGATAAGCATTGGACTAGATTATGTAGGGAGGTGGAGAATGTCTGTCTTTGAATTTTACTGGGATCCTCAGGGGCTTGTCACTTGTAATACATGTAACCCTCATGGTGCGCCAGTGACGCAGGGCACAGAGTTGTACGTGCCACACTCGTATACCGCTTTGGAGACATGCATGGCACAGTGCTGCTTTATTGATATTTGGGTAAGGAAAACACCTCCCAATTAGAATTGGTAACTATTTGCAGAATTTTGACATAAATTTGCAATTTCAATTTGCAGTCTTACCACTGCCTGCTCATCACTTGATTTTAATTCTCTTGAAATAAGACAAAAGCAAGGATGGACAAGTTCTTGAGGTATTTCTGAACCAAAGTTTAAATTTCTAATCCTGAAAAATCCTTCCTTCATTAGCTAATCTGTAATGAAAGGATTTTTTTTTAATTTCAAAAAGAATTATTTTGTGTTGAAACCAAATGCAAACATATTTAATTCAGAATCTTTTTGAAGTTATGAACAAATAGTTATAGTAAAGTGACCACATTGTACGATCTTAGCAGACTGTTTTTAAGTGATGTATATTGGAAATACAGCTCCTTGATTTAGATGTCATACTTATCCTCAAAAGGGAAAAGACTTATTGTTTTAGCCTAATTTGTTTTTTATTAATCTATAGTTGATAACATTGATATTACATAGTATTTAAAAATAGCTCTACCTCTGGAAAACAAGGAAATTAAACTAAAAATAAATTATTCTGTTATCTTTTTTCCTGCAAAAATTTGCTATGCCGGAAAAAATGGTTCAAACATCTTCCAGTATAATTTTGAATATCTGCCAAACAGTAGATTTATTTGCCAAACAATTTCATACAGTATTCCCGCCGGGACTCAGTCTTTCAGAGAATAAATTGGTGAAATTAACTTTTCTTATCAGTCTATGGGTTTCAAGAGAAGCAAGGTTGTCTGCCAACATGCAGTGGAAAGAAACAATATCTGCTAAATTGTCTGGATTCTAGCCTTCTTCCTTTCGCCCTCGTCTTGGCCAGGAAACACTTACATGAAGGACTATACAGAGGAGGGGAAAAAAATGTGTTTTGAAGAATTTTCCAGATAATATAGTCTTGATTGTATGCCATTTCTCCTTCTTTTACTTTCCTTTTTATTTTTCAAGACCAGACATCGAACTTTTTTTTTCTGGACCAAATTTTCCACTCTGTCTCCCTCAGCTTCTGGCTCCTGGCTCAGTGCACCAGTCTTCTTCCACCACACAAACATATATCAAGTTTGCCCATAGGTATTCTCAGTTTGTATGCATGTTCTGCGGTGCTAGTGTAGCCTATCAAGCATACAAAAAGTATGTTCTCACTTCAGTCTGTCTGAAGGCTTACACTTCTCTAATTTGACAGAAAGGGAGCTTCTATTTTAGCCAAGTGATATTGATAACCAATGGAAAGCGTTGTTTCAATAAATATTCAGAAATAAGGATGCAATATTTGTAAATAATTTGCCTGAATGTTGCAAGTTGAGTTTTGCTCTGAAAATAAAAAAGATTGCTAGCAATAACAAATGCATTTCATGCAAAAGAATGGAATGAGGTTCCCGGTGCTGTTGAGATAATAGTATGGTAGTATGGCTTGAGCCAGTTGGGCTCCTGCATCCGTCTGGTGTTCCATCAATTTGGATAAGATTCTTCAAAGCTGAAGATCTATTTCTTTGTGAAACAGCTTGCTGAAGGAAGTTGTTTCCAGCTCTTAACATGCTCTTTTATACTGGAGAGCACCAATTTATTTATCTAGTAAAGTTTTTCAGTGTAATTTTTAATTAAAGATTTTAGTGAATGTTATTTCAATTTGAATACTCTCAATGCACTAAAAAAATAACAGCAAACTACTAAAATAAATTACGAAGAACTCAAGGTAAAATGCTGAACGTTTAATTTAAGTAGAAAATGTATGTGACACATTGTTCCTACAAAAAACAGAGTTGCTGTTTGGTTAGTTGCTTCTATTCTCCTATTAAACCCGATATTTAGCAAGATGAAAACCAGCACATTTCTTCTTTGTCCTGCAGGAGTACTTCGTTGTTAACACAAACTTCCTTGATCCCTGTAGGGTCCTGCAGATTCTGCAAATTCCTCCCTGCAGGATAACTGGACTTTCAGAAGTCTGCATACTGCAATATGCTCTTCTTTATCAGGAGCAAGCTGATGCTCCACTTGTGTGGATGTGTGTGAGCCCTGGATCTTTACATGTACACGGGGTTCCACATATGTGTTTTTCTTTTAAATTTTTCCTAAATGACGGACTGTCTGAAAACGCATATAACCATGCAAGTGTAATGCTTCCTAACAGTGTTTTAGCTTTGAGTGGGCTCTTCACAAGGATTTTGTACAGAATTATAGTAACTGGAAATGTAAACATTACTTGGCCAGTATATTTATCCATACTGAAATCATATGAATATTAAAATCTTAGAGCTTAGTATTTCCCCAGCAACATCACCCAATGACATTAAATGAATATGCTATTTTATCTGTCTCTTTTTGTGAAATTTGTAGATTATCAAACCATAAAGTCTGGGGGGTTGACTTTATTAATTTTATGGTTTTCTGTCATTTAATAGTTACAGAGTGGTACCGTAATCCATAAGATGTCAACAGTCCTATCCTTTTCTTTTTAGTGAAAATGAGCAATTTCTTAGCAACATCAAATGAAATAATACTTGCTCTTTATATAGATATACACCATAAAATATTCAATCTTCTCTCTTCAAACTTATGTCTGCAATTTTGTCTTCTGCTGTTTTCATTTAATAAAAAGTATTTATTATTTTTGCAAGTATCAGTAACCAAAATATAATTATAGCTTTCCACATGTTCAGTAAAAACTTCATTAAAAAATAGCCTTTTCAAATAGGTGTTGGTAAGGTTTCCAATCCTATATTAAATGCTCAAATAGTAATGATTAAATAAATCATAAGTTTGTTTTTGTAGATTTATTTATCTCTGGTGAATAAGAGAAATTAATAATAAAGGTTTACTGTTATGCATACATTGATTGTGTAATGCATGCACAAATTTCAGCACATAATTATTACAGATAGCTACATTATATATATATTTTTTTAAGCTAGTACTTCACATGCTAGCCTACAAATATGATTTCTGTTAATTGTAACAAATCATAACCATATTCTCCATTTAGTTTTTGTGAAGTATTATTCTTCTAATAGCATTTTAGACTAGAAATTTCTTCATGTGCTATTTTCTGGAATTACACTGAAAATTGTGTGCTCTACATAGGACATTAGCAGTTTCAATGCTGTAAAATTTCCAAGTACATCAAGAAGAACCAGTTTTCTTTCATTTTCTATTGCATGAATTCAGGTATCCATTCAGAGATAATACCTTTGTGGGAATTGATAGCTATCTCCTGAGCCTCATAAAAAGATCACACCCTTGGACTTCTATGGGCATTTTGCCTTTCTTCCTGCACGCCACCCAGAAGGAGCTATTTTCATAAAGTTAAAGGCAAAGTTGCAAAGTTTTAGAGTTTTTATTAAATATATGCTGTTTTGGTTTGTGGGGATTGAAAATCAGTTACAGGAGGGACGATAGTTGGTGAAATGTTTGGTGGGGTTTTTTTCGTAATGAAGAAAGGCTCTGTTTCTTTATCATACATTCCTCATAAGTTTTAGTTCTGTCAAGAGTGATTTTTTTTTTCCCTTTCAAAACTGAGGTTCAAACAAAAATCTAAATTAATGGTACATTTATGAGAAATGAGGGGTCTTCCTGCCGTTCATACGACTAGAGAAAGAATGAGGTTAACACTTAGGATCTTACCAAAAAGAGTAAATAGATGCTTTCATAACATTTTGGTTTTCTATCCATCTGCTAACAGCTATAATTAGAAAGGCAAATTGGTGCTGTCTGTTATAATAGGGACAGACACAGTTGTAACCGTAACTACCAACTGATACATACACAATTTGTGGAAATAGTCACTTTTTGGGTCTGATATTTTCCCAGGCTTGGTCTCCGCTGAGGAATTATTTATTTACTTGTAAAAGCTTACACGAAATATGTATGGTTTCAAAGGGCTGGGAGCACCCCTGGAGTGCCGCGAAGGCTTTGATGTTGCAAAGGCAGCTGAGTCAATTCAGGGGTAAGAGTGAGATTGTGCCCTCTCATCCCACCGCCAAAACCTGTGTGGTCAACTAGCTGCCTTTCCAGCAACGGGCTGGTGGCGTTTCTTTCAGGACAGCGGGCCAGAAGGCAAAGTTAACCTTTCAGCCTACTCTCTGAGCTCTGAACGTAAATGCTGTGATTTTTCTCTATCTCTTAAGACCTGTGCACAGACCCAGTACGCTTGGGCAAATCCAACACAGCCTGTCGGGAAAGCTGTGGTGGTGGTGATCCAGACAAAGGAAATATGGAGATGACGTTCCATGCTGAAGCTTTCCTTTGACGATGCCACCGAGATGCACTGTGTTCTTACCCTGTCCTCCTCTCAAATGCACTGATAATACACACAGCTGCAATTTTAAAGGCAATTAAAGAAAATCCTCTCTAGAGCATGTCAGCATTTCCCTTTCCTGTGTTCCTTTAATAAGTACTAAATGTATAGAATAAAACATGCTATTTGTGGACATGAGGCAAGAAGGGTGCTTAAAATTTTGATTTCCTGATTTGATGGTTAGCTGTGTATACATTTGCTTTTAATATTAATTTAATCGAACGGTTCTTTCTACAGGAAGATGTATCATATGAATGAGTTTTCATTACAGTGGCAGCAAATAAATTCTTTCAGGGGAAATGTTTGAGGAAGTGGGAATACAATTAGCCGTTTTACATAATATTCCCAAAAGTACATGAAATAGCAGGATTGCAACAAGTTATATTTGATGTTTTCTATCTAACAAAGGTCCTATTGCATTTTTAAGATAACAGCTTCTCAATCCTAATAATTTTCATCTTTAAATTCTTAAGAGTTCCAGATTGACAAAAACTGTAACTTCTGTCTTTTTGAGTTTAACCTGATTTATTTTAGACAAACTAGCATTAAAGCCTCTTGGTAATTGTCTGTCTTCTATTGATTGCAGCTGATTTGTCCCAATAAACAATTCCAGAGAGCTCTGTGTCAGATCAACTAAGATGGCATTGTGTCCGTCATGAGGCTGTTCTGAGGTCAATGTGAAGGGATTGTTATTTTTCACTATAGTGCATTCTTTCATTTGTTGACCTTGCTTACCACAAGCACATTTGTAGTTTCATAATTGCAGTTTTTTAAGTCACTAAAATACATTATTGCAGTCCTAGTAATACCAAAACCATGACTCTGCTCTGTAAATCAGAGAGTGCAAAGTGTTTCATGTTCTTGAGCTAGTCTCATTTTAAGACACTGATTGTGGCCTCTAAGCCTCACAAGACCCATCAGCAAGTGGTACTCTTAGCGAATCCCAAGTCTGATACCATATATTAAAACGATACAGTGATTAGTTTTCTGTATTTCATGACATCAAGATGCCCAGCAGACTTTCATAGACGAGCATTCTGCTCAGATGGAGGTAGGCAGTACTCTACCAAGTCCAAAACCAGATCTTCTGCACATGTGTAAAGTATTGTTTGCCAACTTATGTACAAGAAGGGCCATCAGATATATTCAATGAGTTTAGGTGCTCCAAAATCTGCAATATAACTCTGCTTCGATACTGCAATCAACAAAATTTATTTAGCAGCTGTTTGACTTCCATGAGACAGGATTAGGTGCTGTGTCACTCATAAACCTAAGTTCACAGAAGAATAGAAAATAAAGGGTATTTCTTGGACTGTGCTTGAGTCTTTTTGGCCTGCTTCATCCATAGCAGTCGCTGTCTTTGTAACTTGCTGAATTCAGAATGCAAAGAATCAATTTTATTTTCAGTAGAGCAGCCAAGGAATTAACGATCAGAGAAAGCTGAATTATTTATTGATGGAGGAGATCTCAAAATTCAGATTGGGATTGACTTCTCCAAGAATAGCAGAGGACAGTGGCACAGAACCCCTGAGCCATGAAGTCTCATGTTAGCATGGGCTTCATGCTTTACAGGTGCTTCATCTAGCTAATTGATCAGAAGTGCTAAGGCAATTCACTTTGACTTTTCCCTAGGGATCTGTGAACATGCCATGGAACCGTTCAGCTTTATAAACCCCTGTAAACCAGGTGAAGACTCTTACTTTGGCTGCACATCTGCCAAGCACATATATTATTGCATTAAATTCTTAAGTGCCTATGGTTTCACAGCAGGTTTGTGCCAAGACTGGAGGAAGGAATCCACTCAAGTAATCTCTTCCACTGTTCCAGTTACACCTCCTCACTGACTACAGTTTCACATTCAGCCATCTCATATCAACCAGATACATGCAGTGACCTTTCCTCTATGTAATATGCTCATGTTGATCATCTGTATGTAAATTCCAAGCGCCCTATAATATGAAACATTTTTTGTTCTCGTCTTACTATTAACTCCAGTCTTATTATAAATTTTCCACATTTTGACAAGAGATACAGAATCAGACGTGTTACATACATTAATTTGGCAGGTCAATGCCAACCTCGCTCTAAGAAATAGAAGCTTGCTGCTTTTTTTTTTTTAATTTTATTATGAAAATTTTATATTGCATACCATGGTGTGTATACTTGTTGTATGCCCTGCTTTTATGCACACTATAGCTAAAGGAGATGGCTTTAATTGCTGAACCACTGTCCTGCCTGGTATATACAGAGAAGAAAATCTGCCTCATATAGATCAAGCAGGCTTTTATTATAATGATCAAGTGTTACAGGCTGCACAGCATTCCAGAGGATTTCTTTTTTGGTTTTTGTGGAGACAAAAGAATTTACATGAAGCAGTTTGCTCTGAGTTCTGGTACATTTGTGTCACTTCATACATCTGAGAGAAAATGCACTTAGTATCTGGGTAGCACAAGAGAGGAAAAGAGGTCCTGTAGTAGTTTAAATTCTGAACTAGATGTTTGTGCTGCAAGACTATAATTATTTATCATAGAATCATAGAATGGTTTAGATTGGAAAGGACCTTGAAGATCATCGAGTTCCAACCCCCCTGCCATGGGCAGGAACACCTCCCACTAGACCAGGTTGCCCAAGGCCACGTCCAGCCTGGCCTTGAACACCTCCAGGGATGGGGCCTCAACAACCTCTCTGGGCAACCTGTTCCAGTGCCTTACAACCCTCAAAGTGAAAAATTTCTTCCTAATGTTTAGTCTAAACCTGCCCTCTTCCAGTTTATAGCCATTCCCCCTCGTCCTGTCACTATATGCCCTAGTAAAAAGTCCTTCCCCAGCTCTCCTGTAGGCCCCGTTTAGGTACTGGAAGGCCGCAATAAGATCTCCCCGGAGCCTTCTCTTCTCCAGGCTGAACAGCCTCAGGTCTCTCAGCCTGTCCTCATAGGAGAGGTGCTCCAGCCCTCGGATCATCCTTGTGGCTCTCCTCTGGACACGCTCCAGCAGGTCCATGTCTTTCTTATGTTGAGGACTCCAAAGCTGGATGCAGTACTCCAGGTGGGGTCTCACAAGAGTGGAGTAG
>NW_009647755.1:473399-487957 GCF_000708025.1 Charadrius vociferus | reverse complement strand
GGTGGGGTCTCACCAGAGTGGAGTAGAGGGGCAGAATCACCTCCCTTGACCTGCTGGCCACAGGTCTTTTGATGCAGCCCAGGATCCGGTTGGCCTTCTGGGCTGCGATTGCACATTGCTGGCTCATGCTGAGCTTCTGGTCAATCAGCACTCCCAGGTCCTTCTCCTCAGGGCTGCTCTCCAGCCATTCCCCACCGAGCCTATATTTGTGCTTGGATTTGCCTCGACTCAGATGTAGGACCTTGCACTTGGCCTTGTTGAACTTTATGAGGTTGGCTTGGGCCCACCTCTCCAGCCTGTCCAGGTCCCTCTGGATGGCATCCCTCCCCTCCAGCATGTCTGCCTCACCAAACAGTTTGGTATCATCGTCAAACTTGCTGAGGGTGCACTCGACCCCACTGTCCATGTCACCGACAAAGATGTTGAATAATACAGGTCCCAGTACTGACCCCTGAGGAACGTCACTTGTCACTTCTCTCCACTTGGACATTGAGCCGTTGACCGCAACTCTTTGAGTGCGACCATCCAGCCAGTTCTTTATCCACCGAGTGGTCCATTTGTCGAATCCATGTCTCTTCAATTTAGAGACGAGGATATAGTGTGGGACAGTGTCAAACGCTTTGCACAAGTCCAGGTAGATGACATCTGTTGATCTCCTATTTATAATATCCTTTAGTATTTCTTTGTGATGGCCAGTGTTATAAAAATAAGAATGTAAGATTTTGGTGAAAAATAATGCTGTCAAGTGGTCTAACAAGTTTTATAGGTAAAGCGTCTGACCTATAATGAAATAGTCTCAACTCTGGTTTGGGAATTGTATTGATCAAATGCAGCAAATTCTTTATATAGTTTACCCAAGAGTTTCTGATACACCTGGAAAAGTAAAGTTCATACTCATATACTATAATTCCTTTTTTTTCTGAATTAATGAAGACAAGGATTAGTTTGACTTTGAGTGGAAATGCAACACATTGATTAATTAATTTCCTTGTTTCCTCAAATACAGATCTGCAGACTTCAGCGTCAACTATCAACAGGAAAATACCAGCAGAATCTCTTTTCAAACCAGCCTGTCATGTTTGTATCTCCTACCAGTCAGCCACCCTGCAAAAAGCTGATCAAACTTATACAGCTGTCAGGAGGGAAAATATGTAAAGCCTTACGTCAGGCAAAAATCTGTATAGGGAAAAACCCAGGGAAGAAGTACCAGGAAATAAAATGTTTATCAGAAAAATGGGTATTAGGTAAGACAGTAAATTTCAACTCATATAAAACATTGTGGGAAATGTATTCAAAAACTGACTGTAAATAGTTCACTAAACCGAGGTTATGGAGGGAAGAAAATGGAACAGACTGCCACAGTTATGATTTCAGGAAGGTTGTCTTCACGATGAGGACTTTCTCTTACAACTGACTGCTTGATGATGTTGATGATGGTCCTGGTACTCCCCATTGTCATTTTACTAATTTCATCCAAAGATTTTCAAATTTATTTTTTTTTTGTATGATTGTTTCATTTAGAGCAAACTAAATTATAGGGAAACCCCCACAGGATACTTGCTTTTTAAAATGGCATGTATTTCAATTTTAGATGTAGTAAGAAAGATTTTCAACTGGTATAAACTCGCATAGCCATACTGAAATACGGCAAATGACACCTTCTGATAATCTCTCCTGAATTATTTTGTGCATCTAAAAGACAATATTCTGCAGTCTCTACTTCACTTGCAAAAAGTTTATTTTTAAAATCTGTTAAGTTTCTAAGAGTTGTTAGTCCATTGCTTTTCCATTATGGACACCGCAGTTCTCAAGGTTATGTCTTTGCTGGGAACCAGATTTAAAATTGCAATATCTTCACCCTCAAAGAAAAGCTTTTGATAATCTATGTAGGATTCACATCTTCCAACCTGGCACTCTCTCTTCTTCAGACAAGATAAGGGTATTTTCCAAAAAGGGACCTTTTGCATAGCAAAAAAGTTAAGATTAAATTTTCATCATACACTATGTCAGACTCCTCTAGATAGTGCCTCATTCAGACTCATGCAGCAATAAATGTGCTACATGAACTGATGTTATATGAGACTAGACAAACAAGTCCTAATCTCTTGACTGTTAATGCTATCAGATCATAATGACTTAAAACCTGCAAGAAAATAGCACTAAAGAAGAAGGGAAAAGTGAACCATAAGGGAAAATTACTCATCTAAATGCGAATGTTATTTGAAACTTTCTTAAAGTATAAGATAAAATTTTGAAGATTTGCGAGACAGGCATAAGAAGAAGGCTTTGTTTATTGTGCCTTTCTCTGGCTTCAAAGAAGACTTTAAGAGCAAGTGTGGCCAGAAAAAAATGACCAGATGAGGAAACCAGAGGTTTGTGCAAGATTAAAAATATGATGTAGTCGATTAAATGCAAAAGTTTCACGTAGTAGTACTCCAATCATAAATTCCAGATGAACAAAGGTAATGATCTGAAGTGGCACGCAACACAAGTGGCACGTCCCAGTCTTTTACTAGTCTCATGGAGTTCTGTCTCACCCCAGGTCCAGCATCTCATGAGCTGCCTGCGACTGGACAGGCCACGCTCAGCCCATCGGTGGGCTGAAGGAATTGCGTATCCAGCTGCTAATGAAAAAGGACTCTGAATTCTTTGTGCCCTTCACAAATTTCTCTGTTCCCTTTTGCAGCCTGATGGTCCCTTTTTTAATTGTTATGGCCTGCTCACGAGGCACGGTTATGCAAGCTTCAGCTAATGAATTTTAAAGGATGAATCATCAAAACTCAGAAAAAAAGAAGTATTTCTATATGGCACTTTAAAGGAAGGATACAGGCATTTGAAGCTCAGTCCCTTTCTCACCATGTGTTTACGTAATAGTATGAACACTGTCACCTACAAATTGCCATCTTAATCAAAAAAATCTAATCAGACCTGAAATTTTGTCTAATGTTTGACACTTCATTGTACAATCCAGTTGGTTTGTGGCTGTCTGCTTTCTGCTGTTAATACTGACTGCCAATTAATTCACTCAGGGTTGACCACAATAAAAAGCATATAGGTAGATGACGCAGCACCTTTTTTGAACTCAAGTAAATGATAAGTTCTTGTAGTATTATCATTTGACTGCTCTTTTTTTCAAGGTCCTTCTCTTTCTGGGTTCTCAGCTCCACTGAACTGTTTTATACCAGAAATGGCTCTGAAGTACATTGTTGCTTTATAATCTGTTTCCTGTGTGTTTTATCTTAAATAATCCTGCTTTTTTATTTCTTTTAGATTCAGTCACTCAGCATACAATATGTCCCATGGAAAACTACATTTTTCAGCTGTGAGCTAACTCAAGAGCTTCCATATGGTTGTAAGGAAACAAGCTTACTTTGGATTCAACAAAAAACTAAGCTGTGAATAAAATTTCCAAGAAAACACAAGTTGCATATTTATAAATACAGGGAAATGTTTTCTGCATTTTTATTACTCGTGTAAGTGTTCATCTTGTGAAATCTTTAGGTTTTTATAGTAAAGTACTTCACTAATAAAATTCATCTTGCTTTTATTTATTTGTTGAAGACCTTTGGACCTACAAGTGGAATGAATAATTATTCACTGGGAGGAAATGGAAAGATATTTTCTAATCTCTAAGCAAAGTTGATCGTGTTACAGTGCAATTAAAAGATGTGCGTGCAGTGTGGGTAAGCGTGCCTGAGCTAGCTCTGGCGTAGTCAGCAGGAGATGCTCTACCACTGCAGATGCATGGATCCTGTAGGCTCCTCTATCCTGAGTCCCTCTGCAGACAGCTGAAGGCCTGTGTTGCCATATCTTCATGCCAACTGCTAATTAAGTTTCTTTGGTAAAAGGATAAGATGCCCCATCATGTTCAACTCACACCTGCTGGTGTAAACTCGCACTTCTAAACTGAGTTTTCAAAAGTAATCGAAACTCAGTAATTATGCTCAGATGCATAGTTAAGATCTTACTTTATTTCAATACCTTTAATTGAATTTCAGACCCTGTCTACCTTACATCTAGGCTGAAACCATAAACAGTTACTGATCCTGAGTCAAATGAATTAAGACAACAGGTCATTTAAGTGCTAAAATCTGTTGAAAATGGAACATATCATTAACTCCTTTAGGTATGCTTGAAAAATGTATGTAAATGTCTTAAATGTTAAATTCCTCTTCAATCTGAGGTTTTGTTTTTAGTAGGTACAAAGTAAGATTTGTATGCAAAAAGTAAGTTGTGTTAACGCTGGTTTATATCTAAACGTACAACCTCCTTTAAATATTTTCAATATCCATCAAAATAATATATCAACATCATAGAGAGTAATATATTATCAAGTAACTTAATGGCAGCTCATAACTCAAACCTCCCAAACTCAGTGCTGCCCTCAGAGTACTGCCAGTGTAAGGCAATTGAAGCCTCATACTAAAAATAGTTTCAAGTTAATATTATGGAACAATCAAGGTACAATGGTTTATAAATGTTGCCATTCCATTGCATTATTCTAACTTCTTGGGCTCCTTAAGGGTTTGGAGGTACAATATCTGTAAACTTGAGGATTGTACACATTTTTTCTTTCAAACAAGTTCAGCAGTATCTGGGTGGCAGGCTGTTTACAGCACAAATTGCATTTGTGTAGTTGCTCTGTAAAATGTTAAACATACTTCTAAATGGAAAAGCTCCGAGTTATGATTATTTTATGGAAAGTTAAACTGACTTTATTTTCAGAAATACTGAGCACCTGTAACTAACACAAAAGGTTAAAATCTCATTTTCGAGTATCTAAGTGCTGTATAGCTGTTTTTAATATATAAACTACAAAATATAATTTATTGAGGTTGTTCCCTTGCTTAATTTTCTGACATGTACATTTTTATCAGCATCTTAGCTAGGAAAAGCATTTGATACAAGAATTGGTATGTTTGATAC
The DNA here is from genome assembly GCF_000708025.1 of Charadrius vociferus. Taxonomy (NCBI): domain Eukaryota; kingdom Metazoa; phylum Chordata; class Aves; order Charadriiformes; family Charadriidae; genus Charadrius; species Charadrius vociferus. The sequence continues at coordinate 483,031 of NW_009647755.1, read as the reverse complement.
AAAAATTGGTAATATCAGGTCTGTCTACAAATTGTACTGTTTATAACAAAACTATTTACCGATTTCCTGCAGAGCACTGGTATCATGGTATCACTCTTCACCCTTGCCCTTATGAGCCCCTTTATTAAGAAACTAGTTGCCAAGTACTATAGACTAAAATATAAATACTTAAATAGTTTGTGACATGTGAACATATGGTTCCCAGTAAATAACAGAATAATTTGTTTGAATTATATTGCTTAACTTTGAATATTACGACCTCTTAGTTTATTTTGTAGTCATTTCCTAAGTGTACTACCCATAAAAATCTGTCACTATTAATTTATGTAATATAACATTCCAAATCATTTTCTTCATAAATCTTCTTAAGATTAATCTTAGCTATTTAAATTGTAAATTCTTGGATCAACTTGTTCATCTTTATTAGTCACATGTGTTACAGACTTGACAATGAAAAGTCTAACACACTTTGTTCTAAATTAAAATGTTTCCAATAAAACAATCTGTCAATTTAGATAATTTAATCTTAAATTATATGGTTTGATATAAATCCCTATCTATTGGCTGTTCTTGCAAAATTTGTAGTACACAGGCAAATATAGCCAGCAGGAAATTAAATGCCCAATTTTGGTCTCACATTATGGGTGACAGGAGTGCTGTCCATCCACACTGACTATTGCTTTGTAATAGTACACAGAGAATACAGGAGAGGTTAGAATTAAGACCAAAGACTCACACGTTGTACAGGCAGCAAAAACCAAATACTACTTCATGTTTATAGCCCGGAGTCTTTCACGCAAACAGCTTCTGACCTACGTACCCTAGTGTGGCTTCTGAACCAGATCAGAGTTGGAAGGACGGTACTTTTCTACCTGAGACCTCAAGAGGAAAAGACATTGACTCTGGTCATCCCCTCAGGAAACCAACACGGAAGGAGGAATGATGAAAACTTGTCAAAAGATTCATTTGTCAGAAGAAATCCACCAACTGAAAAAACACCTGCACTTGATGCCAAGGCCCTAAGGATGGTAACATGCAGAAGAAAAGGCACAAACCCCAGCCACGTGAAGCATCATTGATATGAATCAATAGTAGTTTTGAGTTGTGAGTTGATCAGTGCAAAGATCTGTCAACGTGCAGGGCTTAATTGACATGCTGCTGTAGTACAGCACAGCCACACACCATCTCCGCTACAAAATGGTATCATGCTCACCTTATCAGGAATCTGCTTTTTTATTTTTTATTTTTCTTTTTTTCTCTCAATATTTTTTTTTGCAGAGGAGAGGTTGTCTCAATCTTTTTTACCCTGCGTGAATATTTTTGCCACTCATTTGTGAAAATGACCTAGCTCAGCTGCTGTCTCTCCTTTTCAGAGAGCTCCTGCCCCCCTGCTAAAGGCTGTCTCTAACAAAATCACATCAGCATGGCTAAAGATCTTTCTAGGTTAGCTTAATTTGATTAGGAATCTGTTTAAACTGAAACAAATTGAAAAGCCAAAAAAAAAAAAAAAAGCATTATTCCTTCCTGAGATTCACATTGGCTGAGCTAATTTTTTAAAAGTAGTTTAACTCCCAATACAGATCCTATTTTAACTCATTTGACTTGCATCGGTGGTATAGGTGATACCACTCAGATGCACAGACCACCAATACCCCTCCCCTCCTTTCTTTTCCAGAGATAAGAAGAGGTTTTACCACACTTCGCATAATTTACTGGGGACTCTTATTGGCAAATGCAGATATACTGAGGACAAACACAGATGTGACCTTGAAGAATGTGTTGTGTCAGAATGGCAGCAAAATTGGTGTCCTCTTCAAACAGTATATCCTTAAAAAGAAATTAGGGTCTAAAACAATTTCTTTATAGTTAGAATGATTAATACTGTGAGATTGGCTAAGGATGTGTTTGAAAGCAAAACTGCCAGAAACTCGTAAGGTGGGTGGATTATACTTCTCTTTTTTTCCCCTTTCTCTGTTTTTGTAATCAGTTCTAGATTGCAACTGCTTTTGGGTTGTGTATATCTAGTGAGTAAAAAAAATCTCTAAATAGTCGCAGTCTTCCTAGTATATGAGCCATCTACTATTGACTTATTAAACTACAGATTTGTTGAGCTGTTTTTATGTTTCTGGATATTTCCCTGACTCAACTATAGGCAACTTTTTGGAGATTGCTACTTTTTAAATAAAAATAACTAGTAAAAACTATTGCATCACTCGATTTTCTGTTTATAGTTCCACTATAATAAACTTGTGTTATCTTAATTGATCTGTATAGAACATAATTTAGGCATGACTGCATCATGTGGTGAAGTGTTATCAGCACATTCAGCGCTCGGAAGCTGCTAGCACACACACGCAGTGTTTGGTGAAACCTGTAATCAGCTTAGGGACTGTAAGGCAAAGGTGCTTTTAATTAGTATTTCTGAGCAGGAACTGTGGCTGCATGGAGTCGTGTTTCTAACACTTCTACAACATAAAATGGGGATATCCCAGAAACAATGTCTAGAAAGCTGATTAAACTAATTTTTTTCCTCAAGAGCAACATACAAACCTGGAAAAAATTTGAATATTTGCTCAGACTGAAAACTGGAAAGCATGAAAAAGTCTGTGTCCATGCCAGCAGTCTTTAATGACAGATCTAATAACAGAAAACCAAATGGCTGTAGTCCTTTTGCATTAAGTCGAGTTTTATTTCTGATCTCCTTTTACTGCTGTATTTCAGAATGAGCTCTTTGCATGATATGACCAAATAGCGGGCCCTGAAAGAGCAGCGCCTCTCCTACAGCACCGTGCAGCAGCTGACAATAAGATGGTTTAAAACTGCCAGTAGTAAATAAATAACAGCTGGTCGAGGTTATCAGCACAGGTGTCTGCTAAGAGCTTGTGCTGGGAGCCGGCAAAGCAGAGTTTTTCTTCTGTTGATACAGATGTGAAACAACCCTCTCAGCACCCAGGGGCGGCTCAAACTCCTGCGCGGGGCCGAGGTGTTGATAGGTAGCAGCCAGGTGTAACGTAGGACCGCGAGTTTCTTTGAACCGCCGCAGTCAGCATCCTTCAGAGGGAGATGTGTGGCACAGTGCTGGAGGCACAGCCCTCCCGGCCTGTCGATGGCTCCGCACCTTCCTCGCCCCTGGGAACCCCGAGGTCACGCTAGCTGAACCTTCGTACAACTTCTTCCAGGCCAGCTTGTGGTGTTTGCCTAGTAGCTTCTGTTGTCTGGCAAGCACCTGAACTATCACTAGAGACAGAACCGCCCTGGGGGGTTTATTTCCCAAGGGGATTTATCAATGCCCACAATGTCTTTCATTGCAGTTCTTAGATATTGAAAAAAACAAAGCGCAGCTACATGTGAGGTGGTGAAAGGATCAGTACTACCAGTCCGGGCAGGTTTGGGCGCCTGCTTGAGGTTTGCTTTTTACTTGTTCATGACAGATTTTATGGAAGTGTACAGTTACTTCTTTTAAGAGAGAGAAAACTAGGTCTTTAGGGAGGAGTGGGCAGAGGGAGGTGGTTTCACAGTATTATTGCTGTGACATGATCTTTTAACAACAGGCAAAGCAGCTGAAACTTGGAAACTTCTGTAAGTCATTACTTTCTGCAGTATATATGTCTCTCTTAAGACCCTGCTTTTTCAAAACTTTGGATAAGAAATATACTTTAAAAATTGCAGGAGGAGATAGCTTTATGATTGAGAACTGTTACAGAGATGATCTCATGTCAAAATTACAATGCAGGATATTTACACACACAAATCAAATCAATGCAGCCTGGAGCATGCTGTAAGGATGAAATAGCTTTGTCTAAGATGGAGAAACTTCCTTGATAAGGATATCGCAGTCCTTGCTACTAGGCAGTGAAGTAGTGTCTGCAGAGGAACAGAAAAAAGCAAATCCTTTTACTCAATTCAAGAAGCATAACTTTTATATTATACAGGCACTGGGCATCATCTTTTCCTCCTCTGTATTCTTCAAAAAATAACTACTTCTTGTATAGTGCTTACAGATTCATTAGTCTTGTGTCAATCAAGTTCATAAGATACAGTCTGTCTGTTTTAACAGAAACTTCAAGATGTATTCTTCCCTCTCTGCCAGAACTGCTGTCCAAGCCCAGAATTATAGTTTTCATCTCGACTGCTGTTATCTTTCCCTCAGTCAACACTTGCAATATCAGTTCCTCTCATCCACCAAACTCCTGGTCCTAAGATTATTTGCGCGGTTCTTTGCCATCTTCCCTATTTTAGTCACTACTTGTTTCATTCTTCCCATTCACCAAACAAACCTTTCCTTTCTCTTCTGAGTTCTCATCACTGTAGTCCCACCATCCCTATCAGATCTGCCATGTACCTACTCTTTGATTCTCACTTTTGTTTCATGAAAGGATAACAGCCTTAGGCATTAAATCTTGAGAGCACAGAGTGAGATGGGACAGTTAACCATTTTCATGCTTCTCTTTTCAGACTTCCCTTTTAGCAGTTACTGTAGAAATCCATTGTGCAGTCTTTCGTCCTCTCCGTGTCCTACTTCAAAGGTCTCCACGTCTTTACCACTTGTAGTACACTGCAACTACCTAGTTAGAGCTAGGCAGGTAGAAAGCCATACTCTGAGCTTCCCACAGGCCAAGAACTGTATATTTGCTGTTGAATTTAGATGATGTTACTCTGGTTCATCCTTCACATGTTCCCAGATGAAGCTCTCCAGCGCATTGATGTGTTTGTGAGTGGAAAAGTGCCTGGGACCATCAGTCTCTACAGAGTCATAACAGAAGAAATTCCCATCGTATTCAGGTAAGACACGGGATGTGTACTTTGCACAACCCTGTGCCTATTTTTAACAAACGGTAAATACTCTAATGTGTAATCCCATAAAGGTTGTGTAGACTCAGATTGTACGCAACACACATGATATGGTTGAGCCTTAAATTACATTCCAGGCTTGCTTTCAACTCGGTTAAGGCTGGGGTTTTTTAGATCCTTTTTAGTTGTTGACTTGGTTACAAGTATGGGGAGAGGTAAAGGAAAAGCACTTTCCAGGTTTTCTGCTGTGAAGTGAAACATTCCAGCTCATTCACTCACGGACCAGAAGTTCAGTCAGGGGAAGTTTTGCTAAGTAGTCCCTGGGATCAGAGATAAGCCTAAAGCCAAGCTGAATTGTATGCGTGCAACACGGAAGATAGCATGACTTTAAATGTTCTGTGTAACATACATGGGTAAAGCTCTTTCATCAGTGTGGCTAACTGAACCAACACCCAAAATGCTGCATTATACTCTTCAAATGATAAGTTGAGCAAACCCAGGGGTTTTTATTTTAACAGTTCTGGGGAGGGGTAAGGGGTTTAGGTCAAGAAATGAACAAATACGGACCTGCTCTGATTATAGCCTAATGTGTCAATTCAGATGAAAATCAAGACACTTGGAAACAGCAGTACAAGCTCGCAGATACTTGACCTCTGTGAAGAGCCTGACTGGTCACTCTGCCACTTTTAATGTGCACTTAAAGAAATCTGGTGCTCTTCCTCCCCCCACTGATGACTGAATATTTCTGAATAACTTGAAATTCACACCCACTTGAAATGCTGACTTGGGAATACACTTTTTTGGACACATGCTTCATCATATTTCAGCTGTACACAAAGATAAGCATTTTAGAAGTTTGGAGGCAGAGCATTTCCTCCTACAGAAGAGAATTTATATTTTCCCTGACATTGCCCAGGCAACACAGGCTTGAATAAAAAATTGACGCTAAAAGCAGAGTTCTCTAGTCTGGGAATCAACACTGTTATTTTATTCCCAGCTACATTCAGTATCCTACTTGACGAAGAGAGGAATGTCCTTCATAAGTGCAGGGATGTTGAACATATTTTGATGACCCATATAAAAGCTATTAGAGGGCATAAAGATGCAAATAATGGAATTTGGAGGTATAGAATGATCCAATGTGAGACTTTATCTAGCCTTTTCTCCTTCTGTGCTTTCTTCTCTTCTTTTTTTTTTACCCCCCCCCCATCTTATTAGTAGTGGTATTTCACATCTATTGTATTTTAAAAAATGTTGTATGAGAGACTGAAACTCATATTCTCTAAACAGTGGTCTCCTGAACAGTATCATAGCCACTGAGCTACAGAATCTAATCTCCTCTTCTGCCTTCCCATTTGAAATCTTTTGTATACCTAGGACAGCAGTGGTGAGCCGCACACAAACTAAGAAGCTACAGAAATCTCATGGGAGGCATAAGCTTAAATCTGCCCAGGCTAACAAGGGTGTTGTACCCAAGTCTTCACTTCTCTAGATGCCTTTATGAAGATGACAGAGGATGCAGAGAAGGCGTAGATATGCCGCCTTTGCTCCAGTCTTTACGCTAAGGCTGGCCCCTCAGGAACCCCAGACCCTGGAGGTAAGAGAGAGAGTCTGGAGAAAGGAAGACTTTCCCTTGGTTGAGGAGGATTGCACTGAAGATTGTTTAGGCAAACTCTACATCCACCCGTGGGCACTGGTGGGATGCAGCCACAAGTGCTGAGGGAGCTGGCAGGGAGCTGCAAAGCCGCTCTCCATCATCTTTGAAAGGTCATAGAGGACAGGAGAGGTGCCTCTGAGGATGAGTCATCTACTTTACTATCTGACATGCAATTTAGAGCGTCTACGTTTGAGCCATGAAGACAACAGAAGCAGGAAGACTCCTAACAAAAGTTGTCTGAATATCCAACTGAAGTTTTCCAGGAGATTATATCATTAATGAAGAGAGGTGTGTACCTCTGAAAGCTTCCTCTCATGCCTAAATTAGACAGCTGAAGGGACAAGTGACTCAAAAGGTGTCTGCATATTGAATTCAAGAAAGGTTCCTTACTTCCTGCCAGACTGATAGCATCTTCCTTTGCATTTCCAGGAACGCAGGTATGCAGTTCTGCTCTCCCTCTATCTAGACAGATACAGTACATGTTGAAAAGGCTCAGAGAGGAGCAGCAAATTCAAACCTACAAAGCCATCTCCATATGAGAAATAATTACACAGACTGGGATTCTCCTGCCTGGAAAAAGATGGCTGAGAGGGTGACGTTGCTCTTCACACAAAACATAATTAAGCTTTGCAACTTAGTGGATGTTAAAAGTTTATATGGATTTAAAAACAACTGGGCACATTCAAACCGGAATAATTTGGCTCAGGAAGTTCCTGAGCTAGGAATTGTTGGAGGCTGGACAACTCTGCTGAATGGCATGGTGACTCCCTCGATCTTGATGGGACTGGTTCCAGGTGCTTTTGGGCCATTTTGCTGCCAGGCAACAGTTATACAAGATATTATGCACCTTGTAAAACTAGTTGGAAGTGATGGCTATGACGATCTACAATGGTTTGCAACACTGCAGAGGGACAACATCCTTCCTGATGACGAGCCATCACATCTGGTCAGGGCAGCAGATGTGATGGGTGTTGCATCAGTGACTATGGCACAGTTCGAGGAAGCTAATGACAGCCAAGGCTGCGATGGCTTCATTTGTGACTGTCACCCTGAAATAGCGTGGGTTGAATCTTACGAATACTGTACTGCCTAACCATCATCTTTCCAACCCTGGAGGTGGAAGTCAGCATCCAAATAATCTTGGCAATCTTACGTTTGTGATCCCATCATTACTGAACCAAATAAGAGGTGCCTTCCCTTTCCTGCAGTTCTTCCTACACTGCTGAAAGACCATGCCTTCCCATAGCAGCAGCAAAACCTTTCACTCTTCATGGACCAGAGACTATGGAATGGGTATATAACCATAGGAAACGTCTAGCAAAGTAGTCAGCTCTGCCTACTCTAACTATCCTGGCACAGATGGCACGAGCTGTTCTTTGTGGCATGCACTGAGTAGGAACTTGCTCACTTCATGAGGACTCCCAATACAGTTGCCAACTATCTCCATGTCTGTAGTCAGAAACAGATATGTGCTGCTGCTGCAACTACAGCGGTCCCAGGGAAAGCTGATAACAGCATATTGCTCTCACTATGCTGAGATGCAAACAGCCACCTGGCTCAGCAGTGATGTGCCATGGCACCTTCTGCAACGGTGTTCCTTGTGGTGGCTGATTTGAGAAACATCTTTTCACAGGAGCTGCCCAAACTTACCCACAGCGTAAGCCATTCCACAACACATGGGCTCCGGCAGCAGTAAGCTGGGCACAGCGCAGTCCTGCAATACAACCGAGAAGCATCTGGCCAAGAAATAACTATGGGGTCCTTTTTTAACATGTTGCCGTTCACTGGAAATGTGTTCTTTATAGCGGTACCTCTACTGCCAAGTGCTCAGATTCAGTGCTCCGGCTCATGAAATTGCACCCCTAATGAATCAGCTTTGGAAAGAATAGTTTTCCTATCTACAGTGCTTCCTAGTTATTCACACCTACACCTTCCTAGTAATGGCTAGCAATCATTCAGTACTTGAAATAATTATAGGGTACTTCTTCCCCCTCCCACCCCCCCACACCCCCCCAGCCATTTTTTAGCAGCTAACCGTAGGACGTGGCTATTTTTTAGCAGCTAACGGTAGCCAGTGACTAATACTACTCCTTATAGCTAAAATAATACCAGAATTCTTTCCAATTAATCAAAGAATAGTGTTCCAGGTATCTTTAGGAAACAAAAATGTTTGAAATCATCAATAAATAACCGAAGCCACACTTGATCTCAACTTGATAATTTTTGCCCTTGTAGTTGTGGCAGAATTAGCTTTAGTTACTGAGGTAATAAAATCTTTGCTTTTTGTGAATCAGGAATAAGTGCTCTGCTCTGTCACAACTAATAGTTTACTCACATCAGTGGCCTTATCTTTTCTCTGATTTTGTCTTAGTAGCTGGACTCCGTAAAACCAGCAATTCACTAAGATGATTGCTATTTTACTCCATAGCAAGACAGAATTATAAGCCACCTTTGAAATGCAGACTTTCAACTCCTAATGCAGAGGAAAAATTGTGTACAAATGTAAGATCCCAAGTTATACACGGAAAATACAAACACAGGAGTCTCTCAGGAAAACTGGACGGTGCAAATCGAGTGTGGGAAAATGCAAAGAGCTTCAGGTCATGGGTGACATTTAAACTCAACACCTCTGCTTCTGCGTTGCTATTACTGGTAGTCAGTGACGTAAAACACTGCTTCGCTGTGCATTTGATATTGAGATAATTTGTACAACGAGCTGCTGAATACAGCTATATTTACAGATTTAATAAACTCCTGCAGGATATCAAGATGGGTACCTAGAAGCAATGTTTTTTTTACCTACTAGAGTTACGTTTTTTGTATGACCGGTGTAAGGAAAGTACTAATATCTGCCTCTTCACATGTGTTTTCTATCCCATTATTATTGCGCATGATTCAGGTAACTGCATACCTCAAAACTGATAGCTAAATTTTGCAAGTTAGAAAATTCCAAAAGAAATTAGTGAGGTGATTTCCCTCCACACTTTATCTCTGCTGCACCAGAGAGGGTCAGAGGTGCTTCATCCTTGGCCGTTACCTGTGGTCTCCTTAATAAGGGGAAAGACCAGCATTTGAACTGGATCAGCACAGGCTCTGTCAGTCTACTGCTCCTGCAAAACAGTCAGGTGGTCTGGTTTATGGACAAATGATGCTATTTATTTTACACCCTGTTTTTTAAATGTGT
>NW_009647755.1:470931-473372 GCF_000708025.1 Charadrius vociferus | reverse complement strand
AGAAAATGAGCTCAGCTCTTGATGAATTTGAGGTTTGGCAAAAAGGAGGCACACTGCAATAGGGGAAATAAGTTTGAAAATACCCTTTAAAAACATCCCAAGTTGTCTGAGAGAATACTTGAGTAATATACATATGGCTGCTAATAAGGCTGTAAATGGCTGCGTTACTGCCAATAAAAGACGCCATCTGGTAGGTCTGCCTATTAAAACAGGTTTGTCTGCAACCTCTTAAGTCTTTTTTTTTCTTGCTGTGGGAGGTCGCTGAACCATTAAGAGAATCATAGCACTGTTAATACAATGATTTATGAAGTTATCAAAATGCCAGTTGTGATAAATCAGATCCCAAACTCAAGCCACTCCTAAATTGGGCTTCATCAAACCAACTTTACCCCAGCTTTGGTCATCAGCCCTTCATACCACGAAGGGTAGTAAAAGCATGAGTGCATCAAGGCAAGTGTTGATGGCTTTCTTCTTTCAACAGCAAAGTCTGAGGTCTGACCTGGGGGAGTTATTGTACATCAGCATGTGATTGCAACATCATCTGTGCAACCTGTTATACCTGATGGGGGAGGCAGCAGGAAGAAAGCATACCTTACTTGGGGTATTTTTTACCCCAAGAAACCTCTTTGCCCACTCCACTGTGGGTCGCTACAGTACAGCCAAGTTGGGGGAAGCAGGGTAAGATAACAGAAGAACAGGCAGATAGTTTGTACATGCGCATATCCACCCCATGTCTCTACTCACAGAGATTGCGGGCACAAGGTAAGACAATCTAGACACCCAAACCAAACATGCTTGTCCCAAAGTTTAGAAGGACCAACAAAAGCACTGGCAAGCAAAAATCCATTTTAAGTAAGAGGTTATTGCCTACATCACCTTGCAGCAGCTCTTTGCTGACCCTCAAACCATGGCAAACCACAAATGATACGAGGTTTCAAGACACTTGCACAAATTTCAGCATTAGGCAGGGCCAAGGAAAAGCTTGGCTTAGAGCAAAAATAACAGACAAAAATGAGACATTTAAATTCACTATTCAAAGAATAAAAAGTGTTTTTTTCTGAAGGTACTAAAAGATACCTCTTTCAATACATGAAATAATCCATTTATCAGGGATACTAATTGAAAGATATTCTACTCAGGCAGAGTAAGAAGTGTTGGAAGGTAGGAGAGTTCTTTTTAATAATAATAGTAATACTTTATGAGGTTTGGGGTTGGGGATTTTTAAAGAGACAGAGTTGATTTTGCACACTGACTTCAATGAAGCACAGCAGTGGGAAAGCATGCATCACTCTGATTTCATGTTTGACATTATGCAGATAACAGTAGGAAAAGCTGCCCCTTAAATGCTTAGTTACATCAACAGTGTTATTTTATGTAGTATTTTTGTACTAACGAGCTGCATTTCAATGTCTTTCTCAGGTTGTACAGGACATGTACGTTCAGATGTCAGTGTGCATCTGCTGACTGTGTTCAACTGTCAGCAGATCGGTAAAGAGATATTCCTACAGAGATCTTTAATTACAATGGCAAATTCAGGCTTGTTCCAGATAATTTTGACAAAAGCAAAGCACAGCCGGGAACGTGTGAAATAATGCGCCTGGTGACACCCAGCTTCTGCTGCTGCTTAGGGGAGCCCACTGAAGAAAAGGGCTCAGGCACAGACTTCCAAGGATTTAAAGCATAAAGAGATGTGACACACCAAAACAGGTAAAGAGAGTGGCTCTAACACAGTAGCAGCCGGTACGAATAAGCCTCTGGCAGTGGAAGACGCTAACTTGCCGTCAACAGCCACAGCTAAAGAGCAAGTGCACTGGACCTGGCCACCCTTCGGCACCAGGCAAAGTCGGCAGGTGCTCAGGGGCAGCCTCAGCGGCCACCACGGGTCCCCGCGCAGGAGCCCTTTCCTGTTTTTACAACACGGCACGTGCATCGCGCCAAATTAGCGTCTTTACCTCGTCTTTGATTTCTCCTAGTTGTCATCAATCTCAGCTAACCCCATCCCGCTCTCAAACGGCTCATTTAATGTAACCGATGGATAAAAAGCCTCTGCAACTTTTTCAATAAGATTTCCGAGTTCACCCTTTTAACCCAAAGAATAACTATAAATAGTTTATAATGTCTGGGATTTCCACAGCCTAAGTGCAGCTATAAATAGCTCTAAACATTTTCCCACTTCATGCTTTTGAAAAGAACATTCTCCACTTCCTTTCTTGGAGAACCCCTGGGAATAACGCTCTAGATCACAGCTCAGAAAACATGTATATTGGGAGAGTTCAGCGAAACTGGGGCTAACAAAGCTGCTAACAGCAGCTCTCATACTCATTTCACGCGAGGAAAGGGTCGGGCGTCCTCTTGTAACGAGTTCATACTCATAATTCACCCCAGGACGCTCGAGACGGCCATTTGTCAATCAGCCCACGGGGGGTATTTTATTCTTTTTT
>NW_009647755.1:453817-470585 GCF_000708025.1 Charadrius vociferus | reverse complement strand
AGGCAGGCAGGCAGCCGCCGCATCCCGCAAGGCAGGCGCAGCGAGAGACGGCGAAAACGAAGAGAAACTCGCTTTTTTTTATTAGTCTTATTTTTTTTTTAAAAAAAAGCCCCCACAGTCCTTTCACTTAAAAAGCTCTAAAACCCCCAGTTTTACCCTTGGTACGGAGATATTTGAAGCTGACGATCAGGAAAGACTGGAGTTTATCGCCACAAAGGATGAGAAATTATTTGCTCGGTGACAGTAGATCACGTGTCTCCTAAAAGCCAGATGTTTGCACGATGCAGCGACAGGGAATGGCTTCACACACACACACACACAAAAAAAATAATGAGGGAGCGCAGCCCAGCAGAACGGCTCGGTTTAGAGACCCAGACCATCCATTCAGAGCAGCCCAGAAAAACGGTCGTGTGAAAAGAGAAAATCCTGTTGTGCCATTATACCTTTTCAAAATACAGAGCAGTTTGTTGAGACCGCTTTATGCATGGCTGACATGTGTACAAAAATCTACATGGGCAGTAATGAAAGACTGGATTCAAAACAAACATTTTTAAATTGGGCTTAGGAACTGGCAGGGATGTCGAGTTCCTAATATTAGATGGCAATGACTTCTGTAAACAAGGAGCATGAGAAGAGAAAGTCCTAACCCCACAGGACTCCGGCAACTCAGAGAACCTCCATAGCGTAAGGTGTAAAGTGTGTGATGGGTAATACTAAGAGCACAGCGAATGTTTTAGCATAGATAAAATCAAGCTGAGGTGCCTCCCGAAATTCAAACTTGCTTCCTTTTGATGTTTGAAATCAAAATAGTTTTAAATGTGTATCTATGCAGTGGCAAAGTTGTATACAAAATGAATGCAGATTTTCTGTGATACAAGCAAAACCAAGATGCCTGCTCCTTAAAAAGAGCCACAGCTTCCACAAGTATTACCTCTGCAGCCTGTTTGCTGCTTTGTTACACGGTATGCAAACTCTGCACCCACTTAAATGCTCAAGCACTGGACGAAGTAAGGCTCACTTCAAAAATATCTCCCTTTTTTTCATTGACTCAATTTTAGTTGGTCCAGATAAAAAAGTTGTTGAGATAATGGAAAATTCCGCATAACAGAGAAGATGTGATTGCGCACAGGAACAGAGAGCTCTCTGCACAGCCACCTCTCGCAACATTTTTGAAGACTTCAGTAGTTGCACATTGTGGAGGAGACTGGATTTTTTTTTTTTGTTGAATCCACTGCAGACAGAATGTGGGAACATAACAAACCTTTGTATCACAGCTGATCAACCGAAAAGAAATCATCCAATCAGTGAGCCCTCTGTAGCCCACTTAAAAGCACTCTACTCATCACAGATTACCTCCATATTAAGCCAACTGTGAGAAAAGAGAAGCAACGGCTCCATGGATAACAATAAAAGACAAGCCCGGTCTCTTGATCAGAGAGAGCAGGTAGTGGCCAGCACGCACCCTCATCCAGGGTATTTTTGAATCAGAATTGAGATGCTATACCAGCAGATCAGTAAAATGATTCTGGTATTATGACAGTAGGAACATAAGCCCAAAACAAAGCTAAAGAAATAACCGCAACTTTGATGTTTTCCAACTCCTCCCTCCTTGGAAAGAGCACCGCGAATGCACCAAGCAGTATGTTGCACTTGCAGTTACATGGGATAATCCCAGAAATTTCTGTTAAGTATAAAAAAAAAAGAAATTGTTATAGTTTCTGTCTTATTGTTGCAACGTACTCTGTAAGCACTCATGCTCCTCGGCCCAGTTTCTTTTCCTTCCAATCTTGTTTTTCAAGAGGAAGTCTTTCGCTCGTAAGCATCCATTTAAATAGTCGTAGTATGAGCTGTGGCCTCTGAACTGGGAATTTCATTCATCTCCCTTCTGTGCAGTGTTTTTCTTTTCCACGTCCCTATCTCTGTAGGGTATAATGCAATCCACTTTAATGGATTCCACTCAAAATGCTGCTTTCATTTGGCATGGAGCAAGTCCTTCCAGAACCCAAAAAGCCAAATGCATGTTTTCCAAACAGAAGTACTATGCTGAGAGGGCTTGGTTCAAGGAGAAGCCTTGACGGTGTTCTGGGTAAGCTCTACTATGCAGCTGAAAGGGGAAGTAAGGTGAGCTAGGAAAGAGTTAAATGATCAAGCTGAAATGTTATTTAAATATCATGAATTAAAAGCTGCAGCCTAGCTGCAAAGAATAAAAAAGGGCACAAGCTTGGCAACGTTCCTAAGGCAGTAAAAGCAACGTTTAGAGAGAAAGAAATCTTTGTCTGAATGCAAAAAGGAAACTCAAATTGGCAAAATGGAGCGAGGAAAATGTATCTGGGTGATAGCAAACTGACAGAATACAAATTTCCCTCAATACAAGGAGAATCTCCATGAATTTCAGCATGGCCACTGTCAAAGATCTCATCTTATAATATAGTCAAGGTGAAACGCCAGCAATTTCGTAGTCTATTTTTAAAACTGCATTTAATTTGTAATTGCTCCTGTCACATCCTACTCTCCTCTATTTTCCAGTCCAAGGGAGGAAGGTCAGTCACTTCTTCCCCACCCATTACAAGAAATGCTGTCTGAGAACTCAAATTCTCTCCCATTGGCACCAATGGGGCTTTTGCTGATGAGTTCAGTAAAATGGGAAGATGGACACCAGCCTCCCATGAAAAACTGCAGCAAGTGGAAAGGAACCTAAACCTCTTGCCTCTTCAAAGGAAACCATTAGCCAGGGGAGTGAAATTACACTAAGTTGATGTGACTGCTGACTGTCACCAAAGAGGGTGGTCCCACCGCCTCCTCCGCAGGGTTTAGCCAGCGTGGGCACGTTGAGATGGATCCGTTTGCTGATTTGGGGGAATGATTACCCTTTGTTTCTTGTGTCGATGGGTTAGTTTTCTGTGGAGTTGCCTGCTTGATGAGGTTCAACCTGTGGTCACACATACATCTAAATCCCACCACAGGGAAGCAGTGTGTGAGCACAGTGCTGCAGGGAGTGGGCCCACTCCATCAAGTTGGGTATACCATGAAGTTGCCTCATGAGAAAATGATCAGAACCCTTAGTGCTAGATTGTGACAGACTAGGATGAGAGTTCTACACAGTGCAATTAATGAGATTGCTGAGCATCCCTTTTCCTAAACAGCAAGCCTGCCATTGAAAACGGGGTTGGGAAAATTAATTCAATTTCTTGGAGGTTTGTGTTGCTTCAGAGTGCATTCCTCCTCCCAACTTGCCCTGGCAGTGAGAAAGTCTCCATGCAAGACTGTGGAGGCGGGATGTGTGCTGTCCTGGAGCCACAAAGTCCTTTAAACCTGCTAGACTGGGTAGACCAGGCAGGGAGGTGATGTGAGCCCTGTCAGTCAGCACGGTGGCTGACATGATTATCTATCTGGCTCCACAAATCCCATGGAAAGGCTCCTCTGTCTGCAGTTTTTCAATGGGTTTACTCCACCCGCCACGTCCTTTCCAACCAACTCACAGTGTCACCGGCAGGGGAAGGACTAATAATAATTGAGCTACAGCAAATGCCATCATTTCCCACAGCCCCTTTCCCTCTGAGCTGGGTACTCAGAGCCTCAACCCAACTCGGGGAAAAGGGACATTCCTCACCCAGTGTGAATACAATCAAAACATGTCATGGTACTTTTAATGAAATCCTACTTAAAATGATTGCCTCTGTAGAATTGCCTGTAAGGAAAAACCCCAGAATAACTCAGTGAACATCTAGTTCAATTCACCATTGTTGTCTGTGACCAATGCCAAACACATCCGAGAAAAGGCCATCACTGACATAAATTCCTGCAATCGTATGAACAAGTAGAAATGTCTTCCTGACTGTACCTGGGATTTGGCCAACGATACATTAATAGCCTTCTAATTTTCTCATAGGTAGCGGTAACCACAGAGGCTCTCTACACTGAAATAATTAGGGCTTTGGAGATTCCCTAAACAAGTTCCCATGAGAACAGGGTTTCTGGGTAAGCTTTCAGGACTCTGGTAAATGGCTCAGGCTGGAATATGATGACATTATTCCTTGGAGTGACAGAAAGTAAGAAGTCACAAGATAATACTGGAAATGGATCCCTCCAGCTGGAAACGTGTTACTACACGATCTGCTCATATTTGTTTCTGTCTTTCTATTTTCAAAGCAAAGTTGGATGAACGGTACCCATCTGCTGTGCTGGTACTGACTGATGAAACATTTTGGAAATTATCTGCTCATTTACCTATACACTTATTACAAGAGAATGATGGAAATTTAACTGTATTCAGCAATTTTATAGCCGTTTTTTTTCCTATGAACCTAACTTTAGTTTTACAGGACTGGGTTCTGTGAAACTAAGGAGTACACTTGAGCTGCTGCATGGGAAATGTCTTGTTTTTAATGAGTTGCCAACTTAATGACCTGTGGGATTTCAAAGTTCCTTTTTGGTTTTAAAGGAAATGATTAATATATATTCTGTCTTTAATTATGGTGCTATAATTGCGTGAAAGGAATTCCATTCATTCTTTTCTTCATTTAAATGTTTTACATTTGTGAATGTTAGACAATGTATTCTCCTTAAAATGTCTGTAAAAGAGATGTATAATATTATTCACTTTCAAACTGGAGAGTAATGAGAATAATGGTATTCCTCAGTTTTGGGGCAGAATATTTTGATTCTTACTTTAAAAGGATGCACAAGTTGTTTAAATGATTGCTTGACTAAAATAAGGTGGATTTATATAGAAATAAATGCCTAGCTTCAAATATCTATTAATTTAATACTGTCCCTTATTTTTTACAACAAAAAATATTTTATAAAACAGGAAATCTCATGTGTATATTTTTGTTGATACTGTAACTGGCTACTATAGCCCACTAGCAAATGTCCTAGGATAAATTTGGATAAGTGGTAGTTATACTTCAGAAAGCAAATCTTAATCCTACTGTTCTGCCTGCATAATTTCAGGATTTTCTAGTTCTGAAAATGATAATTGACTTCTTTCTCCTGTTTTTGCCCCAAGTAATTGGGAGATTAAGTTTCTGGGCTTTTAAGAGCTTATATATGCACTGCACACAAATCCCATCCCTGTGACTCAGACATTTTGATCCCTTGGTTATCAGCCAGGCATTTTTCAACAACCTGTGAATCTCCGGAAACAACCTCTTGGATCTGACTATCCCTTATACCTAAGGACAGCCTGATTTTGCAAAAACTTGATTTAGACAAACCTTTTTGCTGTGCACACCACCACCCCACACAGATGCAGAACACCCTTCTCCCACTACCAACCCACTTTCCTGTAGCCAGCACCACACCAGGTGCTCATCACCAGGGATCCCTGATTTGCTTTCCCAGATAATTTGGCCTAGGGACCGAGTCCCACTCCTTGACATGGGTCACAGGCACAACATAGATTTAACCTATAAGACTGGAAACCTCTGCTTTCACTTATGTCTGGGAACTTTGTTTCTTTGGGTTTTTGAGTAGTCCCTAGTCCTTTAGAAAAGCATGTGAAACCTGTATTTGCTAACGAAATTCACAGCGTCTCATATGCACTTCTCTGTCCTACCAGAGACAACTGGCTTTTCCCTTAGCAGCACCACTGCCAAAGAAGGAACACAGGCTAGGAAAGGACTACCTGGGTCATCAAATCCCAGTTGTCTGCTATCTCAGAACCACGTCATATAATACATTTATGAAATTATCTTAAAACTACTTAGGCTTTGTTGTCTCTACACTTGTTGGGAAACTCTCATTTCCAAGAGATAAGCTTCTATTGTCTAACAGAAATACCTAGTGTTAATCCTTCAGTGCATCAACTTGTATTTCGCACAATTACATTTAATCCCACTTCCATTTCTCCAGTTCTCATCTGCCCAGTTAACCTTCGGTGTTTTGCCTTTACAGAGCTGCAGAGGGAAGGATGTAAGTTTAAGTATTTTTGATACACAAGAACTGCATTATCATTCTGCTGATAAATAGAAAATGCTGTACGATCCTAGCAAGGTTACAGTGACCTTGCTTATTAGTTCAGAAAGGAAAATATGCACTCTCTTTCTGTTAAATAAGTGTGCTAGCATCTTCTGCTAGAAGTGAAGTGCAAAGTTAAATTGCAGTAATACATCACCACAGGATTATGAAAGGAAGTGTTGAGGTAATTTTCACAAATGTAATTGTGTAGCCACAAAGAAGTCCACTATATTACCTGATATAATTATAAGCTAATATATTAATGTAAGAATCAATATGGTTAAGAAATACTTAGAAAAAGAACTGGCAAAGCAGATAACATAAAAATGTAAGTAAGGCAAATTTTCTGCAGCTTTCCCGAGCCGTGTTTCTGGAAACTCTGCCTCTAGCTTAACTGTCAGCTACGTCAAAATGAACAAGATAAGCAACTTAGAAAAACAAGAATGATAACTTTATTTCTCTTTAAGTAGGCCTGTAGCCTTGATAATAATTTCATTGTGTCCACACATGAACCAGCACACCCCAGGTGCTAGTCTGATGGGCCATTGCCACTGCTGGCAGATGTTCCAACGTCCTCTGTCCTCACCCAGCTACTCAGCTTTGGGCCTGTAGGAAATAACAACAGCACAGACCGACTTTTTTTTGTGGCAAAATCATTACAGAAAACATTTAACAGTATCAGGCTCAAGACCAGCCTTTGAGGAACTCCGCTTTCACACTAGTTCTCTTTAGCTTGTTCCTCACCTTGCCTAATCTTCAGGTTCTCCACGTTAATTAATAATTTTCTATTTGGCACTGTGTCAGGTTCTCTACGGAAGCTGACAACTCTATTGCATTTTTTCAGTTACCTTATCAGAGAAAGAAACCAAGTTTGTCTGGCATGAACTACTGCTGCCAAATGCAATTTGCATTTTATCCTCTTTTACAGCAACTTTAGTCTCTCTAATCACTTTTCCCATCAAAAATAGATTTTAAAGTCCTGTGAAGTCAGACTGAAGGACCATCCAGAATACCTTTCCTAAATATAGCGCCATGTATTGATATAACTGAAACCTTGCAAACTGCAGAATCAATGTTATCTGTTTTCTTCATGCACGCAGCACATTCTGCCTATCCTCAGTAGACCATGAAAGCACTGTTGGTAGATGAGCAGTAATTTAAAAAGTCAATAAAGTCCTCCTTCAGGCATTTCAAGGAGGCTAATGAGAAATGAATAAATTGTATATTGCCCAAAGTAAAATTCAATAACATATTTGCATTTACGCGGGATGATATTACCAGTCATTGTACCAGTGTTGCAGCTCCCTGCAGGCCCCTGTGGAGTAAGAACATAATTTCTGCAGTCAGTGATGATGATTCCCAGCTATGCTTCTAACTTCTCTTCTCCAGAACTTTGGAAAGGTACTTGAAATGATTATGTCTGAGAGGAAGTGCTACGTTTATCTCCCAAAGAGTAGGTCTACGGCACATTATGTCCTTGGTTTTACAGTCCACAGTGTATGTGGGAGACAGTCCTTCTTTATTATACTGCAGCCACCTTTAAGAGCACAACACTGCTCTTTCTTTTCTTTTTTTTTTTACATACTGTTCCTTTCAGAATGTCTTCTCAAGTAGAATACCAGTGGTCTTGGGTGTTCATACGTAGTTTATCACTTTGATTCTCTCTTCCTGGCTGCTTGGTTCTTATCTCTCCAAGCAAAAGCATTTGTAAAACATGAAATAATTATTCTGCTCTGTTCTGTTTAGAAGATTTTCAAACTTGGGCTTTAAGAAGTTTACAAAACTACAGAATCATAGAATGGATTGGGTTGGAAGGGACCTTAAAGATCCACCCCCCCTGCCATGAACAGGGACATCTTCCACTAGACCAGGTTGCTCAAAGCCCCATCCAACCTGGCCTTGACCACTTCCACGGATGGGGCCTCCACAACTTCTCTGGACAACCTGTTCCAGTGTCTCATCACACTCAGAGTGAAAAATTTCTTCCTAATATCTAATCTAAATCTCCCCTCTTCCAGTGTGAAGCCATTCCCCCTCATCCTATCACTACATGTGCTTTGTAAAAAGTCCCTCTCCAGCCTTCTTGTAGGCACCCTTCAGATAATGGAAGGCTGCTACAAGGTTTCTCCGGGGTCTTCTCTTCTCCAGGTTGAACAACCCCAACTCCCTCAGCCTGTCTTCATAGGAGAGGGGCTCCAGCCCTCTGATCATCTTTGTGGACCTCCTCTGGACCCACTCCAACAGGTCCATGTCCTTCTTATGTTAAGGGCTCCAGAGCTGGACACAATATTCTGGTGGGGTCTCACAAGAACGGAATAGAGGGGCAGAATCACCTCCCTTGACCTGCTGGTCACGCTTCTTTTGATGCAGTCCAGGATACAGTTAGCTTTGTGGGTTGTGGGCACACATTGCCAGCTCATGTTGAGTTTCTCATCAATCAACACCCTCAAGTCCTTCTCCTCAGGCCTGTTCCCCATCCATTCTGCACCCAGCCTGTATTTGTGCATGGGATTTCCCCAGCCCATGTGCAGGACCTTGCACTTGGCCTTGTTGAACTTCATGAGGTTTGCACAGGCCCACCTCTCAAGCCTGTGCAGGTCCCTCTGGATGGTATCCCTTCCCTCCAGTGTGTCAACTGCTCCACACAGCTTGCTGTCATCAGCAAGCTTGCTGAGGGTGCACTACATCCCAACATCCATGTCACCAACAAAGCTGTTAAACACCACTGGTCCCAGTATTGACCTCTGAGGAACAAAAAAGGGAAAATCAAATAATATGAGATGAGATTTAGAAATTGTGGCATAGAAATAAAAGATTGAAGAAATTAGATTTGTTTGCTCCAGGATAAAGACGACTGAAGAGACTGCAGGGAAGAAGTCGGGTAAATACCTTTGTAAAAGATGTAAAAGACTAACTATGTTTGAGCTTTTTTTAGTGCAAGGGGCCTGAAGTTGATAATCTCTCGAGATGTGTCAGTTTTACATTTCTACGCTTTTGTCTCAAGACAGAAAGTCATTACCAATGTCACCAACAGACGTTTTGGGCCTGGCGATTTCGCCATCAGTGCCTTTGAGCACCGAGGTGGTTGTTTTCATGCAGATATTTGTACATAAACTGTTTTATTTTTATTTTCTCGCGTAGTTCTTTGCAGGATACAGAGATAAAGACGGTCTGTAGCCAAACAGGGGGGAAACCCTCTACCCAGTTACATCTATTCATTCACAAATTACAGGTGAATATACATGGAACTACGACTTTGCACAGGTGCATCTTCTATGAAGTCTCTGACTGCTGTATGTCTCAGGTTATTCCTTTGGAGATGAAGAGAGATTAAGTTTTGCTGATGCTGGATATATTATTAAAACATTATGTATATCACCCTTTTTCTTTGGTGTTACAATGTCAGGTAAGGACATCACCTTCCCTTTACAGGGTAAGGGTATCACCTACCCTTTACAGGAAGAGGGAGTAGGTAGAGCGAAGATGAGCCAACTACTTCGAGCTCTGTTCTTACACCAGGATCCCATCCGTAGGTGAATGGCTTGAGCACTGTGCCTAGTGTTCTGAGACTGGAAAGTGTGACAAAATTACTGTGGGAGGCAGTGAAAGGACTGACTGTAACTGCTGTGTCAGTCTTCTTTCTACGTTGTTTATTGCTTCTTAAACAGAAGGCTATACTTCTCCTTGTCTTATGCAATGCACCAGCATTAAAGTGAAAGACGGTCCTGCTCTGAATAGCTGAATAGAGAAGGGTAACTTTGTTTTGTGGAAGACTGTGTTATTTCAGAATATGGTTTCTTTCTGTTAGGAACAATCCCCTATTTAGAAAAAAAAAAAAAAAAGGCGTGAAACTGCGGCTCCAGGGAACTGGAGGTGGACTACCCCAGAGCCATGAGCAATGGGAGTCCCCACGCAGCAGGCTGCCCCACAGCTGTGGACACTGAGAGCTCCAGCTATCAAGGAAGAACGAGCCTGGAAGCCCTGAGAGCCACAGCTCCCGGCACTTCCCAGATCTCTGCCAAGGAACCAGGTCAGCAAGCTGTCAGGAAGCTGGGTAAGGTTCTCATCGAGACGCTAGATTTTGATGAGTCAGCAAATGCTCAATTCAAAACATGTCAGAATTTTTCCAACCAGCTCTACTCACAATCTAAACAAATAAAGGGTGTGGGGAGGAAATACTGTCCTTATTTTACACCAGAGGGACTGAGGCACAGAGATATGAAGTAACTTATGCCAGGTGTTACAGAAAGTCTGCAGTCAGGAGGCAAACTTAGATTCCATGCTGTCCCTTAATCACACGAGTATCCTTCCTCTAAACTTAATTAATTTGCCATTACAATGACCTTGTGAGATAAGTATTACTTTCATTTTATAAACGGGAAACCAAAATAACTTGTACAACAGCGGATAGGAAGCCTGTATCTGAGCCAGGCCTCAAACCCAATGTTCCTAAAGCTGCTAAGCTTTAGTAGCAAGCCTGCCTGTTTCTTTTGTGGACAAGGTACGCAGACAATACCCAGTTAATTTTGGATGACCATACTTACCTAACCATACTAACTGCAGCAATGGTATAGATTCCTGCAGCAAAATACTTCTGCGCTCCAGTCTTGTTATACTGAAGACATACTGTCCACACAAAAATGCTGCTTTACTATGAATAAAGCCCTTGTATGTGGCTGTGGGTAGTACAGAACTAAAACTTTAGATAGAAGGAGGCAACCAATGCTTCCCTAAACACTCATATATACAGTTCAGCTGGCTTTCTTGGTTCTGCTAAACATGAGCAGCTATATCTATACCTAGGCACACCACATAAGCTCTTTTCCCAAGTATTTTAAGTTCCCAGGTTTCCTACGCTTCTGTATGTAGATATCAACTCATCCTTCAGCTGGATTTCTACTTTGAACACAGCCCTAATGGTAGGCAAGAGCGATAGAATCACCTGGTATTAAAGTCAGTTCTGTTTTTATCAACAGACTTTGATTTCAAATGTCAGTGCTTTTCTTCGTTTCTTTCTTTGTTTCTTCGCCAATTTTAAAATTTGGGATTTAAGTTTCCCAAACTGTGTTCTTTTAGGGAACATAGCTATGGAAAATACGTTGTTTTGCTGGCATTAGTATCCTTGTAGCCTTTTTCTTTTCTACTACTTTTGACTTCTGAAAAGGAATTTGAAATTTCATAAGGTAGTGAGCCGCATTTAAGCTATGGATGTGTTTTCTGCTGCTGCTGTGAAAATCTGCTGAAATTTGGCAAAGTCACAGACCTTTGATAAGTCTGTTTGCAAGCGCATAATAAAGGCCTCAGAGTTTACCAACTAAAATGCTCAAATCCTGTTCTCACTGAACAGGCTGTACAGATGCTGTCTTTTCTAATGGACGCCGTGCTCTTTGTCCTTCGGGCTGCCCGAGGCCCACCTGGAGGGAGGCAATAGGCTGTGACACGGTACCTTATTTCTGCCATTCTCTCAGTGCTCTCCCTGCCGGCACCCAAGCGCCACAGAAGAGGCCACCCAAGTTACATACAAAGGGAATGAGAGCTTGACCAAAGGAGGGGGGAAAGGCAAAACTAAAACTGCTGGTCGAGGGTGAAGCTGTGGCTGAGAATTGTTGAGGGAAGGCTGGACTGTGACCAAGTAGGCAGGAAGTAAAAATTAGAAGCGCTCGAGCAAGGAGACTTTGACATACAGAAGAGTGGATAACAGGATTAGAAGCTCTCGAGGGAAATTAAGAGCAAACTAGGATTCACTAGGAAAAAGAGACTGACACTGTGTGAGAAATGTGAATGGGATGCACAGGAGTCATGGGAGTAGAATTAGCTAGGTTTGCCTGGGAAGGAGATTGGAAAAAAACATGTAGAGACAGAGCAGAGCTAAGAACAAAGGATGCCTTTTGGAAGGGAGACTGAGAGCTTGATGGGTGAAGGCAGGAAACAGCGTAAAGACCCTAACAAGAGGAAGGAGAAAACTTGGAGGCAGATGAAAGGTGACAGGGATCCAGCTTGATGCAAAAGAGTCTTTGTTCATTAAAACACACTTTTCTCCACGATCTGTAAAGAGTCTTGAGAATCACCATTTCTCTAGGGTCATCAGATGTATTTTAGAACCATTGGCAAAGTGTGTTTTTCCTCCTTTACTAGTTTGGTTTATTAAATGGTGACATACTATGCTAGACCTGTAACAGAGAATCTGTTAGATAACAGAGAATCTGAAAGTTATTTTTATGGATAAATCCTATGAGAGTGAACATAATGTCTTACATGAAATTTCAGGATTTATTTTTGGTAAAAGAAGAATCACTTGTGAAGTGAAACCTTAGAAGTTAGCAAATGCCATAGGTAATGCTGGCTATGATTGCAAGATAGAAGTTACAGAACAACTTTCCTATGGGGCACAACCAAGCAGAAGTCAGTCTGGAAAACAGACAGCCTAGAGGGGATATTATAGAGATGTGTAAAAATCCTAAATGGCACAAATAAGAGAGTGGAAAGGGATTTTCTGTCTCTTTCAATTCAAGCTCCAACGTATATAAAATGAAACTACAATGAGGCAGGTTCAAAACAAAAGGAGATGATTCAACTGCTTGGCAAAGGTGGTTGTGGAGGCTAAAAGCCAATACAGGTAAAGTAAAGAATGCATAGGTACACGTAGGATAAGTCTGTTGGTGACTACTGCTGTATATATGGAGTTCATATCTATCTCTAGACTTTGAACCAAAAATGGGAGGCTTGGAGAAGGCTGGGAGAGCATGGGAGATGTTTTCCTCATCCTTATTTCTTTTGTATCCGCCATTCTTATTGACTTGTAGAGGGAAAAAGTATAGCCAGATCCTCAATAAAAGATTTCATAGGAGGCTGAGAAGGACTGAAACCTGCCTCAACTGATGTACAGCTGAACTTGAGTTTCCTTTTCACTGCAAGGGCATGATGCAGAAGACTGTGTAAATCACACCATGAACACAACCGTGCCCACTGCCAGTTCTCTATCTACATGGGTGGAAACAGGAGGTGATGTTGGCGTCTCCTCTGGCCACATTTTAAAAAGTGTGTTACCAAACTCTTTGAGAGAGATCTGTGGGTTGTGGATCTCAAGTTGACAGAGTTGTTTCTGAAATCCAGAATGAGGTCCTGTGAGGCTGTTCTTAGGCCACAACACTGTGCTCAGCATTTCCTTTTACCTGACTTTACACAAATACACATTGAGCCTGCTAATTTTAATCAATTCCTGCTCAGACTGATGATTTCTGTGCATCCTTTTCTGTGCTGCTTAGCTCTCTGCATGACATGCACTGCATAGAAAGCATAGGCACCCACTCAGAATCCTGGAGTCCAGGAATTCAGATGGTTAAATCCTTATTTCGATCTAGTCCTTTGGCCTTAATAGCTGCGCCTCTTTTCTCAACATACATAAGCAGAGCTAATACCAATACATCATCTCCTGGGATATTGTTGAAGATAAGATCATCTGTAAAGGCTTACATTCTAAACCTCCAGGCAGTTTGATTTGTATCTAATGCTATCTGGCTTTGCTTAGTCTAGCTGATAATTACAGTGAGTGAGTAACAATTGTGAAACATCATCATGTGACAAAATCCCTTGATGTTCATAGTTGGTGCTTAGTGACACAGTTTATGGTTCCTTCTAGAGGTACAGTCACTATAAGACGACAGTCTGATATTTTTTCAGAGTTTGGTGAGTTTCGCCACTTCAGTGGTGACAACTGCTGACAGAAGAACCTAACACTAGAATAATCAGGTTCACACCAAATAATTATGCTCACACAAAACAGACTGAGCTCTTTAGGCATGGCAGACTGATGCTTTTTTTTCCAAAATTGCAGGCTTGTTTATTCTTCTAAATTTCAAAGTTGTTCTACAGAAGAAAATAATACCTTGAAGTCTTAATTTCCTAAATGGAGTCCTGATCACCCTAAATGGGGTCATTTTGCTTCTTCCAGCTGAAAGTAAAAGGCCTAGGAATTAATTCTGCTGATAGACTGGAATATTTGTTAAAGGAGGTGTAATTAAGGCCTATGCTTTCATAGGACTAGAAATTAAAAATTGTAGCAAGGATCAGAACATTTTTCTTATTTTGCCTCTGTAGCCTAGAATGTGAAAGACCAACATTCAAACTCCTGCGCCTCAATTCAGAATGATCTAGGATAAAAAGTGCCTATGAATCAAGAGAAGCAAGGACTTGGTGGCAGTGTCCTAGATCTAATCACTGTGGCATACTCATTTCTTGAATTGGAAAGTTTGAGTTTCATTCAGTTGCAGACATTTCAACCATATTACCCTATGACACCGATAAAATTATACTAGGAAATTAAGCAAACCTTAGTTCAGGAGACGCTGTACCTTCTGAGTGACTAAAAACTAAACCAGTATCTATATATTTGATAACATATACTTGATAAAGAGAGGAAACTGTATTAAAAGGGCCTATGGAAAATATCAAATTATCAAAAGCAGAAATAAAGTGTGTGAACGTGTGAGTGTGTGTGTCCTGTTTGATGGTGACAGATTAAGAATGTGAAAAAGCATCAAATGAAACAAAAAAAAATAAAATTCAAACATTAGCATAACAAAAAAGGAAAAAGAGGGGGCATGTTAAAAACATGCAGAAGGTAAGACAGAGCACAGAAAAGACAGGCAGTCTTATTTACTCATTGGTAATATAGGAGGAAAAAAACATTCAAAGGAATCGGGAGGCAACCATTCCAAACCTGGTAAACACATGTCTTATATAAAAGCCCAATGAATTGAAGGATCTCAGTGCTCATTTTTATCACTGGGGAAAAGGACTGAGTCAGATTCAAGACAGGAATAGCCATCTGTGTAGAACAGACACATATATAAACACATACACAAAAGGGGCTCACAAATAGAAAACTGAAAGAATTTTATTAAGTTGCAAAGTCAACCACTTAAATATATCATGAAATGACTGATTAAAACTGTTTGTCTGAGTTCAACTATGAGACCAGGTACTACTTTTCCATTAGACTTCTATTGTATTGGGTGCACAGAACGTGCATTATTTCTTGATGAGTTTGGTATTTTATTTCCCTTTTTATTCAAGGTATGTCATCAGGTCTTATTTATTACATGATAGCTAAACCATCCTCCAGATACAGAATTGATCATTTCTGCAGATTTTGCAATCATTTAATATGCAGTTTTTTCAGAAGTAGGAGTAAATTTATAGCCCTGTAAGGAAAGATATGATTTTATATACATGGCATCAGAGGCCTCAAGTTCATTCCTTGATATGAAGTTAATTTTTATTCCCTTCACATTCTTTTCACTGCCACTCATCTTCTCAGGCTGTTCAGTGAGTCTTCACCCCCATCTCAAATGCCCATACTTTAAGCCAGACAGCTTAATTTTGTGATATTTTGCCCAATCGTCCAGCATTTCCCAATCCCAGTTCACTGTTTATTTTACAGACTGCTAATCTACATTTTCCACCCCTGATCGCAATCCCATTAACCAAACACACCTAGCTGCTCTGAATCCTAGTCTCTCTCTGCAGTCTCCTTTGTGAAGCAGCAGGTCTGGATCCACTTTCCAACCCATCCTGCCATTCCAGCCACACCAGAGCGCTCATTCCTGCATACCTGGCTCTCAGCTGGCATCAGCTTTACTTTCTCTGTGTTGTGTTGAGTTACTTTCTCCTCCCTGTCTCGTGGTGAATTACTTTCTCTTCCATGTGGCCAAGTCATGGGCATCATACAGCAGAAGCTTCCTCCTGAGTTTTCTGTCCAACCTAGCTTTGCTTGGTTTAGAGCACAAAAATTCCCTGCCACAAGAGGCCATGATGGGAAAAAGGCACCTGTTTTGAGCGGAGGGTAGCATACACATTTATTCAGTGAGGACAGAAATCTACGCACCGATCAAGACCGGGAACTCTGTCAGAAACGCTGCCATGACCCTTCCTGCCCCCCCTTTCTGGAGGGAGGAAGAAAATAAAGACCATTGAGTTTCATTAGGGACACAGAAACTATGGCGCATGTCAAATATGAGTTTTCACTGCGGAGCTCAGCAACCCTGAGGTGGTTTGAAGAGAACATTGCCACAGTGGTTCAAACTAGTACCGTTCCCAGTCTTACTTTGCTGAACTCTTCCAGGATACAATTTTCAACACACATTAAAAAACAGCTAGCATGAGGTAAACAACAGTAAAGGACAAAGTTTGTCCTCGTTAAAGCCTGCCAAAGGAAACAGATCGTAGCTGAAGGAACTGAGCATCCACTTCTTTCAAAACAGTGAGATCTTCACAAGCTCTGGGATAAAACTTCTTATTTAAAAACAAGGAATAAATACTTCGCTATGGGCGACAGCTCAGTAAGAAGCTCCCTCTGGGAAGGTTATTACAACATCATTTTCTACAAGACTTCTGCTTCTTCTTGCATTTTCTTCAAAAACAGCTGGTGCATCTGGCTGGTTACTGGGGGTGGAAGAGGAGAGGACGCTGGGCAGTCAGGGAGGCGGGCAGGCAGCTGCCTATTTTGGTGAGAACCTGGGGGAATCAGAACACAAACTGGGAAGCACAAAATGCATACCAACCCCTGACCATCACTGTGGTTGTAGCTGGCAAAAGCAAGTACAAATTTCTTAGTGCTCCACTTGGGGCTCATGGCAGAAAGTGCACGTGTGTGCGTGTGACGTACATTTTCTTCTAACTTATGCTAGGTTAAAATTAACGCTAATTAGGGCTAATAAATTCTTAAACGCAGGTGCCTCACTTCGCACGGTGCCAAGCAGCGCTCCCACCACAGCCTGCGGCAGCAGCCCGGCACCCCTCGCCCCGCAGG
>NW_009647755.1:383994-452839 GCF_000708025.1 Charadrius vociferus | reverse complement strand
GTGGTCCGGATCGGCACAGGACAGGCTGGTGTCACCTCAGGTGATGCTTTTCACGGAGTGTGTTGGTGTTGTGTTCGTTTTGCAGGTCGGGCAAACGGAAGGGATGTGACACCGGTTGTGCTCTGTCAGCCCTTGAATGGTGGCGGCCACCTTTGCACACTTGAACCCTGTGGCCTGTGTTGCACGTCTGTAGTGTTAAATTGGCAGCAGCTAAGAGGACTATAATCAACTATAATTGTACTTAGTACACGTACAGGTTTTTAATGAATAGATTACTTAATCTCTGAATTATTACAGGTTCTCCGTTTTCATGCAGTCTACCCCGTCAGTCTTTGGCCCTTAAATTTTGGATCAGCTGTGGATTGTGACTATTTGGTATCTCAGAAACTGAAGCACAAGGTTTCAGGTTAATAAGTTGGAATTGTAGGCCTCCCTTGTGTGACCAGAGGGGTATTTGCATTCAAATAATACTATTCCACTTATCTCGCGGAGCATTACATGTTCGAAAGGTTACGTATTTGTCTGTAATTTGAAAAGTAAATAAGGAGACTTTTAATTCTACATGTAAAAATACATAAATGACAGGTGCTTACTGTGCCTAAACCAGACTTTCAAAGTTGTCTGAATATACAGAAGTGTATTTGAACTTAGTGTCAGCTGTGGGTGCTTGAAAGTAAAGAATAACAAGTGCTTACATGTTGATTGGCAGGTGACAGAGCTGGTACAAATAAGCCCTTCATTATATTTACAGCTAAAGCGTTCGTCTACTGTCTTATGAAGCATTTATTTCAAAATCAGGCTAGGTCTCCCCTAAATTTCCACTCTTGAGCTGCAGTTGTAGGCCTCATTTTGTACCAATTCTCATGGAAACCCCAAAAGCCAGCTAAAGATAGACTTGTGCAGTTCGATGTCGGAGTAAATAGAACGAATACAAAATGGAAGTGAGATCTTCTTTTAGTGGTAATTAGTTTTTGATTTAGCTTGTAACTCATGTAACTTCACCCTTGCATCTTGTCAAAATTAGTTGTGTTGTGTTTTACGTGTCTGTTTTGTGTTTTTTTTTTTTTTTTTTTAAAGATAAAAAGGGGAAGAGAGTAGTGGTAGTTCACAGACTAAGTACTTCCTGGTTTATCTGCCATCTTTTTTTTATGCAGCATCTTTAATGCAGATATCTTGATGTGTCATAATACACCTTGGCCATTAGCTGCTGAAAGTAGCCGTATAGTAGTTTAATTCAACCCATTCTATGAATGGGAGCCAATCATCGAATTATAAATTGTAACGGAAAAATTACTCACATTTCCTACAAATAGCGTGCACAGCGTAGTAACCACTTTGAACTTTTGATAAGAACTTTTATCAAAAAAATGCCAGTGACAGAAAGATACAGAAAGGAAAATGTTAACCAAAAGAAACAGAAAAGGCAGCCATCATCTTTTGACCTCTGTTTTCTTTTATTGCATTGACAAAACTTTATCCACGCAAAAAATACATGGTGGGAGACAAGTACAGGTGATCACTTAGGACAATATTAAAATAGAGATGCTTCGTCATAGTAAGCAACAGATGATGTTAAGAGGGGATGATATATGCATAGCTGAAATAAAGGATAACAGAAGCAAGTAAGAGAGCCCACAAAACCAACATGGCGTGTCATAGGATAAGTAAAATGGTAACTGACACTGAAAGGTAAATAAAAACTTGGAAAATACAATACATATGTAGAGAGATAAGAGATAGAATCCTTAAAATGCACGTATTGTTTAACTGCAAGATATCCCCCATTTGTTTAAGGAGGAGAAACAGGGTGTCCTTTCAGACCTTCTCTTGCGAACACTGAACATGCTTAACTTGAAACGCACAGTGGAAAGTTAAGCATGTGCCTGAGTGTTTGAGATTGGAATGGTAACCTGAGAGCTACTGTGAATTGGCTGTTTTAAGGCATGTAATTAGATGCAGAAGCGTAGCATCATTAAACTTAATCCCAAAAAACAATGCAAGAATAGTAACTTGCATGGCTTCATAAAGGCAGCTGTAGGGCTTTAACAGCATTAAGGCATTGTAGTAGCCACGGGAGAGAGGAATTCAGCATCTCTTTTGGGTCTATTAATTTATTCAATCGATTGAAGTGTGTTGGGATATTTTTTTGTAACTGGATAAATGGGAGGCCAACAACCTCATTCATCAGAATGCTCGAACTTGTTGCGTAGCCTCACTGAAGTCATTAGGATTATATAGATGCTTAAGTGACTTACTGAATCAAAGCCGTAAGTGACTTTTTCTTAGCACTGCTGCCATCGTACCGTAATTAAAAGGTCTTTAATGCTACGTACTCTTTAGCATTCTTTGGTTTGTTACATTTAGAGTATTTATGGGTTTTGAATACGATAACACTCTAAGGCAATTGAGAATATTTGAGATATCTGATCTTAAAATAATAATTTTGCTGAAATTCCTAGTAATACGAATGGGGCCTTAGTAAAGTAGAGTTGGTTTGGATCATAAACATAGATTATTTTTTGAACAATTATTTTTTTTTAATTTATTTTTTATTTCTTTATCTGTCAGGAACTGGTGTTTCTGTGTATTATCTGCTGTTAGTCTGTCAGGTATCTAAATCTGTCTCCTTCTCACAACTGTATGCACAAGCGTATTTTTCTTCTTTTTTTGTGCTCCTTGACTTGGATGTTTTTGGCCAAGTTTATTAAAACAAAAACTCTAGTTCATGCTAGGAAGGCATTTTATCTTTGCAGCAAGTTCTTTTCAGTTGTGAAATGTAACTAAATAAGGTGATAACCTGATCTGCATGACAGAAAATCTTGAAAGACTAATAATTTCCTTTCTCTTAAGTACTTGACTTGAGATCTGAAATAATTACAGAGCTATAGTTGCTGTGAACCCTTACTGAGTATTTATGTTCTAGAGAGTGGCTCATGAAGTAACTGTAAAAGTTTCTTACTTTCTCATACTGTAAATACTTTCCCTTTTTACATTTTGGGTCAGACCTGTTTTTTTCCACCAAAATGATTTGTTTTACAAAGCCTAAGAGAACTTGAGCTAAGGTGGAATCAGTTTAGGTTTTTCAATAATATTAGAGTTCTGTTAATAAATTGCCAAAAATACCCCTTTTGCTTACTATCATGCAAGAGTTGGCTGTAGAAAATTGGACAACCGGTATTTAGAGTACAATAAGCAACCCAGAACATACCAGTCCTGCAAATGAGGTAAACTGGACAAAGCTCTTCAACAACCTCCAGGATTATAAACTCATAGTAATGAAAATGTGTAAATGCGGTCTGTTGGGAAGCAGCACAGAGAGAGCCCTGCTTTGGCCCTGTGTTGCTTTTGGTGCAAATGCAGTTGTGTTGTTTCCCACCTGTCCTGCTGTAAGCTGCTGAAGCCCTACAGTACTCTTTTTCTAGGAAGAATATATATGAGATGCTTGAACACTGTAAAGTGAGTAGAAAGTCTTAGACAGCAAAGGATGTTAATTTTATCAGCGATGAGCCAAAGCAGTCACTGACACAAACAGGTGCAATTCAGGCGCTTTGGAGGACTTGCATTTGCTTGTGCTAATAGTTGATTTGCCCTCAAGTTCCTAAATCATCAAGTAGCCTGTGAACTGTGGTTGTGTTACTGCTTTTGTCTTTACTGTGTTCGGGAAGTCTGGTTTCTTACATTTCATACGGAAAATAAACAGTTGCATCTTACCATAGAATGTGAAAACCAAAATGACTGCAAATGTGCCTGTGATTAGGACATTTGAAGGGCTGAAAGGACTAGTAATTCAATATGATGAATACTGTCATGTCTCTGTGACCCTTAGCATCTTATCCCAGTTTCTGTCAGGGTGATGAAATTAATCCCTATTGTGTATGTGCACGTGTTTCGGATCAGATGAGGACTAAATGTTCTTCAGCTTTTTTTTGTTGTAATTGTGTTTGATGTTTTGTATTGAGTGGCTGTGAAGAAATAATAAAGAAATCATTACTCGGACTGCTTCCTAAAGGATCGTTTTCCATCTGAAAGGTTTTAACAATTGAATAAAATCCATGACTGAATTAATATGCATGGATTTTGTTCAGTGCTTGTGTCAGCTCTCTTCCCTACCCCCGTTTCCCACTAAATAGGACTTTTTAGAAGTGGTGCTTTCATTAAAGGCATTATGAAATTCTGGTTTTCATTGTCATTATTGGACTCTGGAAGGGCTGTGAGAATCAGTTGCTACCTCAGTGTTGTTTAGCAGAGCTATACTATTTCTAACAATTATTTTAGAAAAATGCAAGAGATCCTTGTTAAACAGTGCAGTGTGCTTTCTGGATTGTTATTGAAGCTTGGACTTGCTGTGTCTCAACAAGGTTGATGAGTGCTTAGAATTAGAGCAAATTAAAACTTCACAGAGACACTGTGCTGCTGAACTCTTGATGATGCTTTCCAGTGGAGTAGAACCTGGGCTGTATTTCATGTGTTGGCTTCCTAGGAAATCTGTGAGGAGAGCTCAGTGTCTGAGCTTGGGTTGGGTGTTTAGTCTTCTAGTTAGTAATTGGCCAGTTCGCATTGGAAGCGAGTGTTATGAGGTCAGTGCCCATCTTTATTCCCAGGACAGCAGCCTTCCCAGACGAGGTTACCTTTACTTACTCCCTGCTTTCCCTTTTGAAGCTGTTTGGCCATCCAACAGGTAATTCAGGAGCACCCAAGGTGGAGGTGGGAAGCAAAAGAAGCAGTGCAAGTCTAATGGCCGAGTTGCAGTGTGCTCATGTCATGGAGGTGCTTGTGGTTGCTGTTGGTAAGGTGGGTTGTCATCTCTTTGGAACCTGGTTCTTCCCTCTCCACAGCGGGGGAGGCATCAAAACCAGACTTCATCAAGGCAGGGTGAAGGTTCATCTTCTAACTGCTTTGTGTTGGTAGATGTGAGTGACGGGGTCTGACTCCCCTCGAGATGGGGACCCATTTCCCAGGCAAATGCCATAACCGGAAGGTCAAAAGGAAACATCAGTTTTCACCCTTCTCCAGTTGTGTTTGGAAAGAGAGTGTTGACAATTGCATTTTGACAGGAGCCTGGTTTTGTGAACCTGCCCTTGAGTTCCCTGAGCTCTCCTCCCAGTCTGGCAGCTCAGGAGCAGGAGAGGACTGGGACAGTATGGGAGCTGGATGGGAAGATGCAGAGCTGCAGGCAAGGCAAACCTCCAAACTCAGGTGGTAGCTGAGCAGCCTCCAAGGGCTTGTGCTCTCCTAGTTCATTCCACCCACTTGTGTTGCTGCTTTGCTAAACTATGTTAGCTGTTGTGAGGCATGCTGAGAGTTTAAGATAATCATCGCTTGTCATTTATTTGTGATGGTAGAAATAATGAAATAAAGGTTTTGGGGGAGTGATAGAAATTGGGGGATTGGTGCGCTGTAAAGATTGAAAAGAAACTGGAGAACTTAGTGAAGTGAATCACTTTTGTGTGGTAAACTTTTGAAAGAAGCCCAGTGAAATTTTTCTGATGTGATACTGAATCTGTGAAGGCAGTTTACCCTGGCTCATCTCATTAGAGATTTCAATGCACAGCTGTCTCCAGGTGTGTATATCTTTTATAGTGTACAACAAAGTCCTGTGTGTTACGGTAGCAGAAATTAAGTGATACCTGCTAAGCCTGAGGGATGCGGCTTTCAAACTGAGATGGATGCCTAATTTTAGACTCTTACGTTCAACTGTGGTGCGAGGCAGCAAAAATAGATACACTAGGTATGTAAGCTTTGTGCTCTTTCTTTTTTAGGTATTGCAAAAGTTATATTTGCATATATTTTAATTTTTGTTCTGTCTGCCTTTGGCTGTCATTCTGAAGGTGAAGTCCTTCATGACTCAGGTTCGTTGGGATATCAGCTAGAGTTCTGGTGTGCTGCAGATTTGGCTCTGGGGCAATCTGGAAAGAATTTGGTATGGGATATTCCACATTCACTGGTCCTGATCATCCCCCACCTCCTGCCCGAGATATGGAAAATAAAATAAATTAAAACTGAGGTCTGTTAGCATTTTTAGAAATCCAGTATCAGCTACCTGAATCAAAACTGCTGTTTGGGTTCATAAATCAGAAGCTTTGTGTGGAGATTTGCCTGGCACATGTTTTCTAACTGGCAAGTCACAACTGAATCTGAATTTTATATCAGCATTATCTAATACAGTCTGCAATTTAAAACTAATATGTATGTTTACATTTTGAGGTTAGCTACATGTATTTACAAAAATCCTAAAAAGTCAAGTATTTGTTAGGTAGGAAAAGCGAAGGAGTCAAAGGGCAGGTTAAATGCACTTATAAATTCTGATTCCAAGTATTTGGCCAGTAAGTTTTAAAATCATGGTTTGATTTTAAAAATTTCTGTTTAAATATATTTTAAGTTGAATATCTTAAGATTTTTAGTATATTCAATTCTTAATATAAGTTGTCCTGATTTTGTATAATTTGTTATATCTGAAAATACGAATGGTATTTATCACAGTTTTTTTAATTCCACTTTTTTTTTTTAAACCTGCCTGAGTTTTGTGCACTTTCTTCTTTTTGCATTTAATTGTGTTTTGGTAGATACTGGGCCATGGAGTTGTACAGTGCTCTTCCATGCCCTTTCCTTCTGCTTACATAATATGTGCAGATCTTTTATGTAAGGATGATTGTTAATTGAGAAGTTTTTTCTCCTGGTACTCTACCATCAGACACTGTTCTTGCTAAGAGGAGATTCTATTCATAGTTAAACATTTGACTCCAATTATTTCAAACTATTTACCTCAGGCTTACAGGGTATCCTTTTTTTCTCAGTTTTAGTTGTGTTAGATAAAGTAGGCTCAGATGTCAGGGATTTTGACATTACAATTATGAGGAAGCAAGTCTTCTCAGGGGAAAAATATTCTTTAATCTTTGTTCTGTCAATTTGAATTTATACTATGAAGAGATTTGGGATAAAAAAAACGGGGAAATTATTTTCTTCTTTTGTTCATTTCAGTTCAGTCACATATTACTTGTCATGTTCCCTGTTATAACGAACTCTTCAGTGTGGGACTAGGAAATCATCAAGTTTATGCTAGTTTGATTTTTAAATGTAAAATTAGCTACCCGTGATTTGGTCAAGCCTGTATTTGAGCACATAACTAGTGAAGAAAAATAATTATTTTGGATGACTTTGAACTGTATTGTGGTGGTTGCATAATTTTTCCTCTGGAACTTATGGATTGACTTGAAGAGTTACCCTGTCCCATTTTCTAATGCTACTTGGGAATCTGAGGGCACTCGTGTATCTTTTTGCATAAGCAAACATAATGCACAGTCCCCAGCAAGCTGCAGGTGAAGTGGCTCATGCACACGCTGTGGTGATGTGCAGATATTAGAATGATTTTTAACAGTGGCTATTTTTTGAGGCTGATTAAAGTTTGTGTTCAGATCTGGAGCTAGATTAGTTGCAGCTAGCTCAGATACCTCCCTGCATGTTCTCTTTTACTGTGTAATGATTCCTTTGCCTGATATTGGAACTTCATAGTGCTTAAATTCTAAATACTTACTGAAAATGGTGTGTGGATGAGCTTTGAAAAAATCCTATTCCACAGTCACAGGCAGAGGACGTGGAGGTTTCTTAATCATCCTCTTTCCCATGCGTGTCAACTCATTGATAACTTCACACCAGTTTTGTACTTGATACGAATGCTTGTGCGAGTATGCGAGTATTACAGATACAATCAACTCCTCCTTGAAGTCCTTGGCATTTAGAAGCAAAGTTCCTTTTTTCTTTTTTAATACCTGTCTTTGTCAGTGACGTAGACAGTGGGACCAAGTACACCCTCGGCAAGTTTGCAGATGACACCAAGCTGAGTGGTGTGGCTGACAGGCCTGAGGGACAGGGTGGCATCCAGAGGGACCTGGACGGGCTCAAGAATTGGGCATGTGTGAAACTCATGAGGATCCTGCACCTGGGTCAGAGCAAACCCTGGTATCAATACCCTCAAGTCTGGGAGATGAAGGGATTGAGAGCAGCCGTGCCGAGAGGGACTTGGGGGTACTGGTGGATGAAAAGCAGGACATGAGCCGACAATGTGCGCTCGCAGCTCAGAAAGCCAGCTGTATCCTGGGCTGCATCAAAAGAAGTGTGGCCAGCAGGTCAAGCGAGGTGATTCTGCCCCTCTACTCTACTCTGGTGAGACCATACCTGGAGTACTGTCCAGCTCTGGAGCCCTCAGCACAGGAAAGATGTGGACCTGTTGGAGTGGGTCCAGAGGAGGGCCACAGAAATGGTCAGAGGGCTGGAGCACCTCTCCTTTGAGGACAGGCTGACAGAGTTGAGGCTGTTCAGCCTGGAGAAGAGAAGGTGCCAGGGAGACCTTTTTGCAGCCTCTCGGTACTTAAAGGGGGCCTACAGGAAAGATGGGGACAAACTTGTTAGTAGGGCCTCTTGCATTAGGACAAGGGGTAATGGCTTTAAACTAAAAGACAGAAGATTTAGACTAGATAGAAGAAATATCTTACAATGAGGGTGGTGAAACACTGGAACATGTTTCCCCGAGAGGTGATAGATGCCGCATCCTGGAAACATTCCAGGCCGGGCTGGACAGGGCAATGAGCAACCTGATTGAGTTGAAGATGTCCCTGCTTATTGCAGGGGGGTTGGACTATGTCACCTTTAAAGGTTCCTTCCAACCCAAACTATTTTATGATTCTATTATAAAGAGCTCTAGCTGGAGGAATACTGTGAACTACCGTGAGGTTTACTGCATCTGACTAGTGTGAGGTGCACAAAGGATAACATTTCCAGAATGGGCTTAATGTACCAAGGCACCGTAGCTTCTATTTTGGGGGGATGAATGGGATGGGACAGGGACACTATGTATTTTCGACTACAGAAGAGTAATAAAGTAAACAATAGCTACATTAAATGTGGGTCACTTTTTCCTTTCTTCGAAGGAAATTACAAAAATCTGTGGGAAGAAATCTTCAGAGGTGCCAAAGGATTATAAGGGAGACTGTTGCTCTCTTAATGACACAGGTGGAATACTTCCTTCCGCTCTTGTACTGGAAGGCATATTCAGGTTTTGCGTAATACCAAGATGCCAGATGTTCAGAAAAACTCTCCTGTTGAAATCTCACCTTATAAATAATCTTCTTTCACATATGCTATATATATTTGAAATAGTTGTGGTACTTGTTAAAAAAATGTGATTACTGGTAATTTATGGTAAAAGTTATTTAGATGCTCTAACCCAAGTGGTCACTGCTTGTAATTGTGGGTCGCTCTATGGTCCATGCTATAGGACTGCACTGTAATCGAAAGCAAGTCATTTGCAGAAAGTAAATGGTTTAGGCACTGAAAAGTCAGATTTATTTAGAATTTAGATGCCAAAATCTTTAAATTATGTTCATGATAAATCCTGCTTTATTTCTGTCACCAAGACTGAAACAGTTAAGTTATACAGATGCCTTTGGGGTTTTTTTTTTTGTTTGTTTGTGGGTTGTTTTTTTTTTAAGGTTCCTCAGATAGCTAGAGAGTCTAGTCAGGAATGAAGTAATTGTGTGTGCCTAAAGCAAAGTTCCCAGCCCATGTATAGCCCTGATCCGAATCTAGAAGCAAAGCTCTTGAATCTACAAAGTACTGTCAAATGGTATTTAGCATATGCTGGCAGGACTGCAGACCTCAAAAGAAGTTTTAGCTCTTTTTTTTTTCCTGTTTAAACAAACAAACAAAGAAAACCCAGAAGGGAATAAATTATTTTACCTTTTTTTAACTGAACGAAGCAGAACACAAACTCACCTTATAGGATGCATCAGTTCACTTCTCTCTACATACACATATTCCCACCACTTCTTTGAAAAAGATGATTTAGCAGTTTGTTTTCAGAAGAGAGAATCCCCGCTCCATAGATGTACCTTCTAATAGCACTGAGCAGCGTGTTAGGACAGGGTAGGATTTAAGATGTGCATCTACTTTTGGTGGGCTGGATTCTGGCAATTCAAAGCTGGCAGGCTCAGTGTCACAGATGTTGGGAATCCCCTGCTGCAGCACTGAGCTCCCTCAGCAGCCAAGAGCTCCTGTTTCTGATTGATGTGCCATGGGTAACCACTGGAGTGGTTTTGTTGAATCTGGTCTGGGACTGTTGTTAGTTTAAATAAATATAAATTAACTGAAATTGTCTTGACGTACTTAGTATTGTGGAAACTTGCTTTCTCTGAAATTAGCCTTTTGCTCCGATTAAATATTCCAGTTTTTATGGCTGTTTCCCAGAACTACTTTGCTCTACCACGTGCCCCTTCTCTAAACAATAATCACCACCTGAATAGCCCTCTGAATGAGATGCTGCAAAACTATACACATCACTATCTAGGTAATGTTAGACTGGTGTGAATAAAGCGGTTTGTAATCTGCTTTAAATCACCATCTGAGGCTTTGGGGAGGACTGTTTGCAAGTCTTTTTTTATGCTCAAATACAAAAAGTAGTCAAATATGCAGAGAACAAAAGACTCTAAAGCTGTATTTTTACTGACATATATATTATAAATTTCATTAGAAATATTAATATATATTTTCATTAGCTCACAAGGTTCCTTTAAGATTTTATGGATTCTGATTCTTCCAGAAGCTTTCCCTTAATTCAGGGGTCATTTATCTTTAATTCGGCTGAGAAACTGTAAAACCTTTACATTCAGCATCAGAACTAGACTACTTCTATACATATAGCTAGTGCCATTGAATGAAGCATAACCACTCATGTTTATAACAGTTTGTCAATTTAGACCATAGGACTAAAAGCTAGGAAGAAAGCAAAAATGTACAGACTTCATGCTTAACATAGGGGCTTCACATTCAGTCCTGTATAATCCGTATATGTTCCTAATACAGTCTTCTTACAAAAAGGAAATAAAATGGCAGTAACTGGTTTTGTTGGTGGTTTTTTTTTAAGTTTTCAGCTTTCTGGTTCAATCAAGTGAATGATTTAAGAAAAAAAATAAAACTGAATTACATATAGGAATCTTCTCAGTATTCCCCAGAGTTCAGTCTCTTGGTAATGGTTTTCTTCACTGAACCCCAGTAAAATACATAGCTGCAGAATATTTGAGTGAACTCTCTGCTTCAATAAAATGGATTGCATTGTGACTTTATGGCTTGATGCTGAGCCTGAGCAGCACACTACAGACTTGTGCAATTATCTATTGAGCAGAGAGTCTCTTTAACTAAAGAGGTTATGAGGTGTAGGAATGATGTGACCATTAGCTAAAAACGGTATGTGACCTAAAGATATTTTTAGGAAAATTATACTTGAAGGTTTTTGTTTGTTTTTTTTTTTAAGATCTAGAGGAAAAGCAACTAAAACCATGAAAGTCCTTTCTCCCTCTCTCGTATTAATATTCCTTATGCTGTATGCAAGTGAAACCAGTATCTGTCTGTTAAATGCAAGTAAAAGTGCTTCTCTTATCTTCTGTGAAGACAATAAAGATTTGAAATTCTTATAGTAGTACATCTGAAAACCTGAGAAATTTGTCAGCACCAAGTCCCAGTTCCCCATTTGCATCCTGTCTTGAGCCTGCTTCTTGTCAAACAGGGTAAATAGATGCTGTGATCTGAAGTACTTTGCCTAGAAGCTCAAAGGACTGGTTGTGTCATCAGGCAGGTTTTTAGACTGAGAGATTTAAACAACTTCCCTTGAGATGCCTGCAGCAATGCTGCCGGAATCAGCTTGCACAGGGTTACGTGTTGACTTTCAGAAGCCCTATCTGGTAGTTGCTTTCAGTGGTTTGTTGATGCAAGCTCTGCTCTATCACCACAAAATTATATTCAGGCTTTTTAACAAACAGATGAGAAATACATCCTAGGGTACTATTTATTTTAATAAGCACTCATGCTGTACTAGTGCCCAACTAATAAAGACGCTCTTGTCCTGAAGAGCATGCAGTACCAGTTATAAAAGTAGTCAGGAAGAAACAGTGAAATGGAGCGAAGGGTATGTTGTGAGGATAGCACAGCTGAGTATATAAGTTTGTATGTTTATTTTAAAGTGAAGTGTTGATATCTTGAGTGTTCTGTTTCCCCTCTCTTCCTCCAGGAGAGGGAAGGATGTTCTGATATTATCCTACTGCTTTTATCCTTCTTTCCAGTTGCTATTGCCTGTGCTTAAAGCTGATGTTTTTCCTGATCAGAGTACTCCACCTTCTCCACAAAGTGCCCCACTGCACATCAGTTTTGTTGAAGTAACAGCAAAGAAGAGAGCATCATTCTGCAATTCACACCTAATTTCTTTGAACAGAGAAGGGAGAAGGGTAGAGAAGTCTGAGGAACCAAGAGTGAGTGTGCTGGTAGACATGTGATGGGACGTAAGATGAGTTTTTACTACTGAAGCAGAAGCACCAGATCTGCTTGCAGGTCAGGTCCTGAACTGCTCCCATTATCAGGCACATCCCATTATCATATTAAGGTAATCTCTTTGCTAGGAGTTTGATGTGGTCACCGGTTGACCTGCAAGCAGGTCTTCTGATAGTGTGATTACTTTTACCTCTTGAGTTATTTTTGTCATGGCCCTTTTTTCTGAGCTGATGTAGCTAGGATGTGATTAAATGATCTCTCTAATTTTTTTTGGTATGTACAGATTTCATAAGCAAGAAATAAAACTATCACTCTAAATTGGGAGTGTCCACCTTGTTGCAGTGAAAACCTCTGCAAATTATGAGTTATTTAGGTGTGACTGTCATGCAGGACTGTTTTACATTGCTACGTGACCTACCACGTTAGCATAGCCGTAGTTGAATATGTTGCACTGGAAGAAGCAGAGGCTGCTAGGGAAGCTGAAACTGGTGTCACCAGATCACCCAGAAGCTTCCATTTGCATGCCTAGATCAGCCTGTTGCTGAATTAGTAAATTTGCCCATCATAAGAACTTGTAACCTCCTGCCAGTGAATCAGAGCGTCCTCTGGCCATGATGCTCTGAGGTGTGTCTTGTGCCTGCTGAGCGTGTGAACAGCTTGGTGTATGGCATCCAGGTAAGTTGGGTACCAGCCTTCCCAGAGGGGGGGATCTAATAGCATCCAGTTTCCTCGATTTGAGACCTCACTGAATTGAATTTGACAGCACTGCAACGTAAACAGAAAGGAAAGACCCATATTAACAGCATTACCTGTTACTGTGAACAGGGCTGTGAAGAAACCAAAACATGGCTAAAAGCACCCAGTTTAATGTTCTGTACCCAAGTAATGTTTGCAATGTTAGACTGTAAATCTGCATTTTAAATATTTTCCCTCAAATCTCTGCTTACTTCGGCTTGCTGTGTTGTGCTCTGCCTTTTAACTTGCTTTCTTTGCTTGACTTCATTGTGCCTTTTTTTTTTTTTCTTTAAACAAAGCAGCACCTATTCAAATAAAGAGATTCCTCACTTGCTGCATTGTGGCAGACAGGACGTTTATCCTCTCAGTCTTACATTCTACCCATGTATCAGCTTGAACGTATGCTGTGGAATTTGGAAAGCTGTGTATAAAATATCTGAAAACACTCGGTACTTCAGCTTCTGCGACTGAAAATTGCCTTCCAAGTGGGTTCTGCACCACTTCCCAGGTGCTGGCTAGTGAGTGCCCTGCGGAGGGGAAGACCACCCCCTCTGGTGCTCTGCAGACCCCAGGAACAGCAGTGTCTTTCTGAGGAGGACTAGGAGTCTCTTAGCTACTCTCCTCTCTTCAGGTTGCTTCAAAAGGGGCATGCACATGACCTGGCACTATGGACACTTTTTTTCTGCATTGCTCTCCCTGGTAGATCACTCAAGTGCTTGCCTTCACTGTGGTCCCCAGATCTCTTCTGCACCAGCAGACTGAGAAGGAGTCAGAGACTGCACAGTCTCTGCTGCAGGGAATTCTGCAAAGTTAGCTACAAGAAACAGCAGGGAGTCAGAGACTTTCTGGAGACCATGAAGAGTACTGTATCATTTCCTTCTGCAGCTATAATATACATTAGGTCATCTGCTTCACCTAAAAGCAGATTGCCAGAAATTAAAGGCTTGCCCTGGGAGGGCTCTTCCTCTGCTTGTCCACAAGCAGATGAATTCTTAGACATACTCTCAAAGGGAAAAGGGCAATGTTTCTGCAGGATTCAAAGCACTTAACTGTTAGCCCTCTGTTGTGTAAGGTCTATGAAAATTTCCAGAAACACAACAATAAAGCAAAAATGCTCCATCCTCAGCAGGAGAGCTGTGTGGCTGCCCAAAGACTGGGTGTCTCCTGTGAACCCTGAAGAAGACTCTAGAGAATTCAGTTGAAAGTTGCCATTCTTACCTGGTTGTAATAACAGTTGTACCATAAGTTTGTAGCTCTCGGTTCCTCGCTGTGAATGTCTCATACGTGAATAGCTGTTTGCCGGCCTTACATGAACTGTATAAGCCTTTTTTCGAGATTACTGAAATGGGCAGTGCTGAAGTGAATGATGCTGCAGTTAAACCTGTTGCATCCTCTTAGACTGAGCCATCTGAGCAAACAAAATAGTTTCTCGCTCTTTCCTTTGCTTTAAAATAAAATATCCCGAGTTTTGTGTTTAATGCGAACTAATTATGAATAAGAAAAGATAGGGGGGGTATTATTATTTTTTTTAGTTCTGTACAACAGTATGGCTATGTATTTTATCATGAGTAAAAAATTTGGGTCCATTACATGTAAACACATGTAACTTACCGTAATACTTAATGTTGTACATAGAAATTGCTTACAGTAACAGTGAGCGGGTGTTCCTCTGGGATTAAAAAGTGAACTAGATGCAATCTCATTGAAATAAAAAATAATACTGATTAGCTGTTATATTTGGCAGTCTCAATCATAC
The DNA here is from genome assembly GCF_000708025.1 of Charadrius vociferus. Taxonomy (NCBI): domain Eukaryota; kingdom Metazoa; phylum Chordata; class Aves; order Charadriiformes; family Charadriidae; genus Charadrius; species Charadrius vociferus. Next base: position 438,036 of record NW_009647755.1, on the reverse strand, counting down.
ATGCTTTTTTAAGGGAATGATCCTTTATATTTGTTTTTACTCATGCAATAGTCACAAGTGAATGCTTTGAATTATGGGTCTGATTACACTGAGATTTTGACTTTGTACACTAAAGTGGAAATTTTTACAAGTTGAAGTTATATATTTCAAACCCTGTTTCTTGTGTGGGGCAGCTCTTACAGTGTCCAGGGCAGATTCTGTTTTCCTCTTGTTCTTATTTTCTTACATTTTAAAAAAGCACAGATACCATTCAGGACCTTCTGGTTTAGTGATTTGTTGTATTGGGCCTTTTCCCTTCCTCGAAAAAAGCCTTTGCCAGAAACTGCATAGTAGAGTCTTAACTTGAAATTAAAGAAAACGGTATTTATGGACCTACTGTGTAACACTGCTGGAAAAATGTACACTTTAAAAATGAAGCTTTAACTCTATAAGTGAGAGTAGGAAGATAATTTTTTCTTTCAGTGGAATTTTTGCACCTGAACTGTAAGATTAGACCCTCTGACTGCTACTTTACACTAAATAGTGTTTGGTACCTAGAGTGTCAGCAATAAGGTTATAAATTCTCCTAGAACTTTAAAGAGAAAACTACTCCTACAGGTTTTCAAAATTTTGTTTGAATTTCTTGGATGCGGTTCAGAATATACTTGTCAACGGGCTTGTTACAAAGAATGTTCAGTTAAAATTTATTGTGCATGCTTTTTTTTTTTGTGGAAAAACATTAATTCAAATAAGTAATGTGCTCTTTATTGTATGCTGGATGATCTCTTGTTCATATATTTACCGAGTATCTCAGTTTGACGATATTTGGGTTCTTGCCTTGAAAACAAAATTTGATCAACAGTGCAGTTGCATTTTTTTAAGAAGAACAAACAGAATGAATGTAAAACATACATCTTTATGTGAGCTTTTTGCCTGGCATTACAATACAAGGTGTTTCCCATCCGGTATCACAGGTTAACGGAGAGGTGGACAGATTTTTCCAGAGGTGCTCGTAAAGATCTTCTATAAGGATCAATATGTGACTTGGCATACTAAATTATATTAATCAAGATCTGAATATTATTTAGATCTTCCTGATGAAATTCCCAGGTGGTCCAGACTAGGGAAGTTGATAGTAAGTGGGTAAACCTTCCAAACAGCATGTTGGGTTTTGGTGAATGGAGGCACTTCGAAGAAGAGTGTATGTTTAATGCAGCTAACTTCTAGAAACAAGGAGTACAGGTGTTGGTATTGGCAAAGCAAGGGAGGGAATGCTACCTAGAATGTACTGGTTGGAAAAACTAAGCTTCATTAGATAATGAAAGTATTTATTAAAGATAATTAAACAGCTGCGTGGATTCTTCAATTCAGAATTGAAATGGTTTAATTCATTTCTCATCTTATATTTGAAATAAAAGTAATTTAATTAATCCATTTTAAAAGCCTACTTGGATTACTGCTTCAGCATCTGGCTTTGTAGTCATGCTCTTAGAAGGTTATTTCACTAGTAGGCAATTACCTTTTGTAGGGGAAACTACAAGGTTAAAGGGTGGCTTTAATGTAACAGGAAAAAAAAAAACGTAACAAAAGCTGCTAGCTGGAAGCTAATGACCAATTTAAAGACAATTCTCAACCTCATGCTTTTTTTTTTTTTAATTCTTGATGGTTAAAATCATGGCAAATGCTTGAGATCTTGTTCCTGATCTAATCCAGGAAAATCTACCATTTTAGATTGAATGATAACAAGTGTCTGGCTGAAGCACATCTTTTTTCATTGGATGTATAAAGTTAAATGGTGTTTTTGTACATCTGTGGTTCTTCTTTACCTTTAATTATATTAATGTAGGGATCTTGTGGATGTAGGTCATCTTCCACGGATCCAGTTCTTGGGCCGAGGCACAGGAACAGAATAGCTTTCTTTAAGCCCTCATTAATTAATATTCACTGCTTTGTTAATAAGTCAGTTGTATTCATGATGAGTACTGATGCGATGGTGGGGTGTTTTTCTGTTCATAGTACTAACTCGCTGGCAGTTTTTCTAGTAAATAGCTAATTACTGCAATGGATCTCATCGCTGCCTAATGCAATGAAAATAAATAATAAAGTAATACTAAATTTCTTTTTTAGGTAATAATCTACGGGGATTTGCCAAAAAATAAAGAAAATGTAATATATTTATCAAATCATCAGTGTACAGGTTTGTATTTTTTTTTGTTTGTCTTTGCCCTTTTATAGATTTAAAAAATCTGCTTATCTTGTGATCTGTGTGTCTTTCCAGCCTTGCCCTAATGATCAGGAACTTCGAGTTCAGAAACCTTTAATGATATTTATATGTACAACATGCACTTTTTGTTTCATCAGTGGCAATTAAAAACTAGTTTAACTGAACATTTTGGGCTTTTGTCTTTGCAGTTGATTGGATTATTGCAGACATGCTGGCAATTAGGCAGAATGCTCTCGGGCATGTCCGGTATGTCTTGAAAGATGGATTAAAATGGCTTCCACTGTACGGGTGGTATTTTTCACAGGTAAGCCCATGGGTCAAATATGCAAGATGTACTTTCCTTCCATTTATCATATATGCATGGAAGATGTAGTTCTGAGCTGGCACTTGTTTATTTGAACATGAAAATAGCTGATTTCACTCACTGCAGTTACATGTGTATCTTATTTGAGAGACAATTATGAAAGAATCCGTTTACTTTTCTAAATTAATACTTTTTATGAACGGTGTTTATTACTAGAATTAAAACTGTAGAGTGTGTTAGAAGCATTTCAGAATATTCTAGAACTTTATTCTTTTTACAATCTAAAACCCAACTTAGCAATAGGTGTAAACAGACTTTTTTTTCTATGTATGGGTTGGGTTTTTTTTACCATGCTACAGATTGGAAGTAAATTGACATTGCTGTGGTGTACTTATTTATTTTTCAATTGTTTGGTTTTAGCACAATATAAAAGAGGAAAATTGGACTTTGCTATAGTGTGGAGGAAAAGCAGATCCCAGCTTCTGTGGAAGTGTTGATGGTTTTGCTTTGGACTTCAGTTAAGCAAAAATGCTGTAAACTTGAGTCTAACAGTATTACTGTTACTACTTTTTACTTTTCCCTCTTTCTATAATGTTGCTCTTCTTTCTTTTAGTTTGAGAGCTCAACCTGATGTGACTCAAAATTACACAATTACTGAAGAAACAGTGGGCCACAGTCACTGCACAGCCAACATACTAAGTGGATGTGGTCTTTGATCTAAAATGGTGGAGAACAGTGTAGATGGCATTCACCTCCCTAAAATCCTCTCTGAATTTGTCATGTCTGTTCTGTGTTTTTTCTGGAAGCAGGACTGTTTCTATATACAAATGAAATAGAATATAGAGGTGGATGGTTTTGGAATTATTGGTACATTTGGCTAGGTGAACAGAAATGGCTTCATAGTACTTATCTCAGGATTTAGATGGGTGCTTAGTTGTTAGAATAGAAATGGATTAAGTTTTGGGTAACTGTTCCGAAGTACCTGTTTGATAAAATTTTTCTCCTTTGGCTTCTGTCTTTGATTTTTACCTGTTTCCTGAACAGTAGCCTGCTTTCTGCCCATGGCCCTCCACCCAGGCAAAGAAAAGGAAAAAAAACACTTAGAAAAATATTTCTAGTAGAATTAGGCAGTTTGATTGAATTGACTGTCAGCCGTGTCCAAGAGGATAGAATCATAGAATTGTCTAGGTTGGAAGGGACCTTTAAGATCATGGAGTCCAACAGAGAGTCATGGAGTCACCCTAACACTGCCAAACCCACCACTAAAACATGTCCCTAAGCACCAAGTCTACACATCTTTTAAATGCCTCCAGGGATGGTGACTCCACAACTTCCCTGGGCAGCCTGTTCCAATGTTTGACAACCCTTTCAGTGAAGAACTTTTTCCTAATATCCAATCTAAACCTCTCCTGGTGTAACTTGAGGGCATTTCCTCTTGTCCTATCGCTTCCTACTTGGGAGAAGAGACTGACCCCCAGCTTGCTGCAACCTCCTTTCAGGTAGCTGTAGAGAGCGATAAGGTCTCCCCTCAGCCTCCTTTTCTCCAGACTAAACAACCCCAGTTCCCTCAGCCACTCCTCATAAGACTTGTGCTCTAGACCCCTCACCAGCTTTGTTGTCCTTCTCTGGATGGGGGATATTGAGAGAAATACTACACTGGGTATAATTCGAACTATGTATTAGTTTGTAAAGGAATATATGAAGAGTAGACAACTACAGACGTATGTCCAAATAAGGCTTTACTTTATCCCTCATCCTCGGCAGCATGTTCCTAACAGCTTGCACTCTTGCATCCCTAAGTCAAGTCAGATCAGCTGATTACTAGAACCAGCAAAAGGGCGAAAGTTTTGAAGTTTTAAGTATATGGCCATGGGTGGGGAGGCCCTTGTGTGGCAATTGACTCTCAAACTTTGCCTCCAAGAAGCTAATGTAAGTTGAATTGGATTTAGAGAGCATTGGGTACAGATCCATGAACTGCCTAATCGTATGGTGAAGAATAGGAAGCGCCTTAAACGGTGGCCTTTCTCAGCAATCAGATGTAGCTTTGTAGGTACCTAATTTGAGCAGGAGTCTTGGATCATGTGAAATAAGATGCCTGTCTCTAGGGTATGAGCTGTCTCACCATGTTATCTTAGAGCGCAGGCAGCGGTTGAGATGTCTGTTCAGTGTGTAAGGGGTTAGAGTGCCTCTCAAGATATTGGGAGATCCAGGTCTGATGTTTTCAGCTTGATGGTTGAAATGTTTGTTGTCTTCTGGATGAGTGCCTTTGACAGAAAGTAGGCTATAAATCTAGTCAGAAGCAAGGGTGGTTGCCATCCTTTGTTCTAAAATCGCTACGTTTAGAAAAGAATATGCTGCAGAGAAAATAAGAAAACTGTTGATGATTTCTTTTTATTGGTGGGTTTGCTGTCCAGGTCCCCTAAATGAAGTACTGACTGTCACACCCTTTCATACCTCACTGAGGTTATCCGCTGGGAGAAAATAGACTGCTCTGTTATCCAATGCTTGTCCCCATGGACTCTGGTTCTCTACATTGTTCTTGCTCTAAAGTGACCAGTCTGCTGCATGGAAATATTTTGCTCTTTGTCCTTGTATGTAGTCATTACACTGGTGGTGATTTAAGTCGGCTTTAATTAAAATACAGACAGGATATATATTCCATCCACTATCATTAGGTGTCCAGAAGTGACTTTTTTCCAGATTTTGGAAAATTATTATTGCTATCTGGAATATCCAGCACTCAGTTTCCTGACTGCTGTATGGACTGTTAAAAGAAGGTTCCTGTGGAAATTAATCTGAATGTAGCCTACATTTTTAATCAAAACATAGATATTAAATAAAATCTGTTGAGCTTCGGATTCCTCAAAACATAAAACTACTACAAGATTTAGTGGGGGATGATTATACATATTTTTTTATATATATATATACACATATATATATATATGTATATATTTAATTCAGTGGCACAAATGAAAGGCAGGTTACTAACAGTGGTGATGCGTGTGTGTTTAAATGACCAAGACGGGATGCAGCAGGACTGCAGTGCAAGCTAATAGGTATTTTTATTGTTTTTATCACACCAAACAGTGCAAAAACATAAAGCACTTCCTGCCCTTCCTGTTGATGTTCTGTCAGTGATGTCACTTACACTCCACTAAAAGTTTCCAGAGCCACGTAGTTACACCATGCTCACGGAATTCATATTCCCTACCTCAGGTAAACATCCTGTTTGGAAATAAACGTGGTCTGGATGTCCAGGAGAGCGAAATTCAGGCACAAAGGAAGTATATTTGTAAACATAATCCATTGTTGACTGAGAGAGGGGCTTTTAAAGTACAGCGGAAAAAAATTATAACCTTAAAAACAGTACTTCCAGAAATCTGTTTTGAAAAGCGTTCATATATTTGATCTCTTACTGCAAAGGAAATGCAATACAAATTGGGGAATTTGAGCTATATACAATTGCATAACTAGCATTCTTCTTTGGAGGCAGCTATCTAATAGCAAGAAAAGAAAAGAACCACTTAAATTAACCTGTTATGTCCCAGGTTTGATTTATTCGGTAGAGCTATTTCTTTTTATAAAACTGGCTTTATTATTTTTGGGTGGATCTGAAATTTTTTTTTGCCCTATCTTTCTCCACCAAAATGCAGCTAGCTCCTGTTCATCTTATACCACCTGGTGAGGCTGGGATGGAATTCTGATAAATATTTTTGATATCCCAGAGTTTGCTTGACTTTTAATGTAGGAAGTATGTCTTTGTCTTTTCTGTTATTCAGCATCAGCTTGTGCACCCTTTTGGTTGTTAGCGAATTTAGCTAAATATTTATCTAGTATGGCAGCTTGCCTCTCTTTAGCTTTGTAATGCTGTGCCATAGGGGAGCTGACGTATTGATGTAGTTGGGTTGTATGCAGTGAATGGTGATCTTGCAGTATGTAATTTGTCTGTTCTTACATTAAGGGACTGTACGTTTGTATTTACTTGAGAAGTACGGATCTATTTCTGAGCATTAAAAAGTCTGAGATGGGGACACCAAACCTGTCTTTGGTGTTGTGGTGTCCCTAAGCAAACGGTACAACAGTAACTTGATTTCTCTAAGTCCACAAATTAAACAACAAAAAGGTGGTTCAGTATTTTCCCAGTTTACTGCAGCTGGTTTGTAATTTGATAAATAAGTGAAGACTTGATTCCAGCCTTCCCTTATTTATTGAAACTTGACCTAGCTGAGCTCACATGTGATGATGACTTACCAATTACATGGAAGTCTTGTGTAGTAGGTGCATTATTTCTCACACCAAACTGAGTTTGCCCTTCCTGTAAGCAGTTGTGGTGAGTGTCACTGTACAGAAATATTTCCCTTTAATGGTGTCAGATCTTAAAACTGGTCTTACATGTGGAGTGTATAGATAACGTGTGGCTCTCTGTTTGCTGCACAGCTGATGGAACAGTTTTCCGTTCATGCTATTATCTGTCCAGGACTGGTAAACTGCTTGTGGGGTGGTGCTAATACAATGCTCCGGCCTGCTAAAGGTCAAGCTCGATGGACTGGGGGATTCTGTTCTTGGTTTTGGTGCCCTGCCAGCCACAGCAGCACAGCTGAGTGTTGCAGCTGGCTACTTCATCTTGGAAGGGAACCACAGACAACAACGCTAAGACAGAATATTTAATATGGAGTTAATGCACCGTTGACTTTCTGTTCCTTTTCACTGCAAATTTTGGAGAACAACTTAAGTCACGTCAAGTACCACTAGCTAAGCAGCTGCACAGTGGTCTTACCACACCATGAAAAGCAAAGGCTGAAGGCACTTTGCATAACCGCCTCTTCTGCCTGCCTCCTCCTAACCCCTCAAACTTTATTCCTGTCCATGCCATGCAAATAAAATAATAGCTCCACTCACACGCCACCGCCTCTGTTTCTACAATGTACTGTATCTTTTCCTGAGATAGGAGCTTTGAACGACGTTCAGGTCTTAGTTTTAATCTCTAGTCACCTTTCTGTTAAGGGTGTGTAAAACCATAAATAGCCAGAAATTATCTGACAGATCCTAATGCCAATAGTCAGTTAGAAAACCCATGAAAACCATGTACCCTAAAAATGAAATTCTGTTATATGGAAGCTATTTTTTATTTTATTTTTTTTTTTCAGAATTCATTGTCTCAGTAGTCCATTTTGGAGAATGTTTGTTTACATCCTCTTGTAGCTATGCTGTAGATAAAACAAAGTGGGGGAAGAGGGAAATGATGAGGCAAATTTAATTTCTTCATAACCCACTTTCTACGTGTGTACTTTGCCATAGTCCTTTTACTGAAGTTTTTATGATAAGTTGTGTGGAACATGTTATAAAATGAATATTTTCCAGGAAATGGTCTAAATTTTTATAATCATTTTCAGTAAAAATACTTTTATAAAATCTTTTGCCTTCTAAAGGTTTTATCTTACTTATTCAATTATTATCTCAGTATGTAACTTCTTTAACAAAAGTCTGATTCTGTAATAAATTGCATGGAAGTTTTCAAGACTTAGGCTAGTTACTTTTGTGCTACTTATAAATTTTGTATGTATAGGTATAATACATGTAATTTCAGTATTTGCATTAGTAACTATTTAAGAGCAGGCACATAAAATTGAAAACATTGACCTATAAGTACTTGTACGTGAGCAACTTAAGTTGTGTGATTTTTTTTTTTTCCCTTGATATACAAGTTAAGCTGCTTTTCAGTGTTGTCAGGAATAGATAGATCCCTGGGGTGGGTTCCAATGCTGTCTTCCAGTTAATTATTTAACACCTTTAAATGAGACACTTCAGGTGTCTTAGGATATTTTTTTTTTTAGATCTATTCTTTATTTAAACAGATTTTGTGAACTTAAGTACATGCAAATGTAAAATTAGTTTCAGGTGCTTTCATCCTAGGAGAAAATGTCTTGTAGGCAATTTGCAGTGTGAGTCATAAAGGTGACTTGTCGCTGTCGTCTTGTTTGTTCTTTTATCAACTATTCTACATTAAACTACTTAAATATTTAATACTTTTTCTTTTTTTCTCTGTTAGCATGGAGGAGTCTATGTAAAAAGAAGTGCCAAATTCAATGAAAAAGAAATGAGAGAGAAGTTGCGGGCCCAGGTGAAAGCTGAGACTCCGGTAAGATCATACCTTCCTTCCCCCCTTCTCATTTCTTTGACTTTTTTAATGGCAAAGGTTTATTGGAGAAATGAGCCATGCCTGATACCTACAAACTACAAGAAGGTAATAATGGATTTGTTTTCTTTCTATATTTTTACAGTTACTTTCTGTGATTAGAGTGATACCACTAATTTAACTTAGGAAAATTTGACTAGTCTTTTATGAATCATACAAACTTTGCGATTCTCTCTGTAGAGGGCAGGGGGCGTCTGGACTTAATCTTAGAACATGAGCTGTAGCACCTTCCTTGAGAAACCGCTGTCAGTGTTCCCTGTGTTTCAAAAGACAACATTTTGACTACTGCAGTAAGACTACAGTCAGAGACTGGTATTTTTGTAGAATACCAGTTGTTTGATCTTCTGAAAGTCAAGAACGATTCTTACCAAATCTTAATTAGTCATCCCAATGATCAATCATTTTTAATGGCAGTGACATATTAGAACTGAGCAACTTTGTCTGCTACGCCTGAAGGAGAAAAAAAAAACAACAAAAGAACTCGGACTCTTGATAATTTTCTATTTGAAGAATGATTGCTAGTGCCAAGTGACTTTTCTCATGACTCCCTGTATGGTTTGTGGCTCAGTGGTTAGAATCACTGTGCTTCACTTCCATTACTTGCTATGCATTAAAATGTTCTCTGCCTTTTTGGCTAGACTTAAAAAAACCAACTCAGCAAGCCTTGATATAGAACAGTTACGCTTTCTTTTTATTTAAAATGATGTGACTAGGACTTGCCACTCCAAATACTAAGGGGCAAACCTTTTATGAGATGGGGCTTGGGTAAAAGGAATGCATAGGTTGTTTTGACCTTCATAATAGTTGTCTTTTTTTTTTTTTTGAGATAGTGTGTTTATGTTTGTGCGTTTGTGTTGAAAAAGTAAACTGGCCTTATGCTTAACGAGAGGCTTAAATGAGTAAAACATCCCTATTAAAGACAGTGCTCAAACTCATTTTGTCTTAAGATTTAGCATGAACAAGGTTTTTTTGTTTTTAATTAAGCTAAGAAAGTGGATCTATTTCCAGTTTTTAGCGTATAAGTTACAAATGCCAGAAATGCATTACGACAACTAAACTTTCCCTGTCCGATGTCTGATCTAACAATGTCCACATGGAGAAGATGGCCATATTCAATAGTGGTAACTTGTGCCCACATTACCAGGGAGGGTCCTGGGATGTGAAAAAGGCTGCATAGCGTCAAGTTATTTTCTGTGGCAAAGATTCTACTTTCTGCAAAACTGGTGGTGTAATGGAATAAGCAAAGACAAATTGCAGGATGTATGAAACCTATTTGTAGTCATCACCCTAAGCAATTGCTCCCCCTGCAGAGTGCTGGTAACTTTGCTTTAGTTAGTCCTGATGAAATATTCTAGCAGGGTGTTTTCCTGTTGGGGCCCATGGATTTCTGGCTAGCCAGACAGGCAGCTTCTGGTTGATTCTGCCTTTCTGGCTTCCCTCTGCACATCCTAAAATGCAGAAGTGCAGGGATTTGTTGTCACAATAAGGTTTTGATTGTGATAAGAGTCTTGATTTGAACTCTGCATTAAATTGGTCTGCTTTATAAAGATGTGCACTTTTTAAAATACAATCTTAGGAAGATATGCCTAGAAACTCATCTAATTCTGCATCTCTGTAAAACTGCAAATGATGTTCAGTGTTACTCCAATAAATTGACTGGACAGGCTAGTGTTTGATTTTAGCCCTGTTGCAATGTAATTGGAGGTTTAAGGGTAAAGCTTTTCTTTAAAGCTACACCCACCGGGGGTTCTGCGTTCCATGGTGGATGTCTACATGTGACAAATAAATGAAATAAACCCAGAAGGCTTTTTTAATGGAATCAGCTTTCTTCTTCTTCCACAGTTGTGTGTGGATTGAAAACCTATACCTAACCTAACTAAGCTAATGCCATATGAATTTGGGACCACTTGAGTATATTTGGTTTTTGGTGTGATTTGGCTATGTGAGACCTCAGTGGTGTTGGAAATCGGCACAGAACCTGGACGTGATTATGAGGCAGTTGTTGCCATTTTTGTCGTATTATCTAGGGTAGCAGTATAGAAGAGAAATAAGTGTAACTGCTGCAGAAATGCATTCTCTTTTAAATCTCTTTCAGTCAAACCACATAGGGAGTGACACTTAAGTTTTAAAAAAACAAAGCTTCCAGAAGTCTATTTATTGAGACAAATGTTTGCATCTGCTGGGGTAAAAGACACAGACCATTGAGTTGCCATTTGAGGGAAGACTAAATTTTCTATAATCCACTTTATCTGAGAATTTAAATATAGATGCTGTAAATGTCCTTTAACCTACAATTACTACTGGGAGAAGAGCGTGATAACCTGTGTCCGTACTGCATTATTCATGAAGAAACTTTGCAGTTGTGCAACTTAGCGTGACATTTGCAAGCAGCCATATTGCTTTTAAAATGAAGACATTTTAATCAGTAAAGCAAGTACTCCCTGAACTCATCAGCTGCATGTGAAAATAATTAATTTACTGCTCTGGAACTTTTATTAAAATTTATGCACTCGATGCTACAGCTGTGGGTGGACTTTTCCTCAGTTTAGTGAGCAGCTGTTGTTGCTTGGTCATTCTGCATGAATATGGTGGAGTTCTTTCTTTAATGTAGCATTAGAGAAAAGCTTGCCTTTTCAGCTGCTAAGGAAAGAATTATATGCCAATAGAGAGGAGATGGACGGGAATTTGTGTCAAGGGTCACTTTGTTATTTACAGTTTCTCTCCACATACAATTTAAACAAAAGAATCCAAATGATTAATGTTCAGTCTGTCTGGAGACATCCCTGTTCCCATTAAGAAAGTGAAGACGTGTAGAAAGGCAGAACCAGTCTTCTGTTCTCATTAGCGTAGTAAGGCCTGTAGTTGTTTTACTGCCTCATGTCATGTGGTTGGTTTTGGTTTTGGGGTTTTTTTTGAGATGAAAAGTAAATTGGAGGTGGAGCACAGACAGGAAAAATAAGCCTGCCTCTTGGCCTCTACATTCACAGAAGAACTGGATTAGTGATCTGGTGTGCTTGATTTTGTGTGGGGACAGTGGACTGCCTGATGCTCCTTGCTCGCCTTATTGTCTTACAACTCCTACCCACTTGTCTGCCTTAAACAGACCCTTTTTCTGTCCTGCTGTTCACAGTTGGTCCACCCTTCTTCTCAGATTTAGCGCAGCAATGTTAGATGCGCAAAACTCTGATGCTAGACTGAAATGGCCTTGCACTCGTGTTTTCTTAGTGGAGATCTTGGACTAATACATTTTCTTATTTCTGTCTGAAAATTATTTTGCTTCTCAAACTGTCATTGAACTGTATGCTTAAATGGTTCATTATTGGACCTTTTTTTGGCAAAACTCAGATGAAACGATGTGATTTTGTTTAAAATTACATAAAATCTGGTTGATTGTTAACAAATTGCAATCTTATGTCTTGTTGTGAGAGTAGAGACTGTCACGTAGTTTGAAGGACGCTTTTGTTTTAATGTTCTTTTAATGTAATCCATAACAAGATAAACACATTTCTCAATGTAACAACATATGGAACCAATACTTCATCTACTCAATCTACTTGTTTTATAAAGAAAATTGACTCTTCTGAACAGTAAACTATTCAGTTTGATAACTGACAATGTAACATATTTCTTCTTATCATGCATCAAGAGTAGGAAGTCTACATTCTGACATGTGGGATTTAACCCATTACAGCCAATATTTATCTGGTTACTATGTGTTTTGTTTTTGCCATTCATTCAGTCACAGAATAAATCTTTGTCACGTGAAACAGTGCCAATCAAACAGTAAAACCTGGAGGGGACGGATACATTAATACAACTGCTATAGGGCTTAATGTCATTATTTTGTCATATAGTTACTAACTTGAAAATCCCTGACAACTTCTTTGTAAGTCCTGGATGTCGTTGCCTGCTTTCCTCACATCACCTTTTGTATTTTGTTCCAACCTTCCCAGATACGCTTTCAAATACCATATCTTTTTCAGTTATTGAGCTGAGTATTAATGTTTCTCATCCAGTTCACCAGAAGCATATCTTCTAGGCAGTGGTCTGATATGATTCAGATATGAATCTGTCTAGTTGTCAGGATGCAGTAATAATAACAATATTAAAACTAAGCAAATGCATTTTTTAATATAATTTTGAAGTTTGTAAATAAAAATAATTGTTTTCCTCTTGTCACCCACCCAGGAACAGCACAGTAAATGCAAGATGTCTTTAGTCAGTAGTTAGCGCTTCTTGACACCCTATGTCCTTCTACAGTGGCAGCTACTCTCTCCAGGACACCCTCCAAAGCCCTGTCCTCAGCCAGGCTTTCTCTTTATTGCCTCTTCACGCTGTACATGTATTGGTATCTGGGCTGACTTTGTTTTTTACTCCAGGGGCTCGTGTTGCTTTGTGCCCTTTTCCCCTGCTCCACCCATACCAGCTCCTCTGGGGCACTCTGGTCTGTCTAAAGGACTTCCTCGGCTGCCCTTCTCCTTGCTCTGTAAGCATGGTCTTTCTCAGTACCATTGCTATTTCTTTTTGCCTAGGAGATCTTGGCAACACTGGGGAAATGAACAGAGTTGCTCTTTGGGTGAAAACAGTTATCCATTAATTTCGTTTGTGGATTGTGGCAAGTCCACTGCTGTTACACTGGAGACTCTGCGAGTAACCCTTGCCTCTTTTCTTGTCTTCCAGCTCCAACAAGAATCAGTAGGGTTTTACTAAATGAATCCCTATGCACTCCTTGAAGTTTTCACATTGATGAGAGATAGGAAGTGTATTGACACCCGCCTATTACACAGAAACAGGCATGGAAGCACTATGTAACTGAACACAGTGACCTAGTCTGCTTGGGTTAAAATTGGTATATCAGTGAATGAGAGACTGTGGTAATGCAAAATTTTATATGTCATTTTGAACATGAGCACCCTATTTTGCAGTCAGTGTGATAAAGTGCATAACGTTTATGTAGCTTGTTGCCCTAAATGCAGAATTATGTATAAAAAAATTTGCCTTGCTTGCTAGTGTTTCTTGCTTGTTGCTTGCCTTGCTAGGGTTTCTAGGCAGTTGAAATGCTCCTACAACTCAACAGTTCCTAATGCAAGTTCAGGGGAGCTTATTTAGTTATTAAAATCTTAGAGATTTGCAGTTCTTATAATCTTTGGAAATAGTGCTTACGGATTTAGCTTCTGCTGCCCATGGTGGTAGAAGAGAAAAGCCAATTGTAGAAGTAGATTCGGTGAGTTGAATTGCACTGGCAGAGTGTCTTTGTCTTGTGCAGGACTATACATGAGTATAAGTAGGACGTCTGTTTACATTCATGAATTTTACTCAGATAAAGTAGTACTAATGAACTACATATTAGGTTTATGTATGCTGAATTAAGAGCAAAGGCCACTTCTCTGTCTTCTTGGTATGCATTCAATTCTGAGATATTCAGATTCTGGTCAACAAACCTGTTCAGCTGCTGTGTTTTAGAGGTTTACAAGAATAATTAAAACACAATTTCAACATCTGCTTTGTATTACACACTAGGACTGGAGTAAGTAGATACGTTCTCTGTTGTGTAATCAGCTTTTAGTGGCTGATTATCTGCTTTGAAGACCAGTAATGTTGTTGCATGGTTTTAAGTGCTGATTTCTATACCAAGAGTGGTATTCCTATCCTGTGTGCTTCACTTCCTTTGCTCGGTCATTTCCTACCTGTTAGAGCCACTATATTACCCTTTGGAGCTGAGCGTTCGTTCTTTAATGAAGAGGGGGAGTAACCTCATCTTTGAATACCATTTTACGGATCCAAATTAAGTGGTTTGAATATAAGCGCATTTATGAAAAAAATGCTTCTGGATTTGAATATTATACCCTTTCCAGCTAACTCTAAAAAGTTTTACTTAGTCGCTTAAATATCTCAACAGTGTACTTCATAGATGAAATGTATACATGACTGGGGGAAGTGTGGACTTCAGCTGGGTCTAAGGATTCCTGTACTCGCCCTTGTGCTTATGCTACTGTCATATTAGAAAAAAGTAAGCACTTTGTCTCTTAAACCCATTTTCTTTTGTTCTTTCCTCACCAACTCTGTATACATCTTGGGTTTCTGCCTGTCCTTGAACATTCGCGGACTTTAGCTGCCTCTGCAATCTGCCAGTTCTCCCCAAACATGCCGTGACAAGTACAGCCTTTCCTCTAGCTCTCTTTACTCCACTCTACTGACACTGGGTTTGCCACTCTTAATTTTTTGCTTTTGTTTTCTTCTGCCAGATTCTAGCCTATGTACTCAGTTCTCCTCTTTCTTGTCCTCCTGCTAGCTTTGCTGGTTGACATAGTTCCTAGATTTCTTCCCTCCTCTGCATTTTAGCGCATCTTTCAACCTTCCTCACTGTGGGGTGATTCTGGAGAGTTTATTGCTGGGTCCTGTCTTTCTGCATTCAGCCTTTTCTCTAGCTGTTCTGCAATCATTAAATGCACATACCAGCACACTGATGTTTTGTGAGCCAGAAGCACAGTTATATTCCCATGTCTGTCTTCCGAGCTTTTATTTTACTTTGCATCTTTTCATGATGTGCACTCTGACTTGTCATTATCTTCCTGTACTCACTGATAATCCTCCTTTGACTGTTGTGTAAATCCACTGTCTTGTCTTCTTTCAAATATTTCTTGAGACTTATTTCTGCAAAGTTAGTGTAGGCACAGGGGGCACGGTTTTACTGTGAATGAGTCAGTTGACATTCAACTCCACGCTAGTTACCATTTGTGGCAGTAGCCTTTTCTTATGCAGATGAGCCCCCAGTATGAAATTTTCACTTCTAAAGTAATGTTTTACATCAACTTTGTATGTAGGAGATTATGAAAGACACACAGAAAAAAGAGACGTGGAAACCTCTGTTCTGTTTCAAAAGCAAATGGAAAATTCATCAAATTTGACTGCCTCTATTTGGGTACATTATTTTACATTCAGATATGCAGATACTTAGGTAGCCTTTACCTGTGTAATGATTTGAGAACCCATGGATGGTTATTGCTGACTAGGCAAGCAAATTAATTTACTTGGCAAATGTAACTTTGCACACATGCATGCTTGAAGGAATGTGATTTTAAAGTTCAAAATATGCTAAACTGTCAGCTTAAGTTCATAATATATTTAATATCTAATACAGTGAGATGCATAAAGGCATGTAAGATAGCTTATCTATCATAATTTCAATTAACAGTATATCCGATTATGAATGAAATTAAATGCAGATTTCAGTGTGAGGAAAGATTAGATGCAAGATCGGTATTAAAGCAAAAATTATTATTTAGGACATCTGTGACATGTCATGGGGCAGATGCTATGTTTTGAGTTGAATATTACTTGGGGGTCTTTAATTATTTGACTGTCTTCTCAAAATCTCCTCTTATCCTAGTTAACAAAACAGATACTGTTGTTGGTATCAGCTGCTCCTGACTTGCTCACTTCTGTTGACGCTTGCTATCTGCCTTCCTAAATCACCTGGGCAACTTTCTATGGTGTACATTCAAAGAAAATTATTTTGAACCCCAAACAGTAAGTTTCTTAGAGCTAAGAAATTTTAGCTCAAGTATTCTGATTTTCTTTGGACCCTTACAGTAATCAATGGTGGGAACTAAATACAATATGAACCTGTCAAGTGATGAGAATTTCTGTGAAAGGAATTCAGTATAAGAACTTGTCTGTTTTGTTTCTTTTTAATCCCACAGATGTATTTAGTGATTTTTCCAGAGGGGACTCGTTACAATCCAGAAATACCAAAAGTCATTGCAGATAGTCAGTCATTTGCTGAAAAGGAAGGTAAGCAAAAGAAGTTTTGAATCATTCTTTTGTTACGATGTTAACATATGTTATATAAAATTGTTATATAATATGAAGGTGATCTCCCCTTAGCCGGACTGTTAAGCCTGCCTGATTGATACTTATGTGTTAGAATAGCGTAAGCCAGAATTTCACATATTGCAGAGTAAAATGAGAGTAGCTTATATACTGATATTTCATGCATTTCACATTGTGCAAGAGTATTCATTCTCAAGAAAGTTCTCTTTAGGTTCTGTCTGTATCTGGGCATTTATGGACAATTCTTTTCTTGCTTCTTCAGGGACGTAGGAATTGCCTGCACTGGATCAGGGCACTGTTCTCTATCTAAGTTGACATTATAACTCCAATTACAGTCGTTACTCGATACAAAGAATATTTTGCGTAGACGTTTTTGTGCCTTAACAGGAAGTCTTTCATCACATAATTTTTAATTACTGTTAGTACTACCATGGCTTTTTGGTTTTGTTCCCCTCTCACCTTCCAGTCTCTCCCTTCCTTGGTTGAACTTTATTATGTAGTCACTTTGACTGTTGGCATTGTCTCTATAACCACAGATGGAATTACTTCATCTTTGGAAAGGCTTGACAAAAGATCGAAGGGTCCCAAGCTTTTTCATTTTTCTCACATCATGTGCACAATACACGTAAACTTTTAAGTCCAACAGTACAGTAAACACGTTTCCTGGGTTTGTTTTTTCCTGTTGACCGAAAGTGAAATAATTCACTCTGAAGGTAAACAAAGAATAACAAATAGGTCTGGTAAATTCATTTCTGTGACACACTGAAATGAATTCACAAGTCTGTGAATCAGCCTGTTGATATCATCAAGCTATTAAGTATTGTTAGCTCTTGTCCAAAAGGATATATGCTTTTCTTCTCCTTCTTGGGAAGAATGGAATTTGTTTGCGTGCATGAGCAGGAGAGCTTAAGTCATAATGTATTTATTCATCACTTCAGTTTCCTGTCGGAAATGAAAGTCAAATGTCTCATTTAGGTTGGCAGTTCTTTGACAGTTCAGACGGGCTGTTTGATAGGGGTTTTTTCCCCCTCTCTTCTCCCTTTTCAGGGAAAAGAAAAGGCTCTTGTTTCTTGTTTTCATTATTATTTTAATAAACCTCTTAATTGTATCTCTGCAGTCTGCAAAACAGTAAAACACTGCTTTTGTGCTTTCAGAGCACCTGTTCATTTCTTCTAGTGCTTTTCTCTCCGGTATTGGTCTGCTGTTATTTTGTGAGGGTTACTCCTTTTAAAAATTCTCAAGGCAAATATTTATTAAACAGGAAGCATCTCCTATTCTAGTGCAGATCTTTTCCCCATTGATCTGCTTTTCCCCATTGCTAAATTCTTTTGTTGTCAGTCTCTCCTCAACGTTTACGTGGAGAGGATGGCAAACAGCCTGTATCGGACCTTTCTCCCCTGCAAGTTCATGGAAGGATTGATAGTTTACTCAAGTTAGAGCATCCCTTGTACAAGCATGCTGAGAAGCAGGGATGGCTGACACCGAAAGCTGCGTACCGAACTATTCTGATGACTAAGAGCCACCACGCACATACCAGTACGTCAGGGAGTTGCGAGGATGGGGAACTCTGCATGGCCGCTGGCGGGAGATGCCGATAAGTTCATGGGGTCCCACCAAGCCTCTGTGCACCAGTGCCAGCCCTGGCTTGGGGCTTCCACCCAGGAGCCCCAGCGCCACCACAGTCCTGGTTGCTGGTGGCATGCTGGGGCTGCAGCATGGGAGCCGTAACCAAACGCCTCACCAGTCAGTCACGTGTAGATTGAGTGCTGGCTGTGCTCCTTGTAGGCTTGCGAAGGCTGTTATGCGACACTGCTGAGCTGAACTAAAGCCACTCAGTTTCATGCTCGTCTAAAAGATCCCTGGAGCTTCTTATTTCCTACAGTTTTAGGAAAGGTAGTAACGCCCAGTAGCTCTGCCAGGGAGAGGAATGGGAACGTACTGTAACTTCTAGTTTAAAATATGCACTTCATTCCTTGTGGAAATATACAGAAGTCTGATAATTTAGTCTTGTTGTCTTAGTATGTATTATATTTGTTACAGAGCATAGTGCTTCAGTGTTGGTTTTACAGACATGCAGGGGAAATTGTTTGTTTGTTTTATACCTTAAAATGTAAGCTTTATAATGATTTTTCACTACATTTTTGCACAATTTATATGTTGAGAAAATAGCGCAAGTGTAATATTGGAAAAAGTGGTTTAATTAAGAAGAATTAAACTTCATATTTACGTTAGGACCAGAGATATTGCACCCAAAGATAACAAAGCTGTTCCTAGAGCACAAGCATAACTCATGTTTATCATACTGTCTCAAATACTGTTTTTGACATAAGCGTGTGTCTATGCTTTACTAGTTTTGCAGAAGGGAAGTATGAAAAGGTTTTGTGGGATTTGTATTTACTTTTAAATGGGCTGTAATAATTTTACATGGGCTGGATTCTCTTCTACAGAAGGTTCATTGGTTTAAGCAGCTCTTTGGACTGAACTTAATTACCTGGTCTTAGCATGATCAGCTGATGAGCTGCATCTCGTATCTTGATGTTGTTTTTAAGTAAACACCGGCTTTGGACACAGTTACTGCATCTTTACAATTGGTCCTAGGACCAGTTCAGCAAAAAGAAATTTGGGGAAAAAAAAAAAAAGTCTTAGGTTGCCATCCAAAGACATACTTTCACAGTGCTGATTTCAACAATTATGTCTTTCCTCACTGATATTCATATATAAATAAATCTTATCTGCCTGTGAATAGGATGGAAGGATATCAAACAGCAAAAGAATTTAAAGGTGATTAAGACCGCCTTTGAAAGAGAAGCAATTTTTTAAAGTACTGATAATACTTCATGTTACAGTTTGTTCTGCCATAGGACTTGGGTTCTACACAAAACCTTGACTCCTAGCAAAAGCAGATGGATTTCCTCTCTCTCAAACACAGGAAAATCAAGCACACAGTGTAGATCCAATAGATCTGGGTAGGTCTAGATATGAATAAGTTGAGACCGAAGGCCAAAAAGCACAGAGAAACTTCTAGGGAAGGAGTAGGGCCATGTGCTTTCTTGCTATTTTTTGAAATCAATAAAGGATATTGTACTGTAAGAAATGAAACCCATGAACTGGTCTTGCAAATTTGTCATTAACTACCTTGCCAAGTTCAAGTTGAATGTACTGCCAGGTTTTTGTTTATTAAAACTGAAGCATGCCAAAACCGTCTAGAGGTAAAAATGGTAAATTAGGGCATTAATATTCCTGGTTTTCATGTTGGAGACTAACACGTGCATATTAGCCTTCAGCACTGATGTATTTGACACAACAAAACTCTATTCTAATTAATTTGAACTCTATTGTAAGTTCTGTCCACTGTAACTGTATTCAGTGAGATACAGAAAGTTGTGTACTTGAAGGAGTACTGGTTTTATGGTGGTAAACTGAGAATGTTATCATCCAAGGGTAATGCTGGTACCCTCGGAAAGTGAAGATTACTCATTCTACACGTTTTACAAGTGACAGAGCATTCCAGTCGGGTCAGATTTTTACCCAGGATAGAACATGCAGCATTTTAAAATCAAAATACATTTGTTTGATTGCATCGGGAAAGGAAAAATGCACTTCTCAGCAGTTTTAAAAACACAAGCAAAAACTACCTCTCTAAAACTAAGTTATTTGGTTATATGTCACAGGATTAACACAGGACTTATTCATAGAACAAGTTAAATTCTATAAATCATGTATTTATCTTTGTTGGCCAAAATAGCGATGTTTGCTGGGGTTTCACAGCCACAGCTAACCACATAAGCAATGTTGCCAGAATATCAGATGGTGTCCTCTGTCAGGTTTTCACGTTTCTGTTGGAGGCAAATGAAACCTCCCCACTTCTAAACTGATGGGGGTACGTGCCATGTAGCTGGATTTGAACCAGATGCTATCTGTTGTCCTCTCCTTATGGGAAGTAGGTGGCTGCATGACGTGACTCCAGCAATTGCTACCAGGAAGGGCTCTCTTTTTCTCTGGGTTTCGGTATGGTTGGTGACTGTGTGGTTCTAGTGGGACATCTTGCAAAATTCTCATAATCGAATGAGAGAGGGAAATATTTCTCCCTCCCTCTCTCTCGAAGCTCCAAGAATGTGAAGGTGTGTGGTTTGCCGCTTGTCCTCTAAGCTTTTGTCATCCAGCTTTCACTACTTAAGTATGTAGTCAGTAATCTTAGAGTTTGCTTTAGTTTTCCATTGTAAGGAAGTAATTGGCTAATGTGATGCCCATCTTCAAAATCTGGTGCATTCTTTCAGTTGACTTACATATTGGTGTCGCCTTTTAGGCTCTGATCTATAACTTTAGGCATCTTAAAAGTGCAGCGATTCTTCCACGCTAGTCAGTGGGCTTGAGTTGCTGAATCCAGGGAATTATAATATGTAGGCGGCACTCATATTTTCATATGGATTTAACTCTAATCTTGTCATAATGTTAGAAGTGGTAATTTTTATTTTATGTATTCATTTCAAATTGTAAATTTTCTAAGGTTGGGTCTTTTTAATGGTACTAGACCATAGAACAAAATTTCTATAAAACCCACAAAATAGCTTCTTGTATAAATTTTTTTCCATTTATGTTACTAAAATAGATATGTATAGATTTCTGATCATTTTCTAGGAGTTAGACCTCTATAATGTTCTAAACAACCACAACTTTCTTAGGCTTAGTAGAATATGAATTTTATCAAAATTTTAAGAAATGGCATTCTGAAGATTTGAAAATAAATAGGAATGATCCAAAGTCCTCCTACTCCTGGTGTTGCTAGCTGTGAAGAGTCAAAGAGAAAGGGATAAGAGCCTTGTTAAATGTAATTTGGCTTGGTGTTGCTGAATGAAGATAAAACAATCTTCCCTGGCGAAAGGCATTTATGTAAGTTTGTACTAGTGTTTGATTTCTAAGAAAGGTCATTTAATCAAGCAAACATTTCAGGTATTCATTTATTATCTCACTTGTTTTTATGCAGAAAAGTTACAAATGTAAATGTTTTTTAATGCTAAGTTTATCTTGACTAGTATCATGCTTTCTACTAAGATGTTTGTGCGTGCAGGATATGCTTATCTCAAAATTGCTTTTACAGATCATGTAAAAAGGTATTTCAACTGAACTAATCGAAAATGTTTCCCTTCTAGATCTTGGCATTGCTTTTACATTGTGTTTTAAAGCAATCTGAAGTATTTAATATCCAGAAATGTTATTTGGAACAGTCTCTAAAAAATAGCTTTTGGTGATTTTTTTTTTTTGTTTTTGTTTTTTGCCCCCACGTACTTTCATGTAAGCAAGCTTGACGTAAATGTGCACAGTGAGATGTGGAAAGGAGAATATAATTTTTAAAAATTGCGGGGAGGATACATTGCATAGCATTTGAGGGACATACCATTAGGATGAAGAAAGGATTTCTGTTATTGAGAGTCCTCCTTAGGAAATTAAGTTGAGGAAAGCAAGAAGTACCTTGTATTTCTGGAGATAACCATCCGGGAAAAAAGTGTACCAAAGCGTGGCGTCTCCTCTGTTTCACAGTGGGATAGTCATACTTTTCTTGAGGGAATTACTTGCTTTTCATATACTTTAGTTCATGGTAACAGAAAACACTTTTTACAAGAGCGTGCAGTTTTTAAATACTGTGACCAGCTGAGTGTTGTTTATGTGAGTTGATGGACTACTAGCATACAAATGGATGAGCTCTCCCACCGTATGTCATTTTATAAGTCTAACTCTGGACTCTGGTTCCAATAAGTAAGGCTTCGATCACTGGGAACATTCCAGAAGGCTGGTGGGAACTCAGTGTTGCGTGGGTACTTGGGACACCCCAGATTACTGCAAAGCTCTCAGTCCAGTATCTCTCCTGCACACACATACACGTGAAAAAGGAAAATTAAGGAAGAAAGATTTAATTGGTATTGAAATCAATTAATTGTTTTTCACCCTGCTTTCAGTTGTTGTATTACGGTCCATTATAGGACGAAAACCCCCTCAAACTAATTCTGACATCCATTTCCAGTGAGCACATAACTTTTGTGGACGAAATGTGGTAATGGTAATGTAATATACATAAGGTATTCTTAATTTAGAGCTTTTTTGTTGTTGTTTTCATTTAAAAATGTTGTGTGTGCACATGTCAGGGGTACAGATATGACTAATGGAGTCCAAGTCTGAAAATAGAGACGGCCTGCCCGCACTGAACAGCGGGTTTTGGCCTGGATGAAGGGAAGAGGAAGAGAGATCACAGAATGGTCAGGGTTGGAAGGGACCTTTGGAGATCATCTAGTCCAACCCCCCTGCCAAATCAGGGTCACCTACAGCAGGTTGCACAGGAACGCATCCAGGCAGGTTTTGAGTATCTCCAGAGAGGGGAGACTCCACAACCTCTCTGGGCAGCCTCTTCCAGTGCTCTGCCACCCTCGAAGTAAAGTTTCTGCTTATGTTGAGATGGAATTTCCTGAGATCTTCCCCATAGAGTTGTACTCAGCTATTACATATGTAACTTCACCCTGAGAGGTTAGATAAATGGTGTTTTGTTTGGTGTTTTTTGTTTTTGTGTTTAGATGAAAAATGAATTCTGTAGATGTTAATGATTTGGGCCTTTGTACTTCCCAAACTAAAATGTTGTGTTGTTTTGTTCAGTTTTCTTGCAGACTTTCTAAAGTAATTCTGCATCTTACTACAGTCTAGTAAATAGTAGATATTTGAAGTACCATTGCTCACTGTATTTCACATTATTTTCATAATTCTTTTATGTCTGTTTATAATTTAAAAGTTTGCTAACATAAAAGAGCAAAGCTATAGCATTTTAAGGTAGAGTATTACGGTATTAGAAATCTAGTTCATTTTCTTTGGCATTTAAAATAAAATCTCATGACCTCAAATACTTTGACAGAAAGTCCTAACTTAGTATTGCACAACATTAAAAACAGTTTAAGCACAGTGTGTTTTGTGAATTGGATGCAGGCAGCTTGCCAAGGTAACTATACTGTAACTACTTGGGTTTAAATTCTGTTATGTTGATTTTAGCAAAGATCATGAAGTAACTGCAAGAATGTGTGGTTAATGTTTTTATAAAACAGATTTTTTTAAAAGGATGTGCTGAACTCTTGTTGTTGCTGCATGTTTGTCATGCACCGGCGTGTTTCTGAATAATGGATTATGAACTTTCTTTATTGATTTTAATTAGATGCATACTCATTTTGTACTTAAACCTTCAAGAGTTCACTGGTAGCGCATGGAGTAAGAGGGGCTTATTCTACAATTGCGCTTCACAGATTGTCACTGGGCATATTCATCACTAAAACTGGCCGTGGATTCAAAAAATTGAGCACCAGATACTCTTAGATACTTAAATTAATTTGTCTAGAGGATTCAGTTCTCACTGAAGCCTGTTTTTCCTTTTTCTTCCCCACAGTAATAGTTTGCTTACAGGGAAGATGAGTTGGGCGGGAAAGAAATAACAGTGTTTTTAGAATAGGTTTGGGAATTTGGATCAACAAAAGTTGCATTGAGTGGAACGTCCACTCTAATATGGTTGCTGACACAATGCTAGAATATTCAGTGCTTCATTTACAGAGTAAACATTTGGAAACATAACATAATTAGCTGTTTGATGTAACAGTTCACAAGCTAAGAAAACACTACCACCATGTTATGCTTCAAAATATTTACATGATCCATATAACATTTTGCATAGACAGTTATCACTATTGCCGGTAAAGCTCAGAACAATGACTTCAGAAGGAGTGCTAGTAAATAACCTTTTATCTCTGTGTTCAGACAAGGAGATTCTTAGCAAATATTAAGAAATCAAGATAATGATTTATACTGAAATTTTCAAATATAAGAATGTTAGAGCAGTTTAGAAACTAGCATTATCTTACGGAGTTCAGTAGATATTTTCATAATTTTAGATCAAAGTATGCTTTGCCCAGCAAGGGAGAGAAGTTCAGTGCAAAATCGGGACATAATATAATATCTTTTGAGTTGCTTTTGCAAGCAGAAAAATATCAAAAGCAATACCACAATACTTTGGTTTAGAAAAATTTCTTCTTTATGAGGAACCAGTAGCACCAATGGGTGGTTCTTTAGAAGTGGATTGAAGACTAAGTTGTTGAAAAGTAAGGGTAGAAAGGAATAATTGCAATTTTACTCTGATACTTCTTTTTAAGAAAGATACACATCTTATAGCGAAAATTTTTGCATAATATGCTTTTTTTTTCCTAGAAGCACTTTCAAGTTAGTGTGGAAGAGCTGTGTTCAGATCATGAAAAGGTTTGAGGGTTTTTTGTTTATTCTCATTTTGAAAGTCATTGTATGTTAAAATGCTGAAAATAGAATGGAATTTATACTTTTGAGCCCAGTGTATTTGTATGTTCTTCAGTATGCTCTAGGTGGAAGTAGTCAGCTGAAGCAAGCATGGTTATGAAATGCTGTTAAGACTTGCAGAGTGCTGTTAAACCTGATGTTCTTGTGTCCTTGTCATACCAATCTCTGTGTGTTGGCCTCAATGGTTAAGGACAACAGTTGATTTCTCCGACTGTGGATTTGTTAGTAGCCAAGTCAATTGTGATAGGTTGTTTGCAGGGAAACAGAGGTCTCCTCCTTGCTGTCGGTTCTCAGTGCTCTATTATCCCCTTCCCTGCTTAGTTTTCTGCTGGGATGGTGAGTTGAATCAGCTGGTGGGAGGGGGGTGCCAGAGCAATACGAGGTTGGCAGCAGGAACAAGCCCACAGAAAAGAGCAGTAGATGAAAGAACTGCAAGGATAAAATGGGATGTCCCATTTTCTGTAGCAGCAAGTCATTGCAGTGGGCTGAAGCTGTTGAGTCTAACTGCTTTCCCCCATCCTTCCCCAAAGTGAGGACCCTCAGAGTAACCATATCTAACGTCCCAGAATGTGCCAATAGGCAGAAGGAAGCAAAAGCAGGGAAAGCTGGTATCTATAATAGAAAATGGCAAAACGTGCTGAAATTTCTGATGGGGTTGGTAGCTTTGGAGAAATATAACATCCTGTTTAAACATGTGTAGTTTAAGACAACCACTGTTTTTTTACAATGGTGCAGTATTAGAGTTCAGCATGTAGACAAAATTTGTTTGTCCTTTGGAAGTAAAATGCCAGATGAGCATTAGGCGTGCTTAAAATTATCTGTGCTTATGTCTGGCCTAGCAAATCTGTTTCTGATACAGAATTTTAGGAGGCGATGTCCTGTGAGTTTAGTATTTCTCAGGTAATTTGCTCTTTTTTTTTTTTTTTTTACCTCAGTTGGACAAACATAAACAGTAAAGAGAAGTGCTGTTTCATTACTCATAAACCAGATTAAAAACATCACTGCTTCTAGAGCAGGAGCTGTAAAAAGGGCTCTTTTGTTGAGCAGCCTTTTTGTAATATGCTTCAGAATTTGTTTCATCTTCTGCATGTGCTCAGTAGAGCATATGCAGTGTGCACACGTGCATGTTCTCTCAACTGAGAATTGAGATTAAAAATAAACCTTTTGTGATTTTTGAGTGAGGGTCCTGAAGTTCCTTGACATGGTGTTCATTTTGTGAACGTAGTCCAGTTTACTTTCCGAGACTGTAATTTATTATTTTTTTTTCCCCTCCTCTAGGTCTTGCTATATTAAAGCATGTGCTAACACCACGCGTGAAGGCAACTCACGTAGCCATTGACACAATGAAAGACTATCTGGATGCAGTGTATGATGTGACTGTAGCTTATGAAGGTACTGTGGACCACAAAGGGCAAAGAAAACTGGCACCGTCTATGACAGGTGAGTTGATGTATACTAGACATGCTACAGGATTATACTTGTTGATATACAGAACCAACTTCAGGTGCTTTGTATTGTATTGCTCTGGAGATAATGTCCGCAGAGCTTCAGCCATGTCACTGCACCTTGGTAGGGCATTGTTCATCAGGGACTAAGCTTTACATTAGTTACCTGTAACATTCCTGCCCTCCTCTTCCCTATTCCATGCAGACAATATTTCTGTAGTCAAATTCTGCATACGAATGCTCTTCGGAGTTAAAATTAACTTGGGGCCATAGGCAGCAGGTGCCATTTACTTTCATGTTTCTTCTAACACTGGGATTTGGCATCATTGTAAATTCTCTGTCCTTCCCTCTGCTGTGCTACATGTGTGTACATGTGACATAGTTGCTGACAGGCATGTATTGTAAAGGGAAAATGTGTAGTAATAGTATTTTACTGGCAATTTTCAAATTGCTACATATAGCCGGTAACCTTACAAACACTTAACAGCATTTTATGCGAGTGAGCTTTACTTGCTGTAGTATTTTAAACCACCTACAATACCTTGAAAGAACGGGATAAATTCATTGCATGTCACTCGAGTAATCTAACCCAAAAATAAGTTCTGGGGTTTCTGTTGGGGAAAACTCTGGGACAGAAAGCTTCAGGGTTTGCTGACTTTTGATTGTGCTTGGTGGTGGATTATTTCTATTTATTTATTTAATTCATTTATCTGCATCAATGGAGGGCCGTACATCATCTCTCTTTCCAGTTGTAGTTGCTGTGTTACTCAGCCATATCTGTGTACAACTCTCTGTTGCTAGTTGGCTCAAAGTGGTACTTTTTTGAATCTTTTGCACCTCTGATACCAAAGGGGAAAAAAAAGCCACAGTAGTTCCACAGAGCTGTTCATACTTTTGTGCAAGGGATCAGTGTTGGCTGAGGAACCTGCAGGGCACTTCTTAGCTAACTCCCCGCTCCTCAGCTAGCCCAGTGTCACTGTGTCACTGGGACTTGTTCCTTCTACTGCTAAAAATAGTTTGCAGTGTGGCTGTTTCCATGTCACTTCACTATCGGGTGTAATTCCTTGAGGTGGTGTGAAGTTCACATGAACTCCTTGCAGGTGCTAGTTGCTTAGAAGTCCTGGAATTATCTGTTTTTATATTTTAACCATATTTAAAATTCTTCTGGATGGGTGAGCAACAAAAGTGTGTATTAACTGTGTATTAACTCAACACTTATGTAGTACTGTAAGGTCTTAGGATGGTTTTATTTTATGTACATTTTGTTCCCAACAGGCATTTTTGTGGCTAAATATCAAAAGCGTGTTTTATAATTTAACATTTTTTATTTATCATTTTCTTTTGAACTTGATTTTACAGAATTTTATGATTTAAAGTTTTGGGTTTTTTTTTAAAATACATTGTGACCTTCTTATAGACTCACTTGAAGACTGGCAGTCTCCCTCTTGTCCTGTCACCCAACCCTTTTCGAGACCCCCTGTGAAACAAATAGTTGTTTCCCCTTCCCTGCAGCATATCTTGTTTCGTGACTTAATAATTAGGCAGTTTCAGCCATTCTCATGCTGGACTTCTCACTGCCTGATGGTTAATTAAACTATTAAAATGTCATTACCTAATGATAAGATGGCAAATGTTCAAATTCCTTATGAGACCTCTTCACCTATTGGACCTCCCAGTTTGCATGAAGCATGATATAATTATAGAAAGGGATCCAACAAACTGAATTTCCCTGTTGGCTGTTTCTTGTGTCCATTGTCAAGTGATAATCAGATGATTTGGGGTGGCTACTCCACATGCAGCCTTTTGGAGACTCCACAGCAGGCAGTCCAGGCATATCTCTCAGCCACCCTTACTGTTAAGGCTGGATAAAAATACGGGCAGTAACACAGAATGAAGTGCAGCCAACTAGTTGTTACCCATTACAGAACAGATAAATGAAATATCCATCCAGGACATTCCACACTATTGTGGCAGTCGCATGTATTCCATATAATATAAATTATGTAGATTAAGGACACTTTATAAATTACAGTGTGGAACATAGTTGTCATTCTTTTAGGCCCTCCAGACACAAACTGGAAGAAAAACAATTTTTGTTCTAAGAGGTCAGGATCATTTCACCATTTGTTATGCAAAAGTCCAACGATTGGTCTGTTCAGGAATATAGTATAACAAGAACTGAGTTACACATTGTTATGCATTGGAGATTTTTCAGCATTATCGCTCTTTTACAGTACTAAAATTAGTTATAAAGTACCATTTTCACGTGTGCATTTCATGTGAGCATTTCATATTCGTGTCAGTGCTGAATGAGAATTTTGTTTTTCATTCTCATCGGAATAAAATGGCAGTGCAATCCTGGTAATTTTTAAAAGATAAGGTTGACATGTCTTTTTCAATCTAGCAACTCTGATTGAAATTTATTGCATGGAAAACAAACTTCTGATAAACACAACTTTACTTGAGGACTGTATTTCCCATAGTATGACATTTCCCATGTGAATGAAAACTGAATTCCATGCAGATATAATGTGTTTCTTGAAATGCATTTTACTTTCAGTTCTATAAATCGCAGTTCCTCAGAAGAGCTTGTGCGACTTCTGGAAAAAAAAATGTATTTACCCAGGGATATTGTCAGCTCTTGGCTGCTGTCTCCCGTAGTAAACATAGCAGGTTAAAAACAACATTTTAGTGACTGTGAGTAGCACTACCACACTTTACCTGAGAAATTGTGTTAGTAGAGTGTAAATGGGGAAAAAAATCTGAAGAAAAAATGAATTGCATTTTAAATTTTGTAACGTGGAACTCTTAATGTAAATAGCTTTTCTTAGCAAATTTTTTTTTCAATCGGGCAAGCTTAAATGCCATAATGTTGACTTGCTCAACAGGATTAAAACAAAACATAGTATACTAGCAACTGGAAAATAGACATTCACCATCCTTTCTGCATTAGTCCTTTGAGAAGAACAGTGGATGCCAGCCACACCTGATAACATGGTAACTTTTTAGAGCAGGCAAATTATTATAGTATTTCCTTTCAAATGTGTTGAACTTCTTGTCACTTTTTATGCATTTTAATGCTTTGTTGGCACTTTCCAGCTGCAAGTTGTTTGTTTTGGAAGACATCAAATTTGATTAGTCTTAGACAGGGACTAAGATTAGATTAGCTTTAAACAGGGACGTTGCTTTCTGCTAGTGCTTCACATCCAAAGGATGCATATTTTTTTCTACCATTTATTCGTTATTCATTCCTTTTTGTTCCAACAAGTTTGGATCTTGATACGTTTCCAGTGGAAACTTGTCCTGCACGTGGCAGCCTTTCTAAAGAATAGCCATTTCGCACAGATTTCTCCCCTCTCACTGCTGAAGATGGTTTGTCCCGATTGTTAATGACAGAATGTGATGGTCCTGCTTAGGGAGGACCGTGATGCTATACAGTATTTATTTGCAGTCATTAGAATAAGATGCAAATAATCATATGGGCACTGTGGCACAGCTGAAGTGCATCTCAGGTACTGAATTCTGAAGAACTATTTAGAAGGGAAAAGGAAGGGGAGAAGCTCTTGTGCTGGATTTGTTGATATTATTTTACTCCACTGTCATTAAGTAAAAAGTAGAAATAAGCTTGGGAAGAAAGAACAAGAACCTAGTTTTCTCCCTTCTGAGTGAACGTCCTAAGCGTTCACATCCAGCTTTGCCTGGTGTTAAGGGGCAGGTCTCGTGGAACGTGGGAACTGTTGTCATTCTTGCACCTGAAAGATCATTATGTACACATCTACATCTTTATTATTCTGCCTGAAGGCTTTAACATAACCAGATGGTATTTATCTGGCCATTGTAGATGAAAGAGTGTGTGAAATAACAGCATGTGACAATGATAAACACTGAATAAAAATAGCAAGTATATGTAGACTCTGTCTTAAAGAAGTCAGAGGAATTCCTGAGAATTATTGACTCTGCTGTATATCAGTTCCAGAACAAACACTTTGAAAGTGTGTGTATGTGTGCATTTCTGAAAATCCGTACATCACTTTGATCGGTATAATTTGAGGAGGTCAGACTGGCCTAACTTCCCTAGGGGAAATTACACTTTTCCAAATGCTTGCACTTTTGTTGGGACCCAGTTAGACAGTGAAGTACAGGACAATAGAAAAGAAACTGGAGCAATAGAAACCAGTCTTTGTCTGGACTGTGGCCCAAATTTGATCACATCCGTTGTCTTTCAAGGTCCGAAGAATGGTAACAAGCACATGGTTATAGATATGTTGAAGGAATTAAAAAACTAAATTGATAAACTGATAAACAGTAACAGCAATGTAAAACAGCCCAAAGTAAGATTTATGGTGGTGAAATGACTAATAATCGTCTCAAATCTCTGCTAGCTATCATGTTTTTTATTGTGTGAAAGAGTATTGGAAAGTAAAGGGCAATTATTTTAGAGCAACCGAAGAAAGGATGTAAGTTAGAACTGAGGCTGGACATCAGCATTGGTGAAATCTGCATTAAGTGTGGGATGGCTTTTTAACATGTATAGTAAATCTCACATCAAGAACTTGTCATTCTGCATCTGTTCAAGCAAAATTTAACTAACTACCTTTCATATTTCAAAATGTAAATTTTCCATTGAAATATATTTCAGGAATTTTTATAACAACACTAGCTAGCAACATAGTTCTGTGATATTCTATCATATATTTTTTTCTTTAAAGGAAAACCCTGGTTTTATTTTGTTTAAAATATTAAAATACAACTTTTTTAATAACATGATTTCACCAGGTACCACAAAGTAAGTAAATTATCGTTCAGGTTTAAATTGAATGCATTTTCACTTGTCTTCCGTAGGACTAGGTCTGTCATTATAGAAACCCTGTAATTTCCTATTAAAAGTAGTTTGAGTAACATGAAAGCAGATCTGTTTATTTGTGGATGACTTATTTGAAATGGCATTTTGAACACAGATGTGGACATATGCATCAATATTCTGCAGATAACGATGGTCTGGGTAAATGCAAAGTATTTTTGTACTCTAACAATTAAACGTTGTACTTCTGCTTGAAAATAACAACATTTCACTGAAGAGAAGCATCAGTTTATGGGAATGCATGCAGACCTTGCTGTAGTTCTTCATAGGACTCCAAAAATCGGAGAAAATGAAGGTCAGTGTGAGCATGAGTAGCATCTCTGCTTCTTTACCTATCTCAAAACAAGGACATAAAGATGACTGTATTTTGGAATCCCTGTATCCCATTTTCTTGTCTCCACTAACAACCAAATTTGGATGCCTAAGAAGGAGTGTACGAATAAGGCAAGCGTAAATGATTCTTCCTTTTCCCAAGTCAAAAACACCTGTGGGCACTGCATCTGTATGTTAATAACACCACCTCATTGTGGTTAATAACCCCCTTCAGCATCCCTTCAAGCCCAGAGTGTGTGTTCCTCTGATTGTAAACTAGGACCTTTTGTATCTCAGTTATTCTCAACCAGCTGTTACTGAAGGTAAGTATCCCTTTGGGAATCTGTGATCAGAAAGCACGCAGTCATCAGAAAACCTCTGCTACACAGAGAGTATTTTGAAAGTATTTACACTGGAGATTCATAAAATTACCCTGGGCCTCATGCGCATGGGAGGGGAAGCGTTCAGCTCCCCAGGCAGGATTTATGTACAACAGCTTTTGCATCTTTATGCAAAAGTGTCTCTAAACCCTGAGCATAACAAAAACAACTTTAATTTCTTAACACTGTCAGGTTTGGCTATAAATATGTTGCTGCTTTGAGAGCCCATATTTATTTTTGGGTGTTTTGTGCATGGGAGTCCTTTTCTTCTACTCTGTTTGTGGTACTGTTCTCTGTTTATCAAAACAGACTGTCTGAAGGAAAGGCAAAAACATCAATACTAGCAGTACTGGCACAGTTCCTAACAGATCCTGTTTATTTGCTAGAGAGCGCATTGTTTTGAACTGGTCCAGTCCTTATATCTTTTCTTGCCTTTTTTTTTTAATTGCATAGTTCAACTTTTTTTTCCCACTTCTGAAACTTTAAAAATGATCCAACAAAGACACAGGTATTTCCGAAGTTTGCTCCTTTTCAGTTACAAGCAGTGGGAGACCCTTTAGATGTAATCCACAGACCTAACCTGACCCAGGTTCTGTTGCTGGCAGCCTATTGATCAAAACTGTTACGCTTTTGTAGGAAACCTCCCGCTAACTTGGCCAACGTACAATACTCACAAATTGTTATAGAGCAGTACAAAGGCCAGAATGCATCTGTTAGAATAACAGATTAAAGCCACTTGAAGGTTGTTTCAGTGAACTACATACAATGTGCAAGTACGATGGGTCTTCATCAAATACCATCTTGTTTTAGCAAGGCCACTTACAATGACACTATGCTGCTCTCCAGTGCGAATACCAGTATAGAAAACTATGTACCTTTTTCTGGTAATAATTTTGAAAGATTCTTTACATCTGGGCATCTTTAGGAACATACAGATATGTGATTATTTACCCTTGAATTTGCAGGATTTGTTGAGCTATAGTTCTTACCTGCCATCTTCAGGATTTTATTTTTTTTAAGCTGTCATACCCTTCCCTCTGCTTCCCTTCTTAAAACTGAACATTTGTCCCTTTTACTCTTTCCTTGTTTGTAATGCAGGTGCTTTTTCTCCTTAAATGTTTTCATTGGCCTTTTCTATGGCCTTCTCTGAGTCCACTACATCCTCCTTGAGACAGAGACCAGAACTGCACACGGTATTTAAAATGTGGATTCACAATCTTTTTTTATACCTGCAAAGTGACTTACTTTGCCCTGTTCTCAATGTCCTTCCTGATGATGCTGCCCAGTATTTGCGGGAAATTGGGGCTGCTGCTGCATAATTGAGAGGACGGTTTGAGAGAAGGGTCAGTGACTCCCAAATTGTAACCACCAATTCCAAGTTAAGCATCATCTAATTGGGCTTTAAGTTATTTTTCCCTATGTTTGTTTACGCTGAAGCTCAGTTGCCACATTTTCACTCTGTTTGCTCAGCTTTGAGGTCCTTTTGGAGTTCAGCCGCCATTTTAGAACCCAAAAGAGCTTAGGATCTTCTGAAAAAGATGTGAAATACTGGAGGGCTCACTGTTTGCTCCCTTCTTCAGCTCATCGGCCATGACACAGAATAAAACCGGTCCTAGTGTTGATCCCTGGAGGACCCCAATGACTGGGTCTTTTCCATCCTGAAAAGTGACCATTAAGTCCTTCCATTTGCTTCCTCTCCTTTAAGCAGCTTTCGGTCTATAAAACATCATTTCCTCTAATCCCATGGCAGCTTAATTTCTTTAATAGCCTTCAGTGTGGAACCCTGTCAAAGGCTTTATGAAAATTCAAATATATTGTGTCCATTGAATCCCCTTTATCCGCCTGCTCCTTGACACTGTTGTAGAAATCCAGCAAACTGGTGAGACAGGATTTCCCTTTACAGAATCCATGCCAACTCTTTTCCAACAGATTGTGATTATCTCTGTGCTTAGTGATCTTATTATAGACCCTGCTATCTTACCCGGCGATGTAAGACTCTTTGGTTTGTATTTCCCAGCATCATCTCTAAAGCCCTCATTTGTAGAAGGGAAACTCCCCATT
Organism: Charadrius vociferus; assembly: GCF_000708025.1. Classification (NCBI taxonomy): domain Eukaryota; kingdom Metazoa; phylum Chordata; class Aves; order Charadriiformes; family Charadriidae; genus Charadrius; species Charadrius vociferus. The sequence goes on along the minus strand of NW_009647755.1, from coordinate 404,107 downwards.
TTTCTGGCACAAAGGCTGGTTGTGATGATAGGTTACACATTTTTGTTTTTGAATTCCACATTTGAGAGCTTTTGGATGAATGCTGTCTGGTTTTGGTGACTTCCTGACATCCAACTTGTTTATTTAGTCTAATACTTTCTGTCTGTTTACTTATTGATCTAGTTCCTTTGAGCAATCTGGTACAAAGAATGCAATGGGTGTAGGAATCAAACATTTTCAGCCAGAAAGAATAATGCAAACAAATATTTTAGCTTCTCTTGCATGGGCTTATACTTTACCATGAGCGCTGCTCTTCACACCTTTGTCATCCAACAGTCCCACCAATGCCTTAGCTGGTTTAATGCTTTTAATATATTCAAAAAAGTTAAAATTGTTAGAGCATCCTTTGCATTTTTCAAGTTCCTTTTTAGTCCTCTTAATTTTATGTTTACATTTGGCATAAGCGGTTTTGTGACTTTTCCTTATTTGGACAAATTTTCCATTCTGCAAAGAGAAGGTAGGAATATAATGGTAGCCCCCTTAATTTTCCCATTAAGCCATACAGGTGGGTTTCAGACCCACCCAGACTTTTTCTTTTGCAGTGTTAAACATCTTTTATGTGGTTTTCCAATACAAGTTTTTCTGGGGTTTGGTATTTTGAGGGTTTTTTTCTAATAGCCTGTAGGCTGCCTCCTTTTGGACTGTTTCTTTTAGGGGGTTTTGACACTCTGCCTTTTTTTTTTTTTTTTTCTCCCTCTCATTACATAGTTCCTTTAATTCTGTGTTTCTGTGCTGGATGCATTAAGACTCTTTTTCTGCAATTGTGAAATTAATTGTATTGTGGTTGCAGAGCACTTCTCACTAACTGTGCACCATTCAAGGCCACATGAGGAATGGCATTTTTTCTTGTGAGTTTCCCTACTAGTTGTTCCAGGAAACAATCTCTTTTGTTTGTTTTTTTTCCTCCGGTGTTGTTGGTGGGTTGGTTTGGTTGGTTTTTATCACACTCTATACCTCATCCTGATGGAGCATCGATGCAGTTCAAGAAAGGTGGCTGGAATCTCACACTCCTGCTATCAGTTCTGGATTTACAGCTCTCAGTCTGGCTTCATAGTGTCTGGTCACTGTTATCAAACGGAATATATCTATCTAATTAATATATCTATCTAATATATATTTTATTAGAGTCTGGGACTTCCATTCACAAGGATTTCATTGTGCTTCTGTCTCATTATATAACGCTATTACACTTTGTGTAGTCCTTCACACACACTCCTGTTCCCTCACCTGTACCTCCTAATTCTGTCATTCCTATAAATCTGGTAGCCTGGGAAGTTGCATGCTCCTTTGGGATCACCAGGATACCTGCCTTACAGGGGTAATCTCTTGATGCCAGTAAATCTTGTTCTCCTGTCTTCGTGTTTAGTCTTCTCATTTTTGTGCAGAGGCACTTCTGAGTTTTGCCCTCACATTGAATTTTAGCTACATCCACCTCGTGTTAAGTGCATCTGAACAGGTTGCTTTTCCTGACCTTCGGCTTTCCCTGCCTGCCAGTTGAAATGCTCTCTAACTTTTTCAGTTTTCATGGCTAGCACCCTGGCTTAATAATGATTCAGGTGCATCCCATTTCTCTGGTCTCAAAAGGTCCCCCAGCTCCTAAGGTGTTTACTCCCTGTGCTGTGCCCCTCGTGCACGTGTGGAGGCTCTGATCTCTGTGTGCGTCTCAGTCCTTGCACAGGGGATTGGCAGTATTTCGGAGACTGCTATTCCTCAGGTCCCAGGCTTGTCTTCTGGCTGCAAACTTCAGTGTAGCCTGCAGAACATCCACGCCATGCTTCCCTGTACCAGCAGGTGCTGGTGCTGCCCACTCCTTCACCACTCCCCAGGTGAACCCATCTAAACAACCTTCGCTGTGCCCTGGATGTTTGCTTTCCCGTCTAGTGCCGCTTTGCCGTACCACTGCTTTATTTTGTTAGAGCAAGCTGTGAAATAGTTTCCTGTCAGCTCAGCTTGAGATGATGGAAAGCGTGAAGCAGAGAAACAACACAACACTTAAATTTGTGTTTGTTTTGCCGATGGACTGTTAATTTGGTGTATGAAGTATATGAAAGTGGAGAGATGGGATTTCTTCCTTTGAGAGGAGGAGATAGAACTGCTTTGGTAACTGAATGCTTAAGTCCAGACTACTGAAAATTTTAAAAGTGGAGAAAGCATCTACAATTGAGAGAGGAATGTCTTTGCGATCATGGTTTTGCCTGTAAAACTGTATACACCACGCCATACAATGTTCTGTTACTGAAGAGATGTATTCTCACACTTTTGAAATACTAGCTACTTAGAATAAATACACCTTTTTCAGATTTCATTTTACTGTGATACCACTTTGTTTATCACAAACATTATTGAAATCTGTTAAAACAGGAGAGAATTGGGGGTGTTCTAGGTGGACACGACTATGTCAGGCTTCAGTTTGTCCTTTCTTAATTTTGAAGGACTTTGACAATAATTACGTTCCCGTAAAAGAGCTGATGTAGGAAGTTGAAATCTGAGCTACTTTATTGCCGTTGTATTTAAAGTGCATATAAAAATAGGCTTCATTAGTAATTGAAAACTGGAATATCTGTTTAAGCCTAATGCCACTGTCACAACTTTCTTAAGGGGCAAGGCAAATAATGTGGAGTGGTGGAATGAACTTGTATGGTAGCATTAAGGGGAAGGTGGTCTGAGGCTATTTGTGTGGCCCTTCTCAGTTACGGGTATGTCTATGCTTTGGAGCTTCTCTCCTTCCCTCACTTTCCCTGATAATGCTGGTAATTCAAAAGGGAATTAATGGGGTTTTGAAGGCAAGAGGTTGAAAACTGGTAGAATTTTGTGGAAGCCCCAGCAAGCAAAACACCCTCCCAAAACATTTGTTTGCCATTAAAAACTCTGTGGGTCCGATTGCTTTCCTGAAGGCTGTTGCAGCCTCTTCATTAGTCGTAGTTCTGCACTGAATCCTTCAGTCCTGTGTCAGTGTGAATCCTGTCCCACAGAAGGAGGGCTACAGTGCCACAGTTTAAGAACAAAAATGCTCGATCCACCTTATTCTTTTCAATTCCTTCCTTCTGCCATGGTTGGTCACTAGAAGCATTATAAACATTCTGCACTTGTATCTGTTATTTACTCGGATAGAAAGTTTTATTAGGAAATTATCTCCCACACAAAAGTCAGTCCTCTTGGCTCCCACACAAGTTGTTAGTGTTCATTTAACCCAAATGGTACTCGGTTCTTGATTGACTAATGCTGTCCCCAATATAATGTTTGATTCCAATGCATGATTTGCACTTGTGTTTTGTCTTTTGAAGGAAAGTTCAGGCTTGCTTGTTCCTGCTGTTAATTATAACAAACTCTGGCAAGTTTAGGGATCTGAAAAGCCAGTCAGATGTTGGCCTTAAGGGCTAGTGTCCCTGAAGTTGGATGTAATTTGCACATAATAAATTGCTTCAATAAGATTTTGTTTCTTAGCTTAATTACACAAGTCTTTTGGGACTTAAGCTAATGTGAAATTAGGGGTCATAGGACCACCACAAACCTTTAGAGGTTGTTGCGATAAAATCCAGCTGTTTCTTCTCAAAAACAACCTCTCAATGTTTTGTTCTTACCCACTGGTGTTCTTATGTGATTGCATTGACATTGCGCATCAAAAAAAAAAAAAAAAGAAGAAGGATTAGTCACATTAAGCCCTGACATGAATTGGATAATTAAAAACTAGTCACATTCCCTGACTAGCTTGATTGCAGACATTAGTGTCACCTGCAGATGTCCTGGATGCCCAGGCTATGGATAAAATGGCCTTGGATCGATGGGTGGAAATCATGGTCCTATGTAGGGGAGCACCTGCAATTGCAGATCACACAGTCTTCGGCAAGGCTCTACTGAGTCCCAAACTGCAAGGGAGAGCAGGGCTGTGGGGAAGAGCATTGAGATTTACAAAGGTGGGAAATTAAGACAGAAGTTGTAGGATCTTCACATATGGAGACTCAGTTTTGACTGGTTGAAGACAACCAGTGTGGGAAGTAGTAAGACTCAACTTGCATTGGAACTTGGGCATAAGGTAGAAAGCCAGCAGCACCACTTAGATATTTGTGGAGGGTTTTTTGCTTTTTAAGCAGATTTGTAGAGTTGCTATATTTTAGCTTTGGTGGGGGAAGGTGTTTCTTTTGAAATACTTATGCTTTATTCCTGTTTTGTTAACTAGAGCTTATGATTGATAATGTACTCTGTTGCTGTCTTTAAATGACCAAATATCAATGTCTTTTTTAAACAGCATAACATTAGTTTTAAAAATACCTTTTAACTATTAATAATGCTATCTCATCTAACTTGCTTGATTTATGATTTTCCTTAATAATTTATAACTGAGATGATAAATAACGTCAGGAAAGAGAGGTTTACACAGAATAACCTATGTGCTATGAAACAAAAGAAACATACCCTGTACAATGCACAGAACGTTTCAAATACCTTTTAAAGCTAAATCTTCAGCCCTAGCTGGATATGCATAACATAGATGCTTTTTGTAGGAGTCTAGTACAAAAAAGACCGTATCATCTGGTTTCCAGGCATTTGTTTTCTAGATACAGTTTTGCATATTTTTAGAATGCTCCCCTTAATAGGTAATGCCACTCAAAAAGAGGATTTGTACATCAGTGAACATTATAAGCATTTAAGATATGGATAATACGTCTGTCATCTTAAAATATTCATAGTATGCTTTTAGGTGCTCGTATAGTGAATGACCTTCATAGAGTGGCCTGGATAGTATCTTCAGAGAAACAGACCAGGAAAATCCTTTCTTCCCATTAAGGGCAAGAGGAAAAACCCGCTTTCAGATACACGAACACTGATATCTTTGTGGTTAGTGAAAGCATTGCACATCAACCGGAAGACAGCGTCCATACCTACCATCATTCTGGACTCCAACTTGCCTACCATCTAATAGCCGTAGCGAGGAGATGGTTTTACCAGAAAGCTTTTAGCAAAGGTTGTGCTTGCTGCTCCACAGCTAAGAGGTGGACTTGTTTGTGGTTAGAGCCCTCAGCCATTTCTCCCGTTGGTGATGTGTGGGACATATTGCTCCCTTTACACTACGGTGTGGTTCAGTGAAGGGTGCAATCTGCCTGAGGAGTAGACAAAACTGTACACAGCACCGTACAAACTTCTGCATCAAAATGCTGTAAGGCTTTACTGATGTCTTTATCTCTTCTCCTTCCCTCCCCCTCTACAAGCACGCAAACGCATTTGCGTGAACAGGCTTTTAAAATTCTTTAAGGCAATTTCTAGTGTATGATAAGGATTGCTTTAACAGCAAAGTCCTTAAAAATAAATAATCCTGTAAAGAAGAAAAACAAATAGGGGGATATCTGCTTGGCAGACAATAATAAAGATGTACATGCAGTGACAATTATTTTGCACAGTCATTCCTCGAGATACCCCTAACAGTTATGGGTCAAAGTCTCCTGTACATCTGCACTGCTGTCCAAAAAATGTCAACAACCTAAAAGGACCACCCAGTCTGTGTTAAATTTGTTGCCCATCTGTATTGTAGGAAGACACTTCTGGTCCCTTCTCAAAATATAAAGATTGTCCAGATTCCCAAGGACTTCCATCCTCACATCATGCACCTCTTTGTACAGGGATGCTATGGTTACCACAATACCCCTTGGTACTGATAAATGCAAATGATCACTAATACACAAATACAGGTGTGTTTTTCATCCCATACACAGTATTTTTACCACTTGTTAGTTGTAAGAAATCCCACAAGGCTATTTGACTAATGGAGTTTTGTTTGCAACTGGCTTAATGCTTGCTTGCTAAATTTTTCTAGGAGCAAATTGAGGAAATGGGGGAGGGGGAATTGCAATAGGGCTGTCTTGAGCTTTGTAATGCTGTATGACAGAAGAAAAATGAAGGGATGCAAAATGGAAAGCAGTATTTTGTTCTGAGTCTTTTACCCTATTGCACTTTTTAATTATAGGTTATTACTTAAGCTGAAGCCCACTTCCTCCTGGAGATTCTTTGGGAAATCACTATAATTCAGATTTTGTCATCCAGGAGCAAACAAGATACAGATTTTTAAAAGGACAAGCAAAGAGTATTACTAACTTAATTCAAAATTGCAGGCTGGATGATTAGATGACATTGAAGTTATTGCATCCCACACTACAGAACGAGTAGATTGCTGCTGACGTAGAAGTGTAACATTTTTCAAGCACAGCATTTTACAGTTAGCAGGGTGCATTTTAGGACAATGTTTCCACGCTGCATTTGATAATGGGCCACTTTTTCAAAAACATGTAGGCCAGATGGCTTCTGAGTTCAGTGAGGCGCTCAGGATCTGAACATAAAGAAGAGAGGCTTTTGAAAATTGAAGTTATGCTTCCAAGGCACTTACAGCTATGAGGTCAGGTTTGCAGCATATTTTAGACAAATAAATGCCCTACAGTGTTTCTATAACTCAGTCCTGTTCTTTTGCTCTCTTTTTAGAGTTTCTTTGCAAGGAATGCCCAAGAGTTCATATTTTCATTGATCGAATTGAACTGAAGGACATTCCGGAAGAGCAGATGTATATGAGAAGGTGGCTTCATGAACGTTTTGAAATAAAGGATAAGTGAGTAGCAATATGTAGTACTTCCTCTTTAAATAAACTGTCATCCTTCTTTTATATTAGCAGATGTAGTCATGATTTCAGTAGGGCTCTCTGAATAGAGGTGGTGTTGGTACTCCTGTGCATATTTGGTATAATACCTTTGTGGTTAAAGCTTTGTTCAGGAGATTGAGATTCCTGCATTTTAGACCTTCCTTAGACTGAAGGGCTGTGGATCCATGTTTCAGGCAAGACTCATATTCATCTGAATACTCTGCATTTGTCTTCTTGAAACATTCCACGGCTGTGCATAACTCAGTAAGATGCCCGAGGTAGACAAGCAAGCAAAAGGAGTTTGATTATAGCCTTGTAATTAGAGTTAGAAAAGGACAGGTCTTGATCTAATCTCTTCTACCAAAATTGTTTATGCATCTTGCATCAGACAGCGACTGGATAGTAACACAAGTAACCCTGAGTTCCCTACCTTCACTGGGGAAATAAGGTGAAGAAGTTTTATCTGTCCATCTTTGAATCATGGCAGAAATAAAGTGCCTGGCTCCCTACGGCATCTCCAGATAAGGTGCCTAGCAAACATGTACAACAGATCCTGGGGGACCTTGTGCCTAAATGTGAGATTTAAGTATTGTTTGAGAGATGGTGGTTTAATTTGCCACATCTGAAGTCCAACTTAAGGGAGCTAATTCTCTTTACCTTCTAAATCCCTGAATACGTTTCTATGAGTTAAAATTTCCCTGGTTCTTCAGATATGTCCTGCTTTAAAGTTGTTCTGCCAGTCTTACGCTCCATGGAAGTAAAAAATTGATTAATTTGTCCTGTGATCTTTGAATCCATGTACAAGTTAACACGCCTGTCTGTAAACATGGCACCATTTCTAAAGTGTCGCGGAAGTTCAGGATTGCTAAGTTATTTTTCCTGTCTTCACTTTTGAGAGGGAAGAAAGTCTGAATTTCATTTTATAGACAAGTAAAATAAAAGACTGTCCAGTGGCCCACAAGTAGTCTTCTGGTGAAGACCAGCAAAACTGAACCCTGATCATCTGTGTCTCATTGTAGACTCCTGTCAACTGGAACGTCTTTCCTGGGACAAAAGCAGTCCGTAGGGAAAATTTAGAGATGCTTGAAACAAAACGTCAGAATTTTTGAATCCATTTATTACTGGTTTTCAAAACTAGGAGAAAAAAAAAATACTACTAAACCTATAGTGTAGCATTTTACTCTTGCATGTTATTTCATGAAGATAATACCACCCTGCCTTCAGTGTTCAATAACTGTGTGTATTTTGTCCTATGATATTTCCCAGTACTCTGGGCTTATTTGCTAAAGGCTGAATGATGAGGGTTCTTTCCAACTTGTATATTCAGTGTTGGAAAACCTGGAACACCTGCTTTTGTTGCTCCCAAGGGTTCAGGCTGAGTACCCAGATGTGCAACGTTACTTTGAATGCTTCATATTCTTAAGGCATACCGATTGCTTAAACTTGTTACAGATAAGCTGCTACATATTGTTAAATCATTTGTTAAATAACATGTGATTAGAAGCAGTTATTGGATGAAAGTAAGTTGCTTAAAGCTTCTTACACTAATGCATCACTTTGACTATCTCCTTTTGTCTGCTTTTAGGTTACTAATAGAGTTTTATGATGCAAAGGATTCTAAAAGAAGAAATAAGTTCCCTGGAAAAAGTGTTCATTCCAAACTAAGCCTCAAGAAAACTTTGCCATCTTTGCTGTTTTTAGGTGGCCTGACTGCTAGTATGCTTCTGACAGAATCTGGAAGGAAACTTTATGTAAAAACATGGATATATGGGACTTTAATTGGCTGCCTGTGGGTTAGCATTAAACCATAAGCAGATGTTAGTCTCCAATCAGTGAAATGTGCAGTCTTTTCTAGCACATTGCACCAAACTTTTTCCTGACTTTATAGTAAAAAAGTGTAAATAAAGCCTTATTGATCGAACATCGGAAATAATAGAATTTGTGACTTAAGCCTCTGTGTGGTTGGTCTGGGGAAAATAAATGTAGATTTTCAAATTTGCTACTGATTTTTGCTGGAATAATGACAGATAAACCAAGTCATATGATAAATTGCTTTCCCCATGAACTAATATCCATCTCTAAATGCAGATTCGATGAAGTACGAGTTATGCATAAGGGTGTCTTAAGTGGACCGGTGAATGTATTTACAGAGATTAATTTAGGGTATATATTTATTCTTCTGATATTCATGTTGAATTTTCTTTACTCTTAGATGCAACTGAGCTGCTGCAATGCACCATTCCCAGCTGTCTCGCAACTAAAATCAAAACTTTTTTCTTTTTTTTTTGTTTAATTTTGCTTTTCAGTTTTAGCTAAATCCCGTGTTCTTTAAAAGGGACTACGCAAGCTCCAAATCATGAGACATTACCTGAAGCAGAATAAAATGTTCCTGAGAACTACTGTTCATGGGGAAGAAGCTCTGTTTATCTAGTGCATGATTTTTGATTATATTGCAGTATTAGCTGGTTATTTTACATATGCAAAACATTAAATTTTACTGAGCCACCAGCTTATTTTGCGCACCCTGTAGCTGTGCATAAAAGGAACGTATGCAGTATAATGATGAAATGTTAAGTTTTTGTTTCTGGCCTAACCAGACTGTAGCCTACCTTGTGTCTGCGTTATCCCTAGCGCCTCAAGAGTTTCAGCTGAGCTCACAGACCTTTCGTGTGTACGTGCCATAAGCAGCGGTGAATGCTCAGAAGTTTCCTGTTAGCTCTGGAACTTCTGGAAGCAAACTGTCGTTTGGGAGCGTAAGGGTATGGTAACGAGGAACCTTCAGATGTTCCTGCTAAATCCGAAGCATGTGCCTTTTCCTACTAATCTGATTTAGTCTGATGTTTCGTAATCTGGCACTCATCTCCGTGCTGTAATATCACACTAGATTCTCGAATCGTTCTAGGCGATGGAGACTGCACTTGGATTGAAGTCACAGGGTTGATGTGTACGATTTGCACAATAGATGCGTAGTGAAAGAAATGCATATCCTGTCAGTATTTCACCTGCTCGAAAACACACTTCAAAAAGCAAAATCAGCAAACCCTTTCTACCAGAAAGTCTGCGATTCCCGTGGCTGGTATTTTCGTTGGGGAAACACCATTTCCTGATGTCAAGGGAATAGTCTATATGCACAGCGATGGGGTAGGAGAGAGGATGTACTTTATCTTCTTCCATTAGGGAATTAGATTCCCTGTATCAAAATGAAAGAATTAGAGAATATTTTTGTATCACACTTGCAAGCTTTAAATGTGCATCTCTTTAGCTTCAGTACAATTCATCTTGCATTAGAGTCCATTGTGAGTTAAATGTCTCTTAAAACTATAACTCAGTTTTTCAGATTCCACCATTGCCAGTTAATTAAAGATACTGCTTTCACTGTGTAGGTTTTTGGTTTTTTTTTTTACAGTATTTTATAGAGTAATTACAGTTCCACCTTAAAATCGTTCGGTACAGCGTTCAGTTTGCAGTTCTGTGTCCTTCCATAATGGATTTTGTCACTGGAGTTATTTATATCGGTGATTGATTCAGGATATGTTGATGAACCATTTTAAAAACAATGACTGGGAACAATGTTGAAAAACAGTATTGTTATGAGGCTGTGAAACCAGAAAAAAACCCCAACTGTTTTATGTAACAGCCAAATGTGCTCACACGTAGTTCTTCCTATTCTCAGCTGACTGCTTCCAGTGGGTATAGCCAGAAGGCAGCGTTCCTCAGTTAGCGTGATTTTTCAATCATGGAATGAAATTTTACTCTGACATGACTAAATTTCTTTGTAACAGCTAAGAATAACATTTAATTATACATCAAAAATAAATGCAAACTGCTTAATTCATTTGTAGAAGAATAACTGCTATTTTGGAGAGCCTAATTACCACGAAATACTGGATCTCTCTTGCTGTCTAAGTACCAGGAATATAATTGACGCAGTGCTACAAACAAACAGGATGTTTATTTTGAACCTTATTCTTTATGTTAATCTTAATTATTTTTTTTCCCTCGCCATTAATTTATAAAGTTTTGAAACTGTAATTTGCTGATGTATTTGACGTTGGGAATACCACATGCTATTTCTAAATATGCACTGATATTAACTTGAAATATTTCTTCATTAAAATAAGAAGAGCCAATGCTCATTCAACTTTTCTGTCCTGTCTACTTGTTCTATTTTTTCTGCACTTTTATGTTTGTAACTTGCTTAACAGGAACTGCTTACAAAAAGGCTACGAGTCGGGTTTCAAGTCCTTGGCAGAAGGACTTGTGTGAGAAGCAGTCAATGACAAGAAAACAACTTTGTCTTTTTTTTTTCCATGCAGCTAAAAAATGTGTTAGAATCAGTTTTGTGCTTGTTCCAACACAACACATGGCCAGTTGGTCGGATTGGAACAGCTTTCCACCCAGGAACGCCGGCACCGCTCATTCCTTGTTAGTGATGCCCGTTAACGTGCAGTACTGCAGTTCTGGCCCAGAGTCGGGCTCCGCGGCGATAAGCCTTGCACAGACCCCATTGCCAGAGTGGACGGACCCAGGGGGTGGGCAGAGGTATTGCAAACAAATACACCGAGTATTTCTCGGTAACGTACGCCAACTAAGCTTTAGTGACGTATTAAATCAGAAAGGGACCTGTACGCTCAAAAACTTATTTTCCCAGCTGTAGCGGTAGATCTGATAAAAAAACAATTTGCCTCCACACAAGTACTGCTCTGTTCATATGCATAAACGTACATGCCAGCCTTTTATAGCTGGCAACACCAGCACTATGTGCTACTTCCACGACGTTATTCTTGTGTTTACTTTTGTGGAAGGAATTGGGCTAGTAAGGAAGCATTAACTTAAATAATGGAGAACGCAAGAAGTGAAGTGAGACAGAAAACAAAAGCACCGAGTGATGCTACAGTGAAGAAGGACTGATTAGGACATGGGAGGGGCGATCACTTGACAAAGACGAGTGAGCAGCCAGAATTGGCAAGTTCTCTGGCTTTGCAGCCCATGGGAGGGGCGATCACTTGACAAAGATGAGCGAGCAGCCAGAATTGGCAAGTTCTCTGAAGCTCCATGCCTGGTCTTGGCTTTGCAGCTGCCCCAGCCTGCTGTGCTCGTCTGCTGACTCCTCTGAAGTATTTTCTTAGTGTTAATACTTGGGTTTTCTCCCTTCAGTAGAACATAGCATACCTGTAAAACTGTTTTTTTAGTACTTAAAAATTGGCTTCTGATTATTTTGGCATTTTAGCATGCATAGAATATATATACCCACTTTGGGGGAGAGAGAGGTAACTATTTTTGGACTGGATAACAACGGAGACCAGGAGCAGGTTTGGTATCATAGAATAGATGATCTATCATTGGAAAGGACCTTGAAGATCATCGAGTTCTAACCTCCCTGCCATGGGCAGGGACACCTCCCACTAGACCAGGTTGCGCAAGGCCACGTCCAGCCTGGCCTTGAACACCTCCAGGGATGGGGCCTCAACAACCTCTCTGGGCAACCTGTTCCAGTGCCTCACCACCCTTAAAGTGAAAAACTGCTTCCTAATGTTTAATCTAAACCTGCCCTCTTCCAGTTTATAGCCATTCCCCCTCGTCCTATCACTACATGCCCTAGTAAAAAGTCTTTCCCCAGCTCTCCTGTAGGCCCCCTTTAGGTACTGGAAGGCCACCATAAGATGTCCCTGGAGCCTTCTCTTCGGTATTTTTGGCTTGGTGTTAAAAGTGAAGAAAGAGACTTCTCCCCCCACCGCCTCCAAATAAAAAGCACTTTTAATGGCAGAAATTTCAACCACGCCCAGAAAGGCAATAGAAAACGAGTCAATACATTCAAGATCTTGGCACCGGCTTTATAAATGCTTTTCCTTTATAAATATGGAAAACAGTTTGGTCCTAAACTGCAGTTCTAGGTCACCTTTTAGTAGAGTGGCTCTAATGACACGTCTTGAAGTGAACACAATAGAGTTTCTCCTGTCCTCATCTGTTTTATGTTCTTGCCCGTCTCATTAGTTTGGAGCTTCGTGGTTCCAGTGAAGCGTGTTGCACAATTTGCTGAGCATAAGACCCCAAAAAAAAAAATTGAGTTTGTGTAATGGCAAAAGTCACGGAACTAAAGCAAAACACAGATAAAGTCCAGAGAAGGAATAGCAATGATAATCTAATACAAAAAAAAAGATTAGAAACGTCAGCTCCAGTCAGGCATGACCACATCTGATTGATTCCCGGGCAGATTTGTTTTCCATGTAGGGACCAATTTCCCTGTCAGCGTGGTGAATATTTCTCCTACCTGTCCGCTTTCAGTCCCAGATCTGCAGCCCTGCACTGACTGACTCTTCTTTTCCTAACAAGAAGCCCCTCATCACTTTTCAGACACTGATGTGAATCTCAGGTTTCCTTCATTCTCCTCCTGGACGCAAAGTACCCACCTCCAAGCTACATTCTCCTTTTGGGGACTGGCATTTGGTGGGCAAATGCTAGCGCAGAGGCTGGGGTCTGTTGCTGGTGGGCTGGAAGTAGATGTGGCTGTTCAGAGAGGGGTTGTTGGTAAGTCTGGACAGGACATCCAAGATGGATATCCTTACAGTTTCTGCCAGAGCGTGCTCTTCCACTGACAGTCTGCATGGCGGTAAGTAGACGTGAAGACTAGAAGCTACCCTGAAAAATAATGACTTGTTCCTGGCTCATATTTGTAATGCAAAAACTTCATTAGTTATGCTTGTACAAACTGTTTCACAGCTGTTCTGTCTCCCTTTCATCTTGTGTGGGAACTCAGTTTTCGAAGGACATTTTGATGCCTCTGTTTGTGTTCCCTGCATGACTAATTCAAACTGGAGCCATTTCAACCTGTTTGCCCCACTGGCCCAGAGATAACTACAGAGGACGCAGATGTTGAAGAGCAGAAGTTGTCAGTCCTCTGGCTGTGCAGCGGCAGCCAGAGCTGCTGGTCTGAGCTGCCAGGCTTCCCACAAAGCCTCTGCAGTAAATGGGCCCCTCAAATCCCAGTCCCACCACAGACTGAGACAGGCATCACCACGGGCTGCCAGTGCAAAGGGTTTGGGGAAGAGGAAGGTCCTAAAACCCACTCGGCTTGTTTGCAAAGTGTCCAGGACCTGGTGTTCTCTCCAGAGGGTCCCTCCAAAAGGTGGGCTGGGGCTCATTCATGCTTTGATGCATGAATGGGCAATGAGTTGGAGAACGATGCCTACTTCAGAGCATCAAAGCCCAGTCGCTGGAACAGGAAGTAGGATGTATGGTCTCAACACCTCCCAGCCTGAGGAGGACCAGAGCTATGGTACTTCTCCCACCACCCCATCTCCTCAGGGACTTGTGGCAAACTATTCGGAGTAGCACGGCTTTTCACCTCTTTTGGGGGTTCTAGCAAAAGGTTAGAAAAGATTTCAAGATTTGTAGGGCCAGCATGGCTGTAACCGGGGCTGAAGGCATCAGCTGGGTACGCAGATGTCTGCCTTCAGCTTCAGCCCTGGGGCATTCTGCACCCAAAAATGTGCCCTAAAAGTGCCATATATTTGAAGCATCTTTCTTTGTTAGGAGTGAGCCTGGAGCAGCATGGGCACCAGCAAACCTTCTCACCATGCCCCCTGCTTTGGTCCCATGCTTTCCACACCAAGATTGTACTTCCCCGTCAGCGACGCCCACAAAGGCTGAAATTGCCAAAGCAATTTTGAATTTCTGGATGCAGCCAGCCCCTGGCCTGACTCCACTGTGCAACTGTTTCATCCAGTTGGGACCACAGGGGAAACTGAGCGAGAGAGAATTTAATTTGCAGTTGGCCAAGATGGGAGAGTTAACACCATAATGATCCCAAAAAGTATCAAATGCTGTACAACGTCGTTAGGCACAAATAAAAGAATATGCAGAGTTCTCAAGGCTGAAACCTGAACTGGAGGTATTAAGTTAAATTACTTTTCATGCTGCATGCATAACCGTCCCTTGTTAAGGTTTTCGCTTATGTTTTAGCAGCCATTTACATCTCCTATAGTCTAACGTTGCACTTTTAGCAGAAACATTACAGATCAGAAAATTTACATGTTTGCACCTGAGTCCTTTAAAGTCTTGTGTGATAAAGAGACTATAAAAATTTTCCCCTAGTCTGTATAATCTATGAGCACTTTTTGCCTTCTGTAAACTATGAAGTCTTCACCTCTTGTCACACAAGGTATACAAGAAGTTGGTTTGACATCAAGGTGCTTTAATAAATTCCAGTTGACCACAAAGGATTGCATTAGTGTGGTCATGTACTGATGAATGTTGAAAAGATTTTCAAAAAACACAGTGAGGAGGATAAATTAAGATAGAATTAGTTCTTGCTGGAACCATACACTTGTAGGTACAACTCGACTGCAGTCAAAGGCCCACCTGCTTTTCTAACAAGAGAAATAAATATAGATGAATAACATAATCCCCACTGCTGCTTAAAAAGACAGAGAAGAAGAAGTTGCTGAAGAAATAGTGGTTTTATTGTCCAGAAAAGGAAAGGCATTCCAAACAGCTGACAAATAATTTTGCATAGCGAATAGTACTACTGCCAGTACAGGATATGGTATTGTTTTCGATGTTTAAACAGTAATAAGAGACTGCGTATACATATCCTGATACTCTCAATTGTACTCCTGTTCTGTGACAAGATAACAAGAGATTCAAGAAGTCGCAATACTTAAAACACATCCCCTTTTGCACCTCAGGGCTGGAAATGCCAAGTGGCTGCTGTCGCTGGCTTGTCCTCTGCATCCCTTCGGAAAGCCAACTGATTCTTTCGGAGCTGGTTTAAAACCAACAATTATTTTTGGCAGCAAAACGCGTATAAAAGCAAAGGTGTGAGCAGTGGCACGTCCCGTAACTAAGAACGCTGGCTACAGTGATAAAAACTACAGGATCCACCAACAAGCCCTTGCAGAAGGTGGGAACGGGAACTTGAGCCAAACAGTGGAGCTGCAGTCACGGGGAGGTGACAAAGTGCCCATCTGACCAGGGAATCTCAGAGCGAGTGGCGGGCACTGGCAGCGCCGCTGGGTGTACGCAGCCTGCACCGCAGAGGCAGCGTCTCCGGGGGCCAGACCAGGCTCAGCTGAAGTAAATAGAGGCTTTACATTCCTTTTTTGGTTCTTTTGTTTGTTTGTTTTGGTTGTTTTTTTTTTTTAGTAGGACAAATTTTATGCTGTAGAAGAAAAACCCTCTCCAAATTTTGTGACATCCCGTAAAGGAAGGAGTGCTCCCAAGCCCTCAAAGTTTGGAATAACTTTTCTATCAAATGATACCGTAGAATAACTGGATAAGGGTCTGCCAGGCTGCACCTTCTCACCTCTCCCTTCTTCCTCAGCTCAGGCCAGATTCTTCCACATGCACTTAAGAGTTTTGTGCCCCTTATTCCTTAGGTGCCTGACTTAAATTAAACCTAGTGTGCAGAATTTAGAACTTGCATGCATTGTAGAAGGCAACAGGAACATATAGTCCATCCACACACCCCTATACAGCAGTCTCCTGACAGAGCAAATGTACTTCTTGGATTGAATAATTGGGAAATACTTCCAGGCTCTGGTTTTCTGTTTGTAATACGATGGTAATGCCCTTCCTTGCATTTTGGGGGTGTTCAATGAGCACTTCGTTTTGTGATGTTTTGGAGCTTTTTTTATTACATCCACCATGACAGTACCAGGAGGAAATGTGTGATTCTGTCTTCGTAACCAGCTTTATTTAACATACAGTCAGTAAGGTACGGGAACGCTGCCTGAGTGAGCTCAAGTGCTCCTAAGTGAGCTCAGAATAATGTGCAAAGAGGGGCCGAAATGAGATCCCCCCACACCTTTTCCCCACACACCATTGCCTTGCCAGAATCCTTGCTTTGCCATGGATCAGTCTTCTCTCCATCCTCCGACCTCCCCTCAGTCTCCGCACACTTTGGGTCCCTCCAGCTCTCTGCCAGGGTTCATTCTGTCTGCTACGAGTCTACTTTTCCAAAATATCTTCTCCTCTTGCACGTCTCATCTCCTCTGAATTCAGTTCAGCTGACGTCCTTCATGCAGCCTGGAAACAAACAGGTGAAAAAAAATTAAAATTCCATGCTTTCAACTCCGAGTGTCTGGATTTAGAGCTGCTCCGGCCTGAAGAAGTTGGGAATTGCAATTGCTAGGAAGTCCTGCTCCGGGCCCTGGAGCACGTCCCATGCTTATGAACTCACCAGAGAACGAAGCCTGCAAGCTCTAGCTGGCCTCTGGTGAGCACATGTGAGCTACAGCTGGCTTGGGTTTTTTCCAAAGCCTTATGAATTGGCCAACTTGGGACAGACTTTTCACTGAGATTAGAAGAAGTCCCTCTTAGCAGTAAGGTTACTTTTTTGTCCAGTTCCAAGTCCCTCTTCCAGTAAGAAAAGCCTCACAGCTTTTCGAAGAAGACTGCCAGAGTATTGGGAGGGGGATGTGGACTTTTGTTTGTCTTAAACCTGGCCATGGTTAGGTTAAGGAGAAGGGATGCTCTCAGAAATGTGGAACTGTTCTGGCTGAAAACTTTGAAGAAATCCCAGCCTTCCACACACACCGGGCAAAGAAAGCTTTGGTGTAAATATTTGCTGATTAAGCAAAATAAACCCAGGATCGTGATGGCAAGATGCTTTGGGCACTCCTAACCCCAGGCTGCACTACCAACCATGTATATAACTTGCATCTTTCCCTCCCTCAGCCTTGAACTCTGAGAAAATTCAAATTTGAGGACCAATGTGGGATCGGTTGTGGTTTGGACCAGGTTTGGCTCAGTCTTTGTTTTTAACTGGGTGTCTTCAGTGACTCCATTTTACGGCTGTGCATATCTCAGATTCTGCTTTCCATGAAATGAAGTTGGGCTACTTGAGCCAGCCCCGATAACATGCCAAGAGAGGCATATACTTGGCTATACTAATGAGGTTATAAAGGTTTAACTAAACCAAAGGGCTGAAGCAGAGAGTAGCTAAGTCATGTACAGAATATCCAAGTGTTTTTCTTCCTCGTCTCAGTAAATACTGTATTTTCTTCACTGAGTATTAATTTCTAACAGCTGTTCCTGAGTGCACTTTCATCGTCCAGCACTGATGTGTCTCTCAAGTGCCCAGAACCAGTCCTGCCACCCAGGTGAGGTCCATGGGGCTATAACCAAACTGGCTGGCTGATATTACCAACTTCTGCCTGGAAGAAGTGTGACAGTTTGACTACAAAATGCATTAGAAACATGAGACTTAAGGCTGGGGGAAGAATGCAGCCCTTAATTAAAAAGAAAAAAGATTTCTGTCATTAAGCGAACCCTGCAGCACACAGTTCCACAGTCGTACAGTGTGCCAGTACTACGTGTTCAGCAGCAGCCACGTAGCTCGTGTGTTCAGGCTCACGGGGCTCCTTTTTGGGGATTCAGCATCCTCCGTAGCCCCTAAGATAAGCGGCCGGCCTGCCAGGACAGCTGGAGTTTGCATCTTTACGCTGTGTGAGCCGGCTGTGAGAGGCAGAGCTGTAAGACCCCAGCGCTCTGCCAAGTCTCACGTCCCTCTCTTTGCTCGATCAAAGAGGTCCTCTTACACCACCTGCCATCTAAGCGACTCTGTTGAGTTTGCAGAGGAGCAGAGCCAAGGAGCAGCTTCACGCAAACAGCAGAGGTCTCGGTCAGCAGGCAGCAAGTACGAGCCCAGCAGCTTGTCCAGTGTTTGTTAGGACCTAATTTGTTCACAACGGCAGCAGCTCAGCCAGCGTCTTTGGATTAAACCCTGGGATTTGGGCCCAGCTGACACATGACGGCGTGGATGCTGTCTTGTAGGTTGCCTGACACGAGTCTCCCGTTGCTCATACCTACTCCCGAGGCGCTTGGCTGGCGCAGTCCTGTGGTGCTCCCTCCCGCCTTTCCTCTGCCATGGGAAAGTTGCCTTCGCGTCACCTCTGAAGTCATCACCGCCCAAGCTGCAGCGATGAGCGCAGGGGTACCAGCTGCTTTTCACCGTGCAAATGAACTCAGACTCGCCTGTCCTCTCAGCAAGCCACCCACAGTCACCAGTGGGTGACACCCCCTGTCCCTGCAAGCTCAGGGACTGCGGCAGCGCGCCTCGTGGCATCTGCCCCTGGGACTCCGGCCAGCGTGCACCCTCCCGTGCCCACAGCAGGGCACACTGCCATACGGGGGTCTGCACGTGTGTTTGGGCGTAAGGACTGGGTTTCAGGTTTTTTTCCATTCTTCCATGTTTTTCCACATTAAACTGCAAATGCAGAAGGGACATACTGGTTTTCACTGCAGTGAAAAGGTCAGCCCCGGATCTTTCTGTGTGGTTTATGAAGCTTCAACCCTGAGTTGTCCTGCCTGCACAGCTTTTGTAACATGGTGGCTACGCTAAGGCAGTCAATGCATATTAAGAAAGTGCTTTCTGTAAGACAGGTATTCCCTAAGGAGTCCTGTGCCGGCACGCTGGGGAGCCGGGGCTGTGAGATGGATTCCCTTTGCCTGCCCTTTGCAGGCAATCCCGCTTTGCCCCCAGCAAACCCCAGGTGTAGCCACTGGGGAGAGCTGCCATCTTTCCTTCCCTGCATGATGCGAGACGGCGCGTGTGTGAAACAAGGCTGAAAGGGACCTCGTCAGTGAACCCCCAACTCTAGTAGCAGGGAGAACAGCAGCACTGGAAACACGGGGCAAACAGGGAGGATGAGTCCAAATGTCCAGGATAAGGGACTATAGAGTCCGAATGTCCAGGGTAGGGACTATAACATAAAAAGGTGAAGGAGATGGAAGGAGATAAAATTAGGCGACAGAGTGCGTTGCCAGCATTTGCGGCTGCCCAGCATAAATCTGTTACTCCGGCAGGGTTTTGCCAAGGGAGGGAAAGGGAAGGCGGTGGGATGCTCCGGCACCGTCCCAGCGCTAGCGTTTACCACCATCTCGTGGTGAACCAGAAGACACCAGCTCTGCTCCGCTTCCACTTCTTCGTTAATAGCAAGGGGAAGGAAGGGGCTGCGAGCCGACCCTCACATTGTACAGTCAGTGCTGTCCCCGGTCACCCCCGTCAAAAAGAAGATGCCGGGATCTCACTGACCAGGATTGACCAAGGGTGAGGGAAGCATCACCAGGTTCATTCGCTGGAGATCACAGGCGACAGGCAGTATGTGCCCAGTGCAGGACAGGCCCAAGAAAATCTACCCAATAGATCTACGGTGGTCTACACTCACCGGACTCACAAAACTTTAGTAAGAGACCTGCCCTCCGAGGAGCCCTCAGTCCTGAGGGGTGGTGCAAGAGCACATGATGCTTCTCCTCCAACACTGGCATAAACACTCCACATTTAGAGGGAGGAAAAACTCAACTTCCCTACTCCTTTTCCTGTGGGATGAGAAAATACATGAAACCAGCAGCGGTAGCAAGTCAGGTTCACAGTGAAATAAACCATGGAAATCAATTTAGAAAACAGAATTTCATGGGAGGGCAGAGGAGGAAGAGGGCTGCCAAAACGAC
>NW_009647755.1:352293-383976 GCF_000708025.1 Charadrius vociferus | reverse complement strand
TGCTGAAAATATTTGAAGCAGTTTTGAGCTTCGTTTTAGGTGCTTTCAGAAAGCAGTGACACAGTAAGAAGCCTTAATGCACCATGCTTTATGTAGGAAACTCACTTAATGCACAGTGGACTAATTTCTACATTTGATATTCTCCCCAGCCTGATAATAAATCCAAAAAGGTCTCAGGGGTGTGTGGTGTTGGGGTTAGCAAGCTGCAATCCGAACCAGAGGGAAGGGAGCCGAGGATTAAGGCAACACAAACCCAGTGATGCTTACTGAGCGCCTTTGGAAAACAAAGTAAGTATCTAAACAAATGCTCATCTCATGAGCTGGCTGGTTTACCTCTGGTTTACCCACACAGAGCCTAATCAGCTGGACCTCAGGTGCAATGTATTGACTAACCTGTGGCTACGGGAACAAACTACTACTTTTTTTCCTCCCTCCATCTCTTACTTTGCAGCAAAACCAGAGAGAGGAAGAGAGAACCCTGTGCTCTGACTTTCCTCTCCTTCAGAAAAAAACCAAAGACTTTCTCCTCCCCTTTTTGAGGGATCCCTGGTGAGGACTGTTTTGCCTGTGGACCCCGTGCCAAGCTCCCTGCATTCCTTCGCTCACTTCTTGGCTGTCCTGGCTAGAAAGAGGGCGTCTGATTTAAATTTGTGGGTGGTGATCAGCGGGCCCATGAGCTATAGCTGAGCAGACAAAGCATTTGGCGTCACATAACTTAAGACATCCACAACATACACAGTTACATGATCTAGACTCCTTTATAGGAGACAGAGGAGCCCGGATCCTTTTACTTCTCTATACTGTCACTCGGGAGATAAATGCATTTCCAGTGGTTCCTTCATCTGAACAATTTTAGGCATTGATTCCAGGATGAGAAGAAGCGGAGCTGAGCCTGATTCCTTATATTGATGCTGTGTCTGCTGGCTGCTTGAGCAGCTCAGGCACAGACGTCCGTGCTTCTGGTTGCCGATGCTGAGCCAGGTGGACACTGGTCCCTGTCCCTCTGCCTCCACCGGGGCACAGGAGACGTCTCAGCTCCTGCAGCCCAGGGGAAAGAGCTGTAGGCAGCGCAGCCACCCCTGGACAGAGGGGTCCCCTCCCACCATCCTCTGCTCCTGGCCTGGGGTGCAGAGGTTGACGTGGGGATGCCACCCTCCTGAGGGTTGTTAAAAACGATAGCTAAGCTGCCAAAGCACCCCACCCAAGCACGTGCCCGGTTTCAGTTCTGTTTCTTGACATCCTCACACAGGGTATCCCACCCTCCTCCCTTTTGGGGATGGGCCCAGGGAGAGATCTGCCCTCTCGTAGGGTCTCCTTTCTCTGCCTCTGCGTTTTGTTGATATCCAGCTGATATGGAGCTACTCGTGTCGTACTGTGGAGAACGACAGGAGCTGAGTTATATTTAGCAATGTTCCCATACAAAAGATCAGTCGTGTTAGGCAATGTCTGATGTACTGCATCTAGTGAAGTACATGACTAAATGCCATGCTCTGATCCAGACATTTCTATTGCCCAAGCAAACAGGAAGCCCAGAAAGTGCAATTTTGTGCCTACTTTTAGAAGGAAAAATCTAAACCATGGTTAGATCTATTTCTACCTTACTCTGGAAACTTCTAAAATGCATTTCAGAGCAGTCAGTGGTGCACTTAAAGGACATCCAAAAAAAAAAAAATCCAAGCTTACCACCATTACCCAAGCTGAAAGCTCTGAAGGGTGAGATGGTGGGGGCCACGGACTCTGCGTACTGTTCAGCCGTGGCATGTCATTCCCATTGGATTCAGAGTAAGTTGGTCCTATCCAGTTTCAACAAACTTGCATTAAAGCTTCTGAGTCACTGGACTGTTATAAGTTTTATTTCTCCTCTCAGGCAAGATCACTTGCTCTGTGGTGTTAATGATCTCCTAAGCATTCCTGTTGTTTAACTTTCCATGCAGAGCGATGCATGATGAGAGCGGGGCTGTATTATATTACATTATAATAGTATTTCTCAAACTGATATAATGAAATACCTGCAGCGGAGCCAGAACATCCAAGGCATCCTGGTGTGTATTCAACAATACCATAGGCAGCTGTGCATATTTCTATCCGCGCAGCCCACGGTCAAAGAAAACTGCAGAGCAGAAAATGGAGGACTTCGTCTAGTCTCGCATTAGAGGACTGGGTGCTACGACAGAGCCGGGTGTATTTGCAGAGCACCTTGGGGGCCTGTCTTCTCAAGTGAACTGTGGAAGGACAGACAAACCGGGATCACCTCTCTAGAAACAGGCAGTCATTGTAACTTCTGTCCTCCCTACTACACTTACTGCATCCTACAGCCTCCCTCACTGCCACACCGTACCCCTTATCTTCAGGATCTAGCACATGCTTTTACTGCTCACAGAGAACATAACTTATATTGCCAACAACTTGGTTTATATTTAGTCGTTATTAAAAGCCAGGGGAAGCAAATAAAAGACACTATTGGCTCTGAGGAGCTCTCTGCTCTGCAGGCAGTCAGATGAGATGACCTTGAGAGCTCCTCCATCGCTGGTTGCTGTGGTAATCACTGCTGCTGAGAAAATGAGCCTGAACAGGATGAATTCAGCACACAATTGCATTACATTTTTCTGGTTTTTGTTGTGGTTTTTTTTCTATGGAAAAGCCTCCCACACTCTCAGCTTTCAACTTTGTTTCTCTGTTGTTCAGTTGTCCTAAAGGTTTCTATCCTCCTCACTTCATGCTGTCTTCCCTCTTTTTTGTTCCCTTCCTTATGGTTTCTAGATCACTGCACTCTTTGCCAGACACACTGTGTATTTCTTTGTGTGGTGTTTTCTTGTATCCTTGCTATTTCTGTTACTTTCTCTTGTCCTTTCCCTCTGTCTTTTACCTTTCACTTTGGAGAACTCTTTTCCCCACCTGCTTTTGCCTGTGCTTTTTGTATCCTGGCTTACATACTGTTACTTGGACTGGTCGTTTATTTTTGTATGTAAAACCCATTGCATTTCTTTAATTTTCTGTAGTACAGTCTCACCATCACTTACACTACATGGACTTCGTTGATTTCAGGAGCACCGGAAAGAATAAGAGAATAATCCAATTCGAAAGAGATCAGGACCCAGATAGTACAAAGTGGTGAAACGAGGAAGAGGAAGCTTATGATAATCCTTAAGTTAGATGCTCCTGTGTTGTAAAGGGAAAACTCTGCCGGGTGTATAGATTTGCTAGACCCAGGAGCAGCAGGAGACCTGCTGGCACAACTGCGGCGTGCAGGCTGGGCACTCCGTAAACTCACATGAGCTTTCCAGAGCGCAGCATATAAAGGGTCAGGTCACTTGTGTGACTTCCCAGCATCCTTACGCAAGAGCAATGTATTCCTCCACTAGCCACAGTCCCACATTAGGTACTAGAAGTGAATTTGGGGCTACAGATATCTGGGGAAACTCATGTTATACAACCTGCATTTATATTGCCTTTTTCCCCCTTGGCCGCTGATGGAGACCTCCTCTTTTTCCCACGTTATCTGTCTCTGGGCTATGAAACGCAACGAATATCTGTCCCTTTGTTCAAAGAATCTGCTGATGCAATTTGTTAAAGACAGAGAAGTATTAGGATTAGGGAGACAATGTCTATTTATGAAAACAGCACTATCAGTCCAGTCTCTAGCGTGAGGCAGTTATACACCACAGCAGTACCTTACCTCGCCTTAGTTTATTCCCTGGCTTGTACTTGGGTCAGCAGGACAGCAGCTTAATTGCCAGACTGTGCGAAGGAAAATGTGAGAGCAAAATTAAAGAACCAGATTTAATAATGATGAGTATCCAAGCCAGGCTGTCAGTTATTTCAGTCTCCTTCCTGATGGCTGAGCTCGCAGGGCTGGTAATGCTGCTAGCAGCGTGACTGCAAACAGGGTAAGGCTTCCAAACAGCAGTTTATTAATATGCATTCATAACAAGTTGTGTCTAATCCAGCCTTATTTAGTCGCAATGATTTAATATCTGAAAGATGCTCATCCTGTATAATCCCCATTAGATATGTTCAAAAGTCCTTATGTCCCCCAAAGCTCTTTCAAAGTCCCCAGGCCATCAGGGTAAATGTATCCCCTCACTGTTTCTGTGTAGCTGTTCTTTTTTGGCTCCAGTTGAAAAGTTTTCAAATGTTCAAATGCCCTCTCCATCTTAGTGATTTAAAAATCAAAAGAAAACTAAAACCAAAAGAACAGCACAAGCTGGTAGGCAGGTCCTGTAAGGCTGGCTTTGCAAAGCCGACCTGCTGAGTGGCCCGTGGTGCCCCAGGTCAGCCTGATAGATGCTGGCCATGCCGTGGGTCTCCACCAGCCTCTGAACACTGCAAATGCAGAGTACAGCCCTCCCCAGTAGTGACAGGAACCAGTGGGCATCACACGTTGCATTTCACATTGCTGCTAACATACAATCAGAATTGCTGTCAACATTGAAATTGCTGTAAAGCTGAAATTGCTCCGTGATCGGCTAAAGGACTTGAGAAGTGGATACAATGTGAAAGTATATTAAATCATGTATTAAATTCCACAGTATTACAAATTTCTCAAAATAGCTGCAGGAAAAGTTGTCTTGACAACATTGCCAGTGAAAATGCAGCAATTTTATCTATTTTACCTTGAGCAGATTATAATGGGGATATGAATATACCATCCCTTAAATAGGATTTCCATCTCCTTTACTGAAGTAAATTGCTTCTTTGCACTTTACAATGGATATATTTTTCATTTTTCAGGAATGTTTAAGAATTAATTTTCCTAATGAACAGAGACAGTAGCACAGCTTTCTCACACTGCCCTGGCGACACTGTATTGACTTATGTTTTGTTGTCCAGAGCTGTCAGGACTCTACGTGCTGGCTGAACTGGAATTTTGCTTCCAGCTTTTCACCTGTCCCCATGCATATCCTCGCCATTTCCCATCCCTCCATCAGTTCCCGTGACTTCTCATGCCCCAGCCGGCAGTTCCCCTGCATCTCGCTCCTGCTGCCCAGCAGCCTAGGTTGCTGGGGGCTGTCCTTGGTCAAGTGTCTCACCGAAGGTAATATTTTCTCCTGTCTGCCTTTTCTCAGAGGAAAAATATACCAAGGTTTGCACAGAGACTTCGTTTAGGCAGCAAACATGCTGAAGTGGTTAAAAAACAGGCCTGGTACTCGGGGATGTAGTTCAAATTCCACCTTCACGACTCTGAACAGGGCAGTTTTAGTTTAATTTCCCTCCTCTTGCTCCTCACATCATGGAGCTCAGTGCTTACCTACTCACAGGAAGGTTGAGGTGGGAAGGGACCTGAGGAGATCGTCTAGTCCAAGGCCAGGGTCACCCAGCAGGGTCACCTACAGCAGGTTTCCCAGGACCCTGTCCAGTTGGGTTTTTAATATCTCCAAAGCTGGTTAATAGGGTGCTAGGGTTTCGTGTACCACTTTGGTGGCAATTCCTGTCTTGGTGAGCTCCTGCATGAAGGCCAACAGTTGACAGGTCCGGGTTCATCCCCCCACTCATGTGGCAGCGGGCCACCGACGCTGCGGCTGCACCCTGGATCTGGCTGCAGGAGACAGTATGAGGCACAAAAAGTAGGAAACATGGGCTGATGTAGGAAAAATAAGGGTGAAGTGGAGAGAGGTGAGATAAGGGATCCCAGTTGTTGAAGCAAGGGGGGAGGTTGGTTGTTGTTAATAGGAGAGGGGTACACGGCATAGATGATGTACTAGTGTAGAGGGATAAGATTATATTAAAGAAAAGGTGGGGATGGAAGTGTGTCTTCTTTCATGCTTGTGTACAGCCCATCCAGGGCATATTTGGAGAAAAGCCATTTTCTCTCCTCCCCTTGCTCTTCCTCCGAAGCCTGTGCAGGCCAGAACGACAGGGTCCCAACTTAGGACTCTTTTTGTGTTGCCTCGCTTTTCCTCCCTGGGATCTGGTGGGTTTTTTTTCTGAGCTTTGTGCTTTTAGATGTTTCAGCTGCAACAATTTTTATCACGCTCGTATCAGGCAGGAAGCCTGACGGTGCATCAGCCTTTCAACCGCCGCTGTTTGATCAGGTGCACAGAGGTAGCAGGGAAAATTCTAATAACTCTCTATCTATACAACAGCGATTGTTTCCTCTATCTCCCAACTCCAGAGCTAGAAAAGGAAGATGTTGTTTCCCATCTTTGCTTCTAAAAGCCAGGGTTTTCAAACAGCCTTTTGATGTGACTCTCACTGACTGTCAAGGCAACCGGTTCCTGGCTTGCATACAAAGGGCACTTGCTCTCCCTCTCCTACTCAGGTCATTACACTTCAGGGCCTAATTCACTGCTGGTGTTCGTTTCAAGTTGGGAAACTACTGCTGCCAGGTAGTTTTATAATGCTACTGTGCTGTTTGTGTCAAGTTTCATTTCTGCTTTCTAAAGCAACGCGAAAATCCGTAGAAAGCTGTGCCTCTAGTATTAATTTCCCAATCGATGTATTGCACCAAGAAAACCATCTCTCAATCATTTCAACGTGACATAAAGTACAGCTCAAGAAAACCGAAGCATCAGTCATGAGAACGACAGACAGTGAGAAGGAGCAGACAGATAAACACCGTGGCCTTGATGATTTAAAAGCCGCATTAATATGAGAAGTCTGCATTTGATTACTTTAAAGAAATCCATCCCTCTCATCTCATCTCTCCTTTGCTCAGCTTATGGCAGGGGAGAAAATTCACCCCTGCTGTAAGGCAACTGAAGTCATTCAGATCTTGCTGGTTTTCATGCTTACTGCTGTGCTTTTTGTATTTATATGAAGATATAGCATAAGGAAAGAAAAGAGAGAGAAAAATTAGGCAAAGTTACAATAACAAGTGAGATACCAAGCAAAGATTAAAGCAAGAAACCAAAAGTTACAGCTCAGCATGGGGTCAAACACACAGAAAACCAGCATTTTATCTTTAACCCTCCTCTTCCCTCTTTGTCTATACATTGTCTTGTTAGACTGTCAGCAGCTTGCCATCTCACACAGGCCTGATACATTTTAAATCTTAAAAACTGAAAATGGGGTAAGGATGAAACTTTGCTTTTAAGTAATGTGGATGTATTTCACATAGAATACACAAATTCCAAATAACCTTAATGTGTTTGTGTGAAATACAGAAGCACTTTCTCAAGGAAAAAAGCAGCTACTTCTCTTTGCTGCGAGAAGCTCACTCCGTGCCAGGGAATGCCGTGAGACTCCACAGCGGAGCTGATGTGGAAGGGACCTTCACTTTCCATTCCCACTCTTTGTGAACCAAATGTGATCCTGCTCAAGTTTGTGAAGTCATTGTATATGTTTCTCTTTCTATATGTATGTGTATGTGTGTCTGTAGGTACATACATGTATATCTGCCTGTATATAGGTAATGCATTGAAATTAATAAAGCTACAATGCTGTCGAATCTTCCAAATTTAGCGGCAGAGTAAGAGTCATTTTCAGAATTGTAGCTTCACATAGACATACCTAAATTTTGTCTATATCTTCTTTTTGTCTGGACCTGAATCTCTATGCCTTAGGATCCAAGGTACTTATTTTGTACGGTAACGCTGCTTTGGGGTTAAGCCTGAGATAAAAGTGATTTTTTCTCTTATCCTCCTGACCCTTTCTGTCTAGGGAAGAATAAAATTAAAAGGTTAACTGGCAATGGAAAATCTTACACAATGGACAATGGAAAATTGCAACGTTTCAGGGACTCATTCTGTTAATGAGTAGCAATAAATAGTATCTTTTGTCTTCCTATCTAGTTATTTTGGATAAGCCAGCACTGCTGTATACTCTTCCAACTGCAAAGCAGCGTCACTACTGTTGTTCAAAGCCCACCCTCGCCAGCAGTAGGGGCATGCTGTGTGTATGCCTGAGGGTATCTGCTGTACAGATTGCAGTGTAATACAGAGGTATCTGCATAAACCTGGGTTTTAGAAGCAACCGGGTGCAATAACTCTGGGTACTGAGGTTGCAAAACTCATGTAATAGGAAAGATAAATTAGCAACACTGCGCTCATGGCTTGGGTACCACTGCAACGGCTGGTCGAGGTGTCTGCAGCACAAGCACATCACTCAGGGACAGGTGTAAACCCAGGCGTCCACAGCTGGAGACCTGTTACGGACACACCAAACACTTCTGTTTTCTCCCTGGGGTAAAATTCATGTTGTCTGGTTACAGCTGTGCTCATGAGCTCAGCTAAGAGCATCTGTCCAGATAAATGCATCAAAGCTGAACAAAGGCAAAGCTCCAAATACGGAAGCTGGTGACAATACACAGATAGTGAAAGTAGCTGTGTGCCCACCGTGCTGGAGAGGAAGATACGGTTGTATAAACATGGCACTTGTCTTTAAACATAAGGTGGCTATCTAGCCACCTAATATACTTGCTTAGGATTATTCTGCCCTGCTGAGACATTTCAAAGAAGACTTTGGTGGATGAAAGCTGTGATTTCACCCACATGTACTCAAGAAACATCCAAATACAGTTCAAGATAATCCTCATAAAAGAGTAGGTTACGTAGAGCACTGCAATATTAGTCATGTCAAAAACCATGGCTAAAAGCTCCCTTTAAACAGAGAGCGGCTCTCCTTCTTTCTTAGGCACATAATTGAACCTCCAGTCAGGTTCAATAGCTTAACATGAATAGTCCTAACATTTTAATTATATTTAATATTTACTAATATTGCTATTTCACAGAATCACAGAGCATTGGAGGTTCAAAGGGACCTCTGGAGTTCATCTGGTCCAACCTGCCTACTCAAGCAGGCTGACCTACAGCCGGTTGCCCAGGAGCGTGTCCAGATGGCTTTTGAATATCTCCTAGGATGAAGACTTCCCAGCCTCTCTGGGCAATCTGTGCTAGTGCTCAGTCACCTTCACAGTAAAAAAGTGTTTTGTTTTCTTACATTCAGATGGCACCTCCTGCGTTGCATATTTACTAATATTTTAATGCTAATAACCCCCACAGAAGATTCAAAAAGACTAATTTTATAGATGGGGATAATGTGGCACCAAAAAAAAAAAAAAAAAAAAAGAAAGCGCTAGTCTGGAGCTATCCAGCAGCCCCAGGTCAGTAACAAGTGTGGGCTCCTGATTCCTGAGCCTTTCTCTCACGTGGCTTTCTTTTCCTTCAGTACATGGCATGCCTTTCCTTTACCTGTCCATTTCATCCACCCTCATTAGGGAGCAGGAGCAGGCTACGGTTGCTACTGGTGAGGTAGAAATGAGAACTGTCAGACTGGCCAATGTCCATCCAGCACAGGAGTCTCCTCCATGGTGGACAGCAGCAGATGCACAGGGGCACAACCAAGGCCATGCATAGGCTGAACTTTCTCCTGACATGTCCTCCTGACCTCCAGCAAATACCTATTTAGGAAATTCCTGAGGTGACAGTTTACCCCAATTCCCTGTGTACCAATGGATATATTTTCCATGAACTCATCTAATCACTTCTTGAATCTACTTGTACTTGTGGCCTCTGCTAAATCTTTCACAATGTTGTTATATACTCATGAACAAGTCTTGTTTGTTTTTAAACTTGCTGCCTGATCATTTTGTTGAGTGCTGTCTACTTCTTGTATTCCAAGAAACAGTGACTAATCATTCCCTTTTTAGCATCTCCTCAATAATCATCACTTCCTAGGCCTGCAGTGCAACCAGACCCAGCATCTCTCTTCAAGTTGCAGAACCTAGCCTATTTAGTCTTTCCTCACAGTGCTCTTTTCTGTGTCTCTCCTGGTTCTCCTACATCTATTCTGTACTGTGGTGAGATGCTTAGTAGCGGAGTATTCAGTAACCCAGGGACAATGTAGATTAGGAGAGTGGCATAACGCTGTGTTCAGTTTTGTTCTCAGCTCCTCTCCTCATAACATCTGACATTGTTGGCCTTGATGAGAAGAAAGGGCATGAAGGAGAAGTCAGAGTGCATGGTCAGCTGAGAGTAGTTCAGGTTGGAAGGGACCCCAGAAGGCCTCTAGCCCAATGTTTTTCCTCAAAGCAGGGTCAGCTATGGGGTCAGGCCACGTTGCTCAGGCAGTTCTTGAAAATCTCCAAGGAGGGATCCTGCACAACTTCTCCTGCCAATCTGTTTCACTGCTGGGCTGTCCTTGTGAGGAAAAGGTTTCTCCTCACACTCAGTGTGAACCTCTCTTGTTTCAACTTATGATGTTGTCCTTCATCCTCCCACTATGCAACACACTGAAGAGCCTAGATCTGTCTCCTTGACACCCTTCCTGTAGGCGCTGGGGGCTGCTGTTAGGTCCTTCTGAAGCCATCTCTTCTGCAGACTGAACAAGCCCAGCTCAGCCTCTCCTCACAGGACATGCTCCAGCCCTGACCATCTTGGCAGCCAGTTTATCAATGTGTTGAAAGGGCAAGAAACCATGTTCTTATTATTACAAGCCCAAACACTGTTGGCCATCCCTGCTGCCAGGACTCACTGTAGGCTCAGGTTCAGCTCACTACCCACCAGGACCCCCAAGGTTTCTTCAGCAGAGCTGTCCCCCAGGCAGTCAGGCCCCAGCCTGAATCGCTGACAGGGTTTTTTCACAGAATCACAAGATGGTTGAGGTTCAAAGGGACCTCTGGAGGTCATCTGGTCCAATCCCTCTGCTCAAGCAGGTTAACCTAAAGTGGGTTGCCCAGGTACATGTGCAGATGGCTTTTGAGTATCTCCAAAGATGGAGATTCCACAACCTCTCTGGGCCAGTGATTTGCCACCCTCACAGTGAAAACATTTCCTGACATTCAGCTAAAACCTCCGGTGTTTCAGTTTGTGCCCATTGCCCCTGGTCCTGTCACTGGGCACCACTGAAAAGAGCCTGGTTCCATCTTCTTTATAGCCTCTTTTCAAGTATTTATACACATTGATGACATTCCCCTGAGCTGTCTCTTCTCTAGGCTGAACAGTCCTGGCTCTCTCCACTTTTCCTCACAGGAGAGATGCTCCAGTCCCTTAATCATCCTTGTGGCCCTTCATTGAATTTGATCCAGTATGTCCATGACCCTCTTGTAATGGGGAGACCAGAACTGGACACAGCACTCCAGTGTGGCCTCACCAGTGCTGAGCAGAGGGGAAGGATCTCCCCCCTCAACCTACTGGTAACGTTCCTCTGAATGCAGCCCAGGACACCATTAGCCTTCATTCCTGCAAGGGCACATTGCTGCCTCATGTTTGCCATCCTAGATGCACAGCTTCACAATTGTTCTTGTTGAATCTCATATTGTTCCTGTTGGCCCATTTCTCCAGCCTGTCTAGGTCCTTCTGAATGGCTGTCCTGCCCTCAAGCGTACCACTTGGTAATTCTCCTAACCCCACTTTGTTGTCATCTACAAACCTGATGAGAATGCCCTCCCTCCCCCACCTCCTCCAAGTCATTGATGAAGATCTTAAACAGGATAGGTCCCAAGACAGACTCCTGCATACCCTACTTGTTACTCACCTCCAGGAAGAGTACAAACCGTCAGCTGCTACATGCTGAGCCCAGCCATGCCACCAGTTTCTTTCTGGGCTGAAGAATGCTTAAAATTTGCATGTAAAGGTTTAGGAAAACCTTATAAGCAGAGGTTGGCCAATCTGCTTCTGAGACTGATCAAGACTGGTTCATGAAGATCTGGGTTTCAATTATGCTAGTTTTGATCATAACCACCTGTGGAGGAATTGGCTGGAGGATTTTTCACCTTTCCCTTCCCTTATAGTCAGTGGAGAGAGAGAGCAAGAGCCTTATCAAAGAACAACCCATTCTATCCACTCTAATATAGATTTTTAAGACAGATTGGATAAATCACTGAGGACTATCAGTCTTCACTAAGGAAGGAGCTTAAGCAACTAGTTCAGTGTTAAACATCTAACTTGCATGCAGCTCAAGTCAGTGAGATGAGCCATACACTTGACATCTTTTTATTTTAATTCCCTATCTGTAAAATGAGGATGCTGATGTTCCTCACATCTATTTGAACTGTATGCAACTACTAAGTTAGTCTGAAAGGTGTTTTGCCTGGTGTATAGCATAACGATAATGGATATCTTTTCGAGCATCTCTTATTGGCTTCACGCTATCACTATTAATGATGAGGGATGGAAGATGGAGCTTTTAGAGCAAATAAGTTTTGAGCATCTGTGCACAACACAAAAATCTCACATAGAAGAGGCAAGAAGGGAAAAATAAGGCAGAGAATTTCCACAATTTCTCATTCTCTCAACCTTTTGAACTGCTGCCAACTTCAAATCTAAACTGGCATATTTCTTATTTTGCTGTTTTTAACAGGCGATAATTATAGCTCATTGTTCTACAGCTTACTGTGTAAAATGCTGAGCAGTACTTCTGTCTATTCTTCTTAGCTCTGAGGAACTTTAACTACTTTTGATTCTTGTGTCCCAGATAACCATTATTTAGCAGTTAAAAGTTCATTAAAAATGAGGCCACACATAGATGAATATGCCAACAAAAATATGTCTGAAAAGATAGATGAATAACATGGCAGTGCCAATAGAAACAGGTTTTCTCACACGATATTTTTAAAAATATCTAATGAACATTTTATAAACTTTAAGTATATTTGATGAAATGGACTTTCTACAAAGTAATTGTCCGAAGGATGGGGAATTTAAAAATGTTAATGACACTCTGAAGCAGCACTCAATAAGGACACTTTCTGCAAATATCCATGTGTATTTCTTCCATGACCTAGAGTTCAAATTTCTCTACTGTTTTGCACACTATGGAAATAAGTTTAAACTATAATGCACCGCTAAAATTAAGATGGAAAAAGCATGTTTGAGTTGCACTCCTGCACTTTTCCACAATTAGGAAGGCAACAGTTCCCTTGGGTTTTCCTTTTTTGGCTGTGAAGGAAAATGGCTGGTTAGTTTTTCTAAAACATGTCTGTGCTGTTCCACGACATCAATTAGCTCAACAAAAGGAGTTTCCTTCTCTCATTCTTTTAATCCAAACTCCAATTGAAAAATACATCATTAGAAAACATTATTTTAGACATTCCTCAATTTTTCTTTTTTTTTTTTCATTTGAAGTTTTCCACATTGAAAGGATGCTCAGATCATCCCCTCTCTCAGCTTGAACTTTGCTAAGAGAAGGTCCTCAGCTTTTTTCTTTGTTGTGGATGGGTAGGGAAAAACCAGTGCTTTTCTTGCTAGCAGAAAAACAGGGTGGATGAACAGGGCACCAGAATCTTAGATTAGGACAGAGACTCATCACTGACAGATGGGAGAAAGGTCAAATAATTTCTTACTAGAAAATATCTAAAATAGTGAAGCCCACTTTGAAGTATAAGTTGCAACCAGAATTCCTGGCAAGGTCAAAGCAATAACATCTGTTTTCCTACATTTAAAACTAACTCTTCAGTGCTAAACAATTATTAGTAAGCTTTGTGTTCTGTAGCACCAGTTGAAGAAGCCCAAGAAGCCAGCAGAGTCAGGGCTGGCAAACATCGGCAGCACGGCAGGATGATAACCTGAGCAGGGTAATGAAAGCGTGCCTCTGTGTCAGCAGGCACACCTCACAGGCCAGCTGTTTGTGGAAATACACATTCACTAGAGCCTGAAATAATTGTTCAGAGCACAAAGTGGGGCAGTTCTAGTAGAGATATGGGCTTAGAAGCCACCACCTCTGCTAGGGCACTGGCTGTCAGGAAGAGGATACAGATAACCGCCGATATGAGGGAAACAAATTTTTATTTGCCAGAGGCAGCAAATATCCCCATGAAAACAATTGTTCACCCGTTCCTAACAGTTTGCGGCATTGTTTGCAATATATTCCAATGAGAACCTGATGGTCATTCAGAGATACAAAATGAGCCTCTTTTTGTTTGTTATCCTATTGGCTGATAAAAAGAGAAAAACATAAAGTTCTTACTAAAGATTAAAAGAAAACCAGAATGTTTTCATTAACCCATCAGAGGCTCGACATTATACCAAGGACCACTGACTAAATTCATATTTGCTTTATAGGAACATGTTTTGGTGAGAAAGAAATCTGGACTTACGTTGATTGGTCCTTGTTTATGTTAAGAGCATTTTACGTAATAGGAATGGTTAGGCACTGCACGGAGAACAAAGCAGGGTATGATGCACATCTTTAAGGAGACAGAAAATCACCCATATGGTAATTATTTATTATGGAGATATTCAAAAGCATGCAACTTCCCCTAAAACAGCCAGCAGTTGACTTCATAAGTTCCCTGTACTTTCAAAGCTTTTTCTCTTCTAGTGTCATGCAAATTGAAATTGTTTCTACATTTTCTTCTTAACTGCTGCAGAACTTGAGAAATAATGATCCAACTCCAACTGCTGTGCTCATACGAACCAAAACAGAAAAAGAAAAACTCCAGTGAATGTGAAATATCAAACAGAGGAGAAATAAATTCATACAAGTACATAAGATATAATAAATGAGGCTAGAAATTATATCTGGCTATGCAGTCACCTTGATAACTTCAGCAAAGAGCCTTTCCAGATTGGTTTTGAGCCAACCTAGTGCTTTTCTCTTATTAAATAACTTCAATGATTTGTAGTCCTGTTTGTATGCTATTTCCTCCTATTTTAATCTTCACAGGATCAGTGAAATGTTAGCTCAGGCATACTTTCTCTCTGAAGCACAAGGGGATTAGTCAACCTGTTCTGCATAAACATCTGAAAATACATAGATCAATTGATTTACCAAAGGCAGTAGAGTATCTAACTTGCCCATTCCTTCCTGTCCTGAGATAGTAAAGATTAGAGACACGAGACACATTTATTATGTTTTCCCTACGCTTGAACAATCGTCAAAAAAATGCAGTCCTGCTAAGGCAGTAGACTAAGAACCAAGGATGCTTTGAGTCTCTGTGCTTTGCCATCACAACGGGGCTATAAGGTATGAAAGCTGATCAGGTACGCAGTCAAATCCCACCAGGTTTTCTTCATCCCATTTCTGAAGGAAAGTCAGGTAGATGTGTAATGTGGGACTGAAATAAAAAGGATGGGTCCAAATTTGGTAAAAAGTGAGACAGTCCTGTTCCCTTTTTAGGGTCTGAAGTATATAGAAATAGGATAGGTAGCTCTTCTTGATACTTCCATATGGCACCTTCCATCCAAAAGAATTTTGGGGACAGGTGAATGCTTTCTCATACTGCTGAGAGTCCGAAGGTCCCCAGGTGGAGTTCTGGGACCATGATCTGAGACAGCCATAAGGACTAACACACGTAGCTGGAGCTGCAGGAAGCAGCAGCAGAAGCAGGCTGCTCTTAACTACATCAGAGCTAGGTAAGTACCTAACATCTATCCTTGATTTAAAACAAGACTTGTGACATCTTAAACAACCACAGTTTGTCAGGACGATGGCCATGCCAATGTTCCCAGTGCCACTTGGAAATCTGATGTGCTTCATGTACGAATTAAAGAACATCCTTTAGGCTCCAGTGTCCCAAACTGTGCAGCCTTTATAGACTCCCAGCTCTACCTGGTTGGGCAAATTTCACCAGGAGCGCATCTGATTTGAACCCACCATTCAAAACGGGTGTCTTCATTGTCCTTGTGCCTGGTCTCCCTGACACAAATTTGATCCCTCACAGGTGACTGAGCAAAGGACTGACCTCCACCTGACAGTTTTAAAAGCTCTCGTTCAAGGAAGAATACATGTCAACATTGATTTGAGCTTCTCTGGAGTAGCTGAAAGGAGATCTTCCGTCTTGCCATGGTGTCTATTCCAAAGCTGAGGAAAAAAACTGCAGAACATGAACGCATCTGAAACACACATATCTGTACCTCTGCCTGAACACTACACTGAGCCCCTATTTTTACCCACTGCTACAGCTAAGATGGCTGAATTACAAGGTCGCGTATTTTGCTGAAGGCCATATCATGAGTCACTTGATTAAAACTCTGCCCTTCCTGGCTCTCAGTCCTTTGCTCTACTCATTAGTACACACAATGTAATGAAATGTTGGAATATCCCCAGAAGGGAGTCTTGCTTAGACCACTTCCTCTGTAGTTCACTACCACAGACCTCAATTCTTGGCTTGGGCAGCTTTCCAGCTGAACTACATGATGCAAAATAACATTTTAAGTTAAATTTCAAGTGGGATAATGAGCAGCTACAGAACTTCAACATTGTTCTAAATTTAAACAAAACAGCAAGAGGAATTTTAGAGAGTATTCAAGAGAGTAAACAGAATAGAAGCTAAGCAAATACATAGTGGACACTATTCGCCCTTCCTATTATCCATCTTGACAAGCATTCTTTGATGCTTTTAGTAACTTATGACCTCCCTTGCCTTTTTTCAATTTTTAGCAAAAACCCTTTACCCAACTCTCTAACCCAGGATAACTGAAAAATGAAAAGCTGGTAAAATTAACCAGCTGCACTGACTGATGAGAAATCATTGATAACATTAGATACTTCATTAAAGTTGCATTAAAACTCTTCTATTTAATAATGCAGTTTAAGGAAGGGTTCATTTTATAAACTCATAGGGTGTTGGAATGAAAGATGTGATAGTTCCCATGTAACCTCATAAATTCTCTTGCTAGTCAGTCTCGAGTCTATGAGCTCTAATAAAATTCTCATGAGAACACAGTATCCGTCCATAAAAACTCCTGAACCCCCCATGGGAATCAGCTGGTTTAGAAGGGTTCAGAGGTTCAAGCCTGTGGTTTATTTATTAAAATTTTCTCAGTAAATATATCATGGTATAATAGATAACAACCACACTGTTCTGTGCTAGCAACATCCATCTTCCATAAAATACATGAACAGTAAGCTTCAAAAATAGGAAGGAAGAAGAACCTTAAGTTACATTTAAATGTGGGTGCATGGAACTTTTTCTCAAAAAGAGGCTGAAATAGTAAACAAGAGTGAGAATTTGCTTCCTTATTTTTCCTCTCACAAAACCACTGTCATCAGGAGCAGCTAAAATGCTGCTCGATGCAAAGCAATAAAAAGGGAATTCAGATCACCTGAGCTTTTAATAGACTGGGCTGAGGTTAGACACTTACAGTCCCAAAAGATGATGGTCACTTAGAGATAACATAGCTGAAGCATGAACCTGATCAGGAACACCCTGTCCACACTGCAAATACAAGCATTTTGCACAGTCTGTGGTTGAAGGCTTTGAACCAATTTTACCTCCTTCCTCTATAAAGCCTCCAAATCAACCCTAAGAAAGAAAAGTGCAAACTCCTTCCCTTGGAGCCAGTGAACAGCAGCAGTGACAGACAGCAGTAGCTTCTATGAGGCAATATTGTACCAAAGAATTGCTCAGATACTCTAGTCATGAGTTTGATAGCTAGCTGATGTCAGACTAAGTATTCTAACACAGGATCCACACACTCATTTCCACCGTAAAAGGCTCCTTAGGGAGGAAAAGTATCACTAAAATACAGATAGACCTTTATTTTTTCTGTTGGAAAACAAAACCAGTTGGTCTACATCCTGGGCGGTGGTGGTGGTGTCTTGAAGAACACTTCCACCCTAAGAAAGAGTAAGTCTATCAATCATAGACGTTTTATGGCAGGTCATTTCAGGCCTTTAGAGGCAAGAACAGGGAGGTGACAAAGTCCCTTGCTGCCAGCACGACTGCCAGCTGCCAGCTTCCAGCTCTGAAAACGAACAGGCAGTCACAGCGGTCCTGGTCCAAAAAACACTGCTTCATGCCAGTGAGCAGAGCACAGCAGCCCCAGCACACTGCGGGACCCAGGACTGCTTCTGCCCAAAACACCGTTACTTTAAGGTGCCGGGGCTGAGCATGCCACAGGCAGTCTCCACCTTCTCTACTTCTCAGCAACTGCCACATCCTTCACTCTCCTCCTGGTACCTCTGTATTAAAAGAAAGTGGCAGAGGAGGATGTTATGCAGAAAGGGTGGAATACCCTTGCATATTCCCGCCTTGCCATCCCTGGGGTGCAAACGCATAGCCTTCATACTCAGCTGCTCTGTGCTCTGTATGGCATCCCATACTCATCTCCCTGTTCCCTAATGTTTATGCAGTGTTCGCCTATAAAGACCACAAGCCTGCACAGCAAACGAGCCATCAGCCTCACCTCCCTGCAGTCTGTGTCCATGCAGATCCTGCAGATCCACCAGAAAAAAAGGATTCTGTTCTGAGATCTGCCGACCATTCACTGAAATTGAAATGTTTTGCTTTTTATTCTGGGTGTATTTCAAACGACTCCAGACAACTTCACAGGCTGCCTTCACTTACCATAACAACACCTTGTATAGGTTCAGAAAATTTGCTTAGCTTGGATAATAAAGTTCTGGCTTTGTATTTCAAAGCAGCGTGCTTCAAACCCTGCTGGTACTGCATTTTTATTAAAAATTCTCTGTATCTTCCCTTTCTCTCCAGGTGAGCTCAGCACATGTGCAGTATTTAAATGTCCAGATTACAAAGATAATAAATAAAATATTCAAACAACCTTTATTTTTTTTTTTCTGGAAGAAACCAAACTTACTCTGTGTGTGTGTATGTATGCATGCTTATGCATGTGACAGAGCTGGTTTCCTCCACACTGACACAACTAATAGATGTTTAAATAGAAATGGGTGTGTAAAATTCAACTGTTCAACATGTAAAGTTACCATTAAAATCTTGCTTAATTTCTTAATGGAATCAAGAGTTTGATCTTCTAAGTAGCGTACACTATTATTTACTGTAAACCAGCTATAGCTGTGCACATACATGAGGTCTGCAGGCACAGTACCTGCACACATCTGTACATCTTTTCTCTGGAACAGAGCTGGCATTTACGTTTGCCAAATGATTTATACCATATGGATAACAGAAAGCAAGGGAATATAGCATTCATTGACTTTTGCAAAGTAGAAACTAGATCTGAATTCCATTTTAGCCCACTCAAAATCCTAAGGCTTTAGGGAAAGCTTCTGCTTGCATTTTAGCTCCAGCAATAACAGTGACCTGTAATTTACATAGCACTTCTTTTGAATAAATCTCAAAGTTACAAAGATTTACACGGGTCACTTCAGCCAACAGAGAATTGCAGAGATGGGGGGAAATAAATTTGTGACATAAAGAGATAGGCCACAGAAGGGAAAGACAAAAGACAAAGAATACTGTATTCCCTTGAAAAATGTAGAGGATAATAGGTAGACACACTATAAATTATAGCACTGGATTATCCTTCAGCTTGTAAAAAATGTCAGGAGAGCTTAAATACCCACAGATGGTCAGTGCCTCCATTTTCAATTACCTCTGACAGATGGCCCTTCCCTATGGCCCAGTGCTGATATGCCAAGAACAGCGATTAGAGATTGACTCAGAGGCAAGAGCGGTGCCATACTTTGCAGCTGTATTTATAGTCAGACCCAGAGTTTTCCTCGCACGTCTGTCTGCAATTCAAAAGCGCTGCCTGAAGACATACTGAAACAATAGCAGTCATACAGCTCTATCCCCCCCCAGCCCTGATTTACCACCATAAATCATGCTGTATTGAAAGAAAAGGCTATTCATCAGTTACATTAAGACCCCCGAACTTATCTGCGTCCTTTCCAGAAGCTAACAGCTCTGTGTACACTTAATGCATTAAATTATCAATGCAACTCTCTTCCATTCCCAAAAGTTGAGGATTCTGTTAAAGATCAAATCATCAGTTAAACAATTGGCCAGTAATCACAAAACCTGAGCCAACTGCTGACAAACCAAATCCATAACTGGCATTTATACTAAATTAATCATGTAACACGTGGCATTTGTTAGCGCTTTACCACATTGTACACAGTCTGGTTATTTCCTGACTCCAGTTCCAGTTTCAATCACGGCTCTTCATTTTATGTAAAACATCTAAAAAAATAAAATGATCCAAATGTCTTTATCACCTCGAAAAATGTAAACTGTGGGAGTGTGAAATGTAAATTCTTCACTATCCATAAAGCACCAGGCCCAGATGGCCTCTCTGCACAGTTTTTCCAATGATCCAATTTACTGCTTCCATCTCATTTATGATCCCCTTATTGAGAATCGTAATAGGTGTTCAAAAGACATTTAGTAAAGCAACCATTAATTTTATTTTTGGGTTTTTGGAGCCTGAAGAGAGTCTGGAAATAGGTTTGCTTGCCCACTTATCATTACCTTCAACCGTGTGGGATGCATCCAGAACATCAGAACTCTCTGTGGTTTGAGCCGAGTCAGACACACGGCTGCAGGCAGCTGCTCAGCCGTGCCCCATGCTCTCCCTGCTCCCGTGGCCCACACGCCTCCCAAGGATGGC
Organism: Charadrius vociferus; assembly: GCF_000708025.1. Lineage (NCBI taxonomy): Eukaryota > Metazoa > Chordata > Aves > Charadriiformes > Charadriidae > Charadrius > Charadrius vociferus. The sequence continues at coordinate 363,787 of NW_009647755.1, read as the reverse complement.
TCTTCCTCACAACGGACCTGGCGGGGATGCACAGTCCCGTCCCTTGACAAATGGCATAGGTAACGTCACCTGTGAAGATAAAGATGTGTCCAAAGTGTGTCTGTGGATCAAACACACCAAACTGCCTGGTCAGCACTTGCCCAAACTGATCGTGTTACAGAGGATGACCATCAGTCAGATTAAACAGTCAGTGGGGAAATACAAAGAGACTTGACACAAAGCAGGAACTGGAAAAAAGTATAGAAAAAAAATAGTATAGAAAAAAAAGTAGTATAGAAAAAAATAGTATATTTTTCAGACTGGAAAAAAGTATAAAAGAAGCATGAAACCTCCTAACAGGAGGGAGAGACCTGGGAGGGGAAACAGCTTTCTCAAGGGCGTGTGGTTCTGCCAACAACTTGTAAGGAGCTGCAGGGGTCTGCACAAAGGTGGAAGACCCGCATCTCCCGCAGGATGCACGTGTAAACAGGGAGACCTGCAATCTTTGGGAAGGGGGGTGTTTTTGTAACCCATACTGCCCACGAGGCAGGGGGTGCATATAGCTCCGTCCATGTGTGTGTCCATGAGTTGCTGCATGTGTGTATGTGTACACTAAGAAGGCTTTGGGACTAGTTACAGAGAGCTGTTTAGAAATTTCCAGTATGGTTTACCTATTGCATTACTGCTCTTGTATGCATAGTTCTGTGATTCCTGGTTAATTACATACTGTCAAGAAAGCAATAAACTGCTTTGATCCGTATTTATCTTAAACTATGTGAACTCAGCTGGTTTTCCCTGCAACGTCTAACAAGTTGCTGAAGCAACCGGAGATCTCTGTAGCACAAGGATTTTATTTTCTTCCAGAGCACTGACATGGAATAAATTCATGTAAAGAATAAATTCACATTTAGTGAATTACATCTAACTGCAGGTGAGATGCCTTAAATGCATGCAGTATTTGTCACAAAATAATTATTTTAAAGTAAGACATTACACATACAGTTATTTCAGACCTATTTCCCAGGAGTTTATACGCAGATGTTACATGGTAAATACACCTGTAATTAAACATGCTGTTATACTTCAGTTTCAGAATCAGCACTCACTGTTTGCACCATATTTTCCCTTTGAGTTGTCTGTGAAAAGAACAAATGGCTGGATTTGAACCTCAGTTACCACAATCTGACAGAGAAGAGCCTTAGCTAAGCCCCGCTAAAGAATCAAAATCATAACTGTACAAGTGTTACTTGCATGTTGCAGAGTTTCACTAATCCTATAGGGTTTTCTTTCTTTTTTTTTTTTTTTTTTGTAACATCAACTCAGAATTTCCTTTTTCTGTAAGACAGACAAATCTTTTCAATTTTACCTATTTAATTGGCCTGGCCAATTCTCCCTCCTTCTATAGCTGTAATAACATACTCCAGTATTCCCTAAAGCATGTTTTGCTGTGCATGCCTGGATATGCTAGTCAGTGCTAATTTGCTATAACCCTGCTGTCCTGACTTTCCCAGACTGCCCTCATACAAATGTAGGCAGTTTGGTCCAAAGTGCGGACTTGGTGACAGCATCCCATCCCAGCACTGAAGCATTAGCAGCGATAGCAAACTCTCCACACATCATCACAGTACGGAGAGGGCACAAGCAGGCAATCAATCAGGAAGGCTCTAACACGTACCAAACAATGAACTTTGAACAACGTGGTAAAGGAAACAACAACAACAAAAAAATCTATTTCTGGGCTGAGACTGTAGCTGGCTATCCCAGCCAAAGATAATTGTATTTCACAAAATTGCAAACCTCACTTGAGGGTTTATAGTGGAAAAACACTGACAGGCCATTGTCTGCGGCACTGTATTCACAATGCTGTAATTATCGCTTTACCATAACGAGTGTAACTCTGTGGTCAGAACGATGGCAAGGATATGATATTTTTCCATGGAATACTTCTTCCTTCATAGATGTTTGTCTTGAAATCTGGGGTTAAAGTTGCAGTGTTATTGGCATTATTTTTCTCACATTTTCATTTCTGGGGGCTGATCTATATAAGTGCCTTAACTTGGCCTCTCCTTTTAGGTGTACAAATAAAAATTGTTTCATTTTTTCCAAGGTTGATTAATTGCACATAAAAATAGATGTGTAAACACTTTCTACCGTTTGATGTTTCTAATCCTCCCTTCGCACCCACAGTGGTACTCCCTTGGGTATTATCAGCCACAAAAGAATGAAGATAGCTTTTTCTCTTTTTTCAAATTAGGTCACTGCTGTTATTAGGCGAGATCCCTGAGGTCTCACTGAGCTGTGCTCTTCCAAGCTGGCTTGGCAGAAGACATATCCTAACCCACGCCGCCTGATGACAACCACTATGAGTTACCAGTCTTAACGCCCACCGGGGGTCCTTTAGCACATGGTTGTGGAAGGTTTCTGGCTTGTTTGCACTGGAGGAGCAGCAAAAAAACCCTCAGCAGAGACCAAAGATCTGGCTCTATAATCAACCAAGCATGAAATATAGTACTGTTTAACATACCCTCGTGTATCCAAGTGTGGGATGAGCTTTGGAAGGAGAAGGAAAACAATGTCTGAGCTGTTAAAAATGTTACTTCTGATAGGTCTAGAAGATGGGTTGGTAATCATTCCTGGAGGCTGATGAGTAGTGGGTGGCCCTCCTTACTGAATGTCCCAACTCTAATGAGCTCTGAAGAGGAAACAAGGTCAGTATCTCACTGGAAAAGTGCTGGAACAAGAATATTGCTTTGAGGTCCCAAGCCCGCTCACCACTTTTTCTCAGTAGTACTTGTGTAAGCAATACTCCTGATGTTAATGTGATTATCTAAAGGCAGAAGGAATACTCGTACAAATAAGGGCTGGGATTCATGCCTAGTAATGTCTAATCTGGCACTCTCTGTCCTTCAGCTGCACTACACGTTTTCTAGCAGAAGACTCTCAAATAATAATCCAAAATACACTGATATCCTGGGGGAAAATTCCATGATAGTTTACGAAATCTTTCCTGGGATACGATTATTCATCAAGTTCTGTGCAGACAGAGCAGAAGAATCCCAGGGGGAAAGTGGAACATCAGGAGGAGTATAGCTTAGTCTAAGGGCCCCTTTCTAAGTGCTAATACTATGTGGATTGTCCTAAAACTACATGTTTCATCAACAGGGTACAATGCAGCTAAACATCAGGTTTCACTGAGGTAAGAGAACCCTGAGAGATCACCTTCAAAGATCACCCAGCCCCCTGAGCTAGAAGACAGGGATGGGGAGCAGAATGAAGCCCCTGTAATCCAAGGGGAAATGGTGAGGGACCTGCTTCAGCACCTGGAGGTACACAAATCTATGGGGCCGGATGGAATCCACCCGAGGATACTGAAGGAGCTGGCAGAAGTGCTGACCAGGCCACTTAGCATCATTTATGAGCAGTCCTGGCTAACCGGGGAGGTCCTAGCTGACTGGAGGCTGGCAAACGTGACACCCGTCCACAAGCAGGGTCGGAAGGAGGATCCAGGGAACTATAGGCCAGTCAGTCTGACCTCAGTGCCTGGGAAGGTCATGGAGCAGATCATCCTCAGTGCCATTACACGGCACACGCAGGAGAACAGGGTGATCAGGCCCAGTCAGCGTGGGTTCGTGAAAGGCAAGTCATGCCTGACAAACTTGATCTCCTTCTATGATGAGGTGACCCACTTAGTGGATGAGGGAAAAGCTGTGGACGTTATCTACCTGGATTTTAGCAAAGCTTTTGACACCATTTCCCACAGCATTCTCCTGGAGAAACTGGCTGCTCATGGCTTGAATGGGTGTACTCTTGATGGGGTAAAAAACTGGCTGGATGGCCATGCCCAGAGAGTGGTGGTGAACGGAGTTAAATCCAGTTGGTGTCCGGTCACAAGTGGTGTCCCCCAGGGCTCGGTGCTGGGGCCAGTTCTCTTTAATATCTTTATCAACGATATAGATGAGGGGATCGAATGCACCCTCAGTAAGTTCATAGAGGACACTAAGCTAGGAGGGCATGTTGATCTGCTTGAGGGTAGGATGGCTCTGCAAAGGGATCTGGACAGGCTGGACCGCAGTGTGCCCAGGTGGCCAAAAAGGTCGATGGTATCCTAGCCTGTATCAGGAAAAGTGTGGCGAGCAGGACTAGGGAAGTGATTATTCCCCTGAACTCAGCACAGGTGAGACCCCACCTCGAGTACTGTGTTCAGTTTTGGGGCCCTCAGTACAAGAAGGACATTGAAGTGTTGGAGCGTGTCCAGAGAAGGGCTACAAAGCTGGTGAGGGGTCTGGAGGAGAAGTCTTATGAGGAGCGACTGAGGGAACTGGGATTGTTTAGCCTGGAGAAGAGGGGGCTGAGGGGAGACCTTATCACTCTCTACAACTACCTGAAAGGAGGTTGTAGAGAGGTGGGGGCTGATCTCTTCTCCCTGGTGACAAGTGGTAGATGAGAGGAAATGTGTTCAAGTTATGTCACACAAGGTTTAGATTGGATATTAGGAAAAATTTTTTCACTGAAAAAGTTATTAAACATTGGAATAGGCTGCCCAGGGAGGTGGTGGATTTGCCATCCCTGGAGGTGTTTAAAAGAAGGTAGATGTGGTACTTGGGGACATGGTTTAGAAGTGGTTTTGTCAGGGTAGGTTAGTTAATGGTTGGACTTGATGATCTTAAAGGTCCCTTCCAAACTCAGCAATTCTATGATTCAAAAAATAAAATACAAACTCCTACCAACATCACATTTGTCCTTGCCTAGCTGTGGACACAAAACCAAGGCCCTGAAAAGAACACGAGGGATGCCCTGGTGGGTCAGACCGACATCCAGCTATCCTCATGTGGTGGAGTGCCCACCAAAGCTGCTTTATCACTCCCCTCCTCAACTGGGCAAGCAAGAGAAAATGTAATGAAAGGCTCAAAGGTCAAGATAAGGAGAGGGAGCGATCATTCAGCAATTACCATCATGGGAAAACCAGACTTGACTTGGGGAAAATTAATTTAATTTATTACCAAAGAAATCAGAGTAGGATAATGAGAAATAAAACCAAATCTTAAAACACCTTCCCCCCACTAGCCCCTTCTTCCTGGGTTCAACTTCACTCCCGATTTCTCTACCTCCCCCCGAGTGGTGCAGGAGGACGGGGAGTGGGGGTTGTGGTCAGTTCATCACATATTGTTTCTGCTTCTCCTTTCATGTTCTTCATGAAGTGCTCCAGCGTGGGTCCCTTCCACATGGTGCAGTCATTCAGGAACAGACTGCTCCACCATGGGTCCCCCACAGGGTGACAAGTGTTGCCAGCAAACCTGCTCCAGCGTGGGCTCCTCTCTCCCCAGGTCCACAGGTCCTGCCAGGAGCCTGCTCCAGTGCGGGCTCACAGGCTCCTTTGGGAATCCACCTGCACTGGCATGGGGTCCTCCATGGGCTGCAGGTGGATACCTGCTCCACCGTTAACCTCCGTGGGCTGCAGGGGGACAACATGGTCTTCCCCACAGGCTCTAGGGGAATCTCTGCTCCAGTGCCTGGAGCACCCTCGCCCCGTCCTTCTTCACTAGCCTTGGCGTCTGCAGAGTTGTTTCCCATATTCTCACTCCTCTCTCCAGCTGCAATTGCACAGTTGGGTTTTCTTTCACCCTTCTTAACTATGTTATCACAGAGGCACTACCACCGTCGCTGATGGGCTCAGCCTTGGCCAGCGATGGATCTGTCTTGGAGCCAGCTGGCATTGGCTCTATCTGACACAGGACAAGCTTCAAACAGCTTCTCACAGAAGCCACCCCTGTAGCCCTGCCGCTACGAAAAACTTGCCATGCAAACCCAGTCCACCCCAGTATCCTTTCTCCAATAACAAGAGATGCTATTTAAAAACACCATGCAAGCTGGTCTACTCTACGCATTACTGTTCCTGTCCTCCAGCGTCCATAATCACTGTATTAGGGATGTTAGAGAGCACATCCCTACTCATCCCTTTTAGTACCTCTTTATGAACCTGTAGTCCATTTAATTGTTTAGTCTGCTTTTCAGTCTACCAACTGGAAAGCAGATATGCTGCCAAAACCTCTGCTGGCAGCAAATTCTGCAAGTTCACTGTATCTGCTACATAAAAAAGTATTCCCTTCTATCTTTTCTAAACCAATCTCCGACTGGTTTCAATGAGCGCCCCCTAGTTCTAGTACTGCAGGATTTGGAGAACAGCAATCTGCATTCATTCTACCCACTGCTTTGATTTTCCAAATCCTGATCACATCCACTGTCTCCAAACTGAAGTTCATGCTGTGAATAGCCTCACTCCCTTCTATTCTCTCCCTGAGCATACGGCATGTGGGTTTGAAAAGGACTGTCCCTCTGCCTTTCACTCCTCTCTTCAATACATGAACAAGGATCCCAGGGATCATCAGTTCTCCAAAACTGTAGTTGCAGAGCAGAAATGTCAACAGCGAGCTAATCCCTTTTTCAGTTTTCTGATAATTTATCATCATGGCTTGGCACACAGTTCACTGAATGCCAGAGGTGGTTCAAGTACGGGATCGAGAATGGGGAAGCCAGCAATGGAAATAACTGATTATTGCATACGCACAGCTTCAGACACCCTCTGTGCACCCCATAAAAGTTAGGCTCTTGCAGACCTGTTCCTTCTGGGAGGCAGGTTGTATTTTACTTTCCTTTATTTTTTTTGGTGTGAGAATGATCCAAAGGATGTTTATGATTTGGATACTCCTATCCATAAGTTTGTCCATACTGGACCTGACCAAAGGTCCACCCAGCTCATGCTCCTGTATCAGTCAATGGCCGTGGGTAGGAGAGAAACAGCAAGAACAGTGGGTGTGAACTGATGTCTCGGAAGGAGTAGGGACAGGGCACACATATATGAACTTTCATCCTCAAACTTGCCTAGCTTCAACCTATTTTTCAGCCCAGGAAGCTGCCTTGAGGAATACATAGGTTTTTTAGATATGCCTCAGTGTATCTGACAGAATTTGGAGAGGGCAAGGGATTCTGCGTCTCTGTCCTTCGGTGAGCTGTTGTCTGGAAAACTCTTGTCTCTCAGTGTGTGCAGCTGAAAACAGATCCCTCTGTACCAAGCACATAGTGGTGAGAGTTATTAGAGATCTGATGTCTATCACAGGACCACAAGTATTAGGTAAAGGGTCTGAAAATATAAACACACACACAAAATCCCTCCTTCCCTTCCAAGAACTTTCATCTTCCTAAGTTGTTTTCAATCAGCTGAAAACGTAACACAATGACAAACAACCCACTTCAAACGTCTCTGAAATCCCTCGGGGTGTCGCTCTGACTTCCTGAACTGCTTTAAAATTCACATACTTACTAAGAAAGATGGGAAATTTGGCATATATTGGAAGCAGAGCACAGCTAGTGGTCCTAATCTGGATTTATTTAGCCCAAGGATTCCTGGGATCCTGAAGAGAAAAACCTCCGATTTTTCAGGAGACAGTCTATCAGCTTTTGAGAACTCAGCTAGGACAACCAAATCACTACGCTGATTAGAATCCAAGGCAGTTGAATCACTCTTAACATCTGCTACAGCCCTTTGATCACACCTGGTGGGCAGAAATAGTTTTACATACACTCTCCCAAATCACTACATATCTCAATCACATTCTTGCATTTTCTTCATGTTCATTTCTCCAATATTAAAGGTAGCTAGAACGTAATTTCGCTGGACACCTCACAGTAAAATTGTGGATATTGTCAGCTCACAGTAAAATTGGATATTGTTAGCTCCAAGGCCCCACAGGTAGGTTCCTGTGGGCATGTACCTTATTCCAGTGTCTGCCAGCTTCCAGAAATACTAGTTTGTTGGACTCGGCACCTGGGAAGATTCCTGAGATACACTGAACAATCATAATTTGAGCTGCATTTCACTGAATTTACCAAGAATTTCACTCAGTGCCATACCATAATGCTTTCTCACAGGCAAAGTTCCCTGGGAAGTCAGGAAATATGCAGCTTCAGGTTATCTCACTCTTTCTTGCTGACCCCTGCAGAGGCTCTCCCCAGCCTCCCACCTGGTCATGCAGTCCCAGCACTTCCTTTGAGTCCTGATGCTTGTTAGGCCCTCCTGACTGAACTAACTGAAACAAATGACTGACCGAACTAATTCACAAAAAAGTACGTATTTTTCTGCCCAGTTATATTTCTGCTGAGTTGACTCAGCCATTAAGGATTGGAAAAGAAGATGCAAAACTCATTAATTACTGCACAAAATAAGGGACTGGAAAGCAGAATTGGAAATGAAGAGGCCCTTTTGGCAGCAGTGAGCTGTTAAATTTGAGCACCATCTCCTGTGAAATCACTGTGCAAGAACCCATCTCTTTTTCCTTTGCAGGCTTTCATCCATGTTCATATATATTTAGTTCATAGAAAAGGCCTTAGTTTGTGTGGCTGTTTATTAATGTATATGCCGTGCCAGATTACTTCATGGCTATTATAAAGAGCAGTATCTCTGCTTTTTACCATTTGATTGAATTACCAGAGATGATTCTGGATCTAAGCTTTCATACTAAATTTTCCAGGAACTGACACCTCAGGACTGAGGGGTAATGACATGTAAATGCAGCCCAATGAGGCTCCACATCAGTCTCCTCAGCCTTTCAAAACAACTTTCTATTATTTTTAACACCACTTTCCTTCTCACTGCTTATATACACATTGTATGTGTGTGTGTATATATATATTTGAAACCTTACAGAATTTCTAACAATCACATTTCTGTAGCAGAACATAACTGACTTGTTCCTTAACTACAGATTAAGCCTGAAGCCTCTGAATCTGCATTTTTGAAACTACATTTCACTCTTCTTCCCTTTCTATAGTCCCCCCTGATGAAGAGAACAATCTTTTGCACTAAATTGTTCCAGAATTTCAGCTGTCTCAGGGTGCTTAGGTGCTCCTTTTTCCCCGACTCAGGACCTTTTCTTCTGTCTCTGGTATTTCAGAAGCACTGTTCCATTCTACAGATCCCTTCTGGTACGACATTATGTTCTGGGGTAGCAGTTAGCATTAAATCTTACTTGAAGCTTACAACTATAAGTAGCCTTTAGTGTTAATACAGAAAGACCAACAAAAACCGTACAGAGCTTACAGCAGGAGACAGGTCTTTCATGTGATTCTTCATCCTGCTAACACCCTCTCTAACAACAGGTAGCCTGAGCAAAAAATTTCAAGGGGAGGTAGACTATTGCATTGCATTGCATTTCAGCCCAAGACCCTTAAAGGCCTCTTGTTTCATACAGAACACCAGCAAAGCCAGGGACAAACAGCCTTTCTCCAGTGAGAGCGTATACGTTCAGATGTGAATGCAGATGGGCCTAAAAAAGGTCACACATGATCAGCCTGAGTGGAACTTTCCAGAGACTGGGCTGTACAATTTTAAGAAGCCTTCACTCAGCATTTTTAACCCTTTTTCTCTTCAGGTCACATTTTCATGAAGATGGAAAAATATATCCCTGAAACTAAAGCAATTTACTTGCCTAATTTGAAAGCTGTTTTTCCAAACCAGAGAGATGCTAGAGGCAGTTTGGTGAAATGGTTGTGTTTATAATGGACAAAACTCTGTATTCTCCCCTAAATTTATCCTTGCAGTTGGCTCAACTGTTGTAAATGGAACTTTCCAAAAACAAAGCAAAAAACATACTACAAAACAAAACAATGAAAACAAGCTAAAACAAAACAGCTGGAAGCAGATACCCAACAGGGGAAATTTCAGCTCAAACTGGCAGTTACGAACAACTGAAAACTAGAATAGCAAGTGCTTAGCAACACTAACACTAGCTTTGCTGATAGCTCTGTTGTACCTCGCTGTTAGGACAGAGCAGTTTGATTTATCATGCTACCAACAAGCTAATTTAATGAAATGTCCTCCCATTAAAAACCTCCCACAGGAGACTACCTGTGCTGTAAAATACAGCAACCGTTTCACATCAGACAATAGTTTAAGTACCATCTTAGGGAAAACAATACCAGATACTTTTTGTAATTGAAAATAGAAGGGAACATAACAAGCAGCATATAATTATGCGAATTCAAATTTAACCCAGACTTCAGGCTTATCCAGTCTACTTTAGTGAGGAGTATCATTGAATCAGTAACCACAACTGGTCATTATCCTAGAGGTGCCAAAAGACACTGTATTTGTTCCACTTTGGAGCCCTCTCAAATAGAATTGCATGGTTTTGCTCCATTTAATCCACTGTTTATTTTACTGTGCTTTTAAAAGAGCCTCAAGTCTCAGAATACTTCATAAAGAAATCCAAGATTTCTGGATTTCAGCTTATGAATCTGCTTTTGGTTTGCATTTTGGAGCCGTCCTGCCCTCAAGTGTCCTATGTTTGTTTTCCAAAGTTGCTGTACCTTCAGTCTTCCTTCCCACAGACACTGGTGAGATAAGGAGAGCGGTCCTGTTTTCCACCAAGCAGACGGACTTGGACGGCTCACATGGAGTGGGTTTGTGTCACAGCAGTTAACGCTAACAGAAAAAACAAATGGAACATTAGACGTGGAAATTAAATACGTTAACCCTAATGAGAATACCGATTCACTTTCCAGCAAGCCCTTTGGAGCGGAAAACTCCCACACCTTTAAGCAAAGAAATCTAAAGGAAACACAAGATTTTTGGCAGAGGTTTTCAAGTGACCCCTGAAGAAGGCAGGTATCCAAGTCCCATCGCACAGCACTGTGCTGTGGCCCTGCTGTGGCCATGTTTATGCTCAGCCTGTTTGTGCGAACAATGGAAGCGCGGGGGAATGTCACAGGCAGGCACCCCGCAGTTACTGCCGGGGGACACGTCCCGTGCTGGGCCAGAACAGCTCACTCGACAGAAAGCTAAAGAAATACTAAGGAGGGTGAAAAAAATACAGATAAAAATAGCTTGTGGCAGATCACCTCCAGCAAACAGATGAGAAGTCAACGCATTAAAATAACCACGTCAAGTAGTTTCACAGATCAGCTGCATGTGTAGTAACCGAGTCTTGGGCTTTGAGCCTGTTGGTTTCCCCTGGCAAACAGCTAACATCAGCCTTCGGCCCGCATCCCTCGGCTCGCCCCGCTTCATGCAGGTGGCCCTCCATGTTGCAAAGACACAGGTGAGGAGGAGGAGAAGGCGAGAGGAATGGCGCCGTGTGAGGGGCAGAGAGCAGGGGGGTGCCCAACACGGTGATGGTGCCTGGCACTGGGTGTCTGAAGCGGTGCAGGCAGGAAGACCCTCGCCCCAGCCCCTGCCCAGGTCCCAGGTCTCCACGGGACATGCGCCTTTGGGGGACAAGAGGCTCTGCAGACATGACTCTTTCTCACCCATGAGTTCTTCCATCCCCAACATGGTTGGCCAGGGTTTTTTTTTAGGCTTAAAAGGTGAAAATAAGGTAATAAAATAAAGGAATAAATTACTGAGGGAACTGGGGTTGTTTAGCCTGCAGAAAAGGACGCTGAGCCTTATGGCTCCCAACAATTACCTGAAAGGAGGCTGCAGAGAGGTGGGAGTCGACCTGTTCTGTCAAGTAACAGGTGA
>NW_009647755.1:330182-351536 GCF_000708025.1 Charadrius vociferus | reverse complement strand
CAGCCAAGACTGTTGAAGTAGATAACCAGCATAGCTACCTCTCAGTCAGATTTTAGAAAGGAAGAAAGGGCTTGAAGAAAAGGCAGGAGAGCATCAGCTTGCTTCCATGGAAGCAAGAGGGGTTACAGCTGGGGGGGAAGGAAGGGGAGGGGAGGGGAGGGGGCGCTGTGAGTTGCTCACTTTAATATTAAAGGCTTGACATGAAATGATGAGCGTGTGCTCCTTCCTGCTACCCCTTTAACACTGGCTAAAGACACACCCGCTCAGGTAAAAAGAAATGTGCACTTAATTAAGTATACACTTAAATTGTATACTAATTTAATACCAATTTAATTGGAGAAGGGGGAGGGGGGGAAGGTGTAGGCCACTGGCTGGCAGGAGGGAGGCTGTGGGGCTCTGGGGCCGCAAACCACAGCCAGCATGCCTTCACAAAGCACAGACAGGGAAGCTGGGATCAGTATTACAACAGCAATTTCAATGCTTTTTGGAGGACATAAACCTAACTTTGGCCAACGCGTCAAAATCTAAAGGTGAAACAAAAGGGGCATAGGCAGAGACAGGATAAAGCATTTTTGTGTATAGCTTCCTGTAGACGGCCTAGGTTTCTGTCTGGAAACTTTGGGTAGAGTCTGAAAATTCCTATTTTTGCCTGGTGTTGCAGCACCTGTGACATTCCGCCTGAAGAACACCACGTACAGCCTGGTTGGAAGGGCACTAAGCCGTGTGCTCGCAAGACCTGTGTGTACCCATAGCGTATGCCCAGGTCAGCCCTATGGCACAAGCGCAACAAAACTGATGCTTTGGGCAGCGTCAAGCTTTTTGCTTGGCTGGGAAAAATGCATGCCACGTATGTCCCAAAATTACCAGTTTCCTTTGATGGAAACATGGTATACCTAGATACTGAGGTGTAAGGAGAAGCAGCAGTTAGTGAAAAGATGATAAAATATTCAGTAGACACACCTTCACCTTTTGAAAGTTTTGACACAGTAGTCAAACACAGCTTAGGGGAGTGTAGTGTTCTTTAGAACACGTTAAGTAATGATTTTTTTTTTTCACCAGTAGGAAGGAACTTGTTTGTCTTCAGTTACAATGTGTTTTCTTCTCCAGAGTTGGGACCATGGCTATTGACTGGATTGGTTTTGCATACGCTGCATTGCTGGCTGTTGGAGGTGTTGTAGGATACGCTCGTAAAGGTAAACACTGGGACAGCAGGATGTGGAAATGAAGCATTTGTGTTTCTTCTTCACTGTGCTTTGTAAGGAAAAATTGATGCAAGATGTGAAAACTCTCTTATAATGAACACGACTGCATCTTAAACCCATCCTGCACTGCTATAAATGAGCTGAGTCTCATGAGATTTACTTGGGTCAACTTAAGCATTTAAGTGGTCACTTTTTTCTGTTAATTTAACTGATGAGTTTGTTTTCAGGGCAAAAAGGGGCTGTCATTTTATTTTTGACCTTCAGTGTATTTTGGGCCTTCTCATTTCCTTTAATCATTCCTGCATTGAGCACAGTAGATGATCTTTGATTAAAGTTTATTTTCTACAGAGGCATCCTGGCTTGATTTTGAGATTTCCAGATACGCGCTGGAAAGAAAACCTTTTACTTGCATATTCTGATCTGATGGTTAATTAGATATGAACTCTAAGATAATCAGGTTTTAGGTTGTCATGTACTATAAAGCACTCTTTCTGTATTTCAGTCATTTTTGCAGTCCTTCCCAGCTGGCAGCGCCCTGCCCGAGCCCAGCACAGCATCCCAGCAGAGGTCGCAGTGGTACCAGGGACAGGCAGGCGGGATCTCCCGGCTGGACCCCCTTAGCTCTCCCACAAAGTGCGCGTCCCAGCAGTGCCTCAGTCCTCTTCATTGTGGCCATTATCCACCCCGATTCTTGTGGTTCAGGGCCCCTGTTTCCCTGCGCAGCGTGCACATGCTTTGTTCTTGGAGATACGGCTTTATGTCTGACTTTCTGAAAACACTTATTGTATTTTTTTGTTTGCTCCCAGCTGCACGTTTACTTGTTCTCTTCACTCTTTAATAGTTGGTCAGTCCTTGTGGCAAATCTAAATTATTTTTTTTTATTGGTAGTGATTTCTGTTTTCTTGCAAATTCTTGATTAAAAATAGTATAAGAGGACTGTGAGCTAACTGACATCTGGGGATCTGGATTCTTCATTTATAAATGTTTGGGGATCAGCTTAATCAAAATAATGCCTGCTGTGGTGATTCTGTGCTTTTGTGATATGGTACCAAGTCAAATGCTTACACAGAAACCTAGGTATATTACTGAAACTCTAGGCATTATGAACCAGTTTTGTAATAGCACTGAAAGAAGATGAGTTACTTTTGAAAGCCATATTTTTCATCTTCAATGCCATATAATTGTTTTAACTCTTTTGTTATTCTTTATTATTTAAATGTGATGTTGGTGATAACATTTCTTCATCCAGGACTGATGTCAGACTGAAAGACTTACAGCTACATGTGTTGTCCAGTTTATCCTTTATATATACTGACATATTTCCACCATTTTTGGAGACTCCCAAGTGATGTAAGATATAGTTAAAATCAACAGATAGTCCAGAGAAATTACAAAAAATGCTTCTAAAGGTATGTATGGTAGAGAAAATAGCCAAATTTAGGTTTGTGCTTCAAAAATTATTTTTCCCAAATTGCAAGTATTACTAGATCCTCATCATGTCCCTCTAATTTAGTAACTTTGCCCCTAATGCCATGCAAGAGAATGACCCAGTTACAGAAATACTACCTCTGTTCACACTGGGTGAGCTAGCTGCACTGTGGCAAAATCGGTTCTATTTTTAAAATATTTGGATAATACTGTGTAGAGAGAGAACTGCTTTGTAAAGATTGAGCTTAAAGACACTATTGAGAAGTAATGCTGGAATGGTTTCTTGCAGGTAGCAAGATCTCTTTAGCTGCTGGTCTCACCTTTGGTTCTGTGGCTGGTTATGGAGCTTACTGCATAACACGTGATCCAAGAAATGTGAAGATATCATTGTGTAAGTGTTTTTCTACAGTAAACAAAAAAAACCTCACCCAAAGCAACAACGAAACCAAGCAGTTTCCTGAACTGCATGTAAAAGTCTCTTTTATGTTAACTTTTGAGCATTGCTTTGGTTTAAATGTTATTTTTTAAATAGAGTGAGGCACTTCAACTCAGCTTGCAAAATTCAAGATCTTGTACAGGGAGGTGTTTGGAAGGTAGGGCAGCTCATTCACACACAGCCAGCAGGTGTGTGTCACCACCTGCCAGTGCCTCCTTTTGTTGGCTGGTTACATCACACTGCAAATATTGTGAAACCCAGCTGAGAAACATGGGAGAGTGCTGGAATAAACTTATTAGAGCTACAGATTAGAATGTAATTTGAGAGGTAAAGTAGGTGTGGGATCCAGTCCAGCATAATGGCATGTACCTTCAGCTCCCAATGAAACAAATAGTTTGACTTAGTGTTTTTCCTTTGCTGCTAAGAAAGACAGGATACAAACAATGTAATAATTGTCAGTCTAGCTAGTTTACCATGGAACCCTCATGGAGGGAAGGAACTACAGTCTCTAACGGGGACATTAGCGTCATACAACTGATGTGCAGTAAGAGCTATTTGGAGCTTATCTCACTCATGGTTTTAGCAAAGATGGCTGTGGTTTCACATGCAGAAATGCATTTAAAATGCATTTAATCCCGATTGTGTGAGTACACACTTGCTTTTTCTGAATTTAGTTAGAATTTATGGTACAGTGTTTGTGCTGGCTTTGTGGTTTACACCAGCCACAGTTGTAAAAACTTCTATTTCAAAAAGATGTTGAATATCATTGTTAGCGAAGTATATTCACGCCAACTGATTTCTTAGTAAAGGTGGCAATGACATACCTGATCTTCTCCTAGATGGCCTAAAACAGGATATTCCAGTTTTGGCACCGTGACCTTGCTCAGATTAAGTTATCCCACTATTAAAAATATCCTTTTTTGGAACGAAGACACAGCCTTAAGCATATGTAAATGTGTAATCATTCTGTGTGATGTGCTTTTAAGTAGTATACAGTATTGTACTTCTATGGGTCAATTAAATCACTAATTTGCATACAGAATTTGTGGAAGACAAGACAAATTAAAACTTAGTAATGTCACCTGTCTCCTAATTTGCTGGTTTTGAAAGGACTAATACAAAATTTCCACTAATGTGCTTGTTGATGTCAGATATACTGAAGTATTGTCAGCGTTGTGCATTTCATGTAGCTGTAGGCATGTGAGGACTTTCTCTCAACTGGAGAAATATGTATTGCTGATTTAATAGAAATCATAGCAATGCAGATGAGATACAGTTCACTGCACCTGCCTTAGGGAGTTCTTATTACATAGAGTAAAAAGAACAGAGACTTTTTAAAGTAGTCTTAGTTCAGAATATTTACAAAGTGATGGTCTTATTGCTTAAAACCTATACATAATAACCTTGGCTATGAATGGGTGGCCTCTTCAAGATCCACCTGTGCTGAATGAAACCAAGAAGGTGGTCTGAACTAACTTGTAGTTTTTGTCTGAATTGAGTTTGGAAGTATTCATACAAAGTACTCTGCCAGTGCCAACCATTCAGGCTGGTTTTAGTCTCTTTCAGGCTGATGTATCTCAGTCTGGAAGAGGGTGTCTTCTGGCTTCTCTATACATAGATACCTCAAATGAATAAAGAACTAAGCAGGAAGACTTCAGAGGAAGGGAGAATTAGACATACACAGAAACATCTACAGGTCCACACCTTAAAAACCTTTGGGGTTTTGCTACTTTCACAATAATAAGGACTTTTTGTAATAAATGTGTATTGCTTTTGTAGAAAATCAGAATGTTTTCACTTACGCCTAACCTGCCAAAGTTTCAAAAGCAACTAGAGTGCAAATGAAAGAAGGAAATTCAGTGCATGAAAGAAAGTGACCACTCTGAACTTAAAAAAAAAAAGTAGAGTAAAATGAAGCAAGTACCCAAACTTTTAAAAGGTTAGGAAATTAAAAAAAAAAGAACAACAAACCAAACCTCCAAACCCATAATTATCTACAGTATTTATCACCTACCCAAGAGTCTCCTACAATAACGTAGGTAATGTTTTAGTACAAGACCTTGATAGTAGGGTTCTTGTAACTTGTGCTACATACTAAGAGTATGTAACATACAGATACCCCAGGCAAATTTCCTTAGTTGTTTTATACACTATTCTTTCAGGTATTTTCCCATTCCACCTGAAATTAACTCTGAACTTTCTTGAACACTTTAGTGTAATTTTATGTGTTTGGAGTAGGTGTAGAAACTCAGACTTCAGTATGTAACAGTGCTATTCAAAGTGCAATTTGATGCATCTGATTTATTGAATTTTTGATCTGAATCTAATTTACTGAATTGAATTTGGCTTGTTGAATTTTTTGACTGATTTACGGTGAAACTGAGTATCTAGCACTTTTGAAAACCAGATCTAAAAGCTGACTGTCTTAAAAACTCACTGGCACATGTGAAAAGCTGGATACTAGTAACTGGAAAAAAAGAACATTATGGAATGAACATGCTTTGTAGCTTGTAATTAATTATAAATACGCTCAGGGCTCTGGCAAGACACATACTGTGGAATAGTCCACTCTTCAGACATTCCTGAGAGGATCAAGGCTATGGGACCAGAAAATAAGAGCAATGGATAATGGAGCATAATAGGGTTTTTGCAGGGTACCTTTAATGAGTGCACATGCATAGCTGGTAGAGTTTCGTAAGATGCGTGTAACTGTCAGAGCTTGTTTTATAATGCTGGTGTGAGTTTAAAACTAATACTTGACACCTGTGAGCACAGGACTGTCCACAGGAGTAGACAGCAGAATTTGAAGAGAATTAGCCAGATGGTTTAACTGCTCCATAAAAAAGGGAGAGATTTGTGTAACTGCCATTACTTTGGCTGCAAGAGCGATAAAGCCCAGCTGCCCATGAGAAGTCCTGCCCCTCTGCCCACTCTGCCTACTCCTAGGAAGCATTTCAGGTGACAGTTCTTTAACAAAGCTAGCTGTCTTTTCAGAGTTCTATGTATTCTCATTAATCTTCTAATTTATGTAGCACGCTGCAGCCATAGTTCAGTATGAAACCCCCATGCCTGATCAGTTCATTGCTACCTCCGTTTTTAGGTTAAACTGCTCCAAGAAGAAGATGCAGTTTCTTTCATAATGTTTGTTCTCTGCTGCTTGCACTTGCATTTGTTGGCCTCTTGGGCTGCCCACCTCTTGTCACAGACAAGGATGGTTCCCTTGTAGCAAAATGAAACAAAGGAACTTGTCATGATGGAGATGTTGACAGTCATATTCTATAGCAAAAGCAAGTGGCAAACCTTCGAATCTAGTTTTTAAGGCTCAGCAAATAAAGAGCTAGCATTCTAAAAAGAAAACAGATATAGTTGGATGTTCTAGCTCTTTGAATAGTTAGAAAACAGCTGCAATGATCTAGGGTGATGGGGTTTATGAGACAGCATTCCTGTAATTCAGCATATGTGTTACTGTTATGGTGAAGATTCTTCCTACTTTATTTGTATCCCCATGAATGTAGATACGGGGGAGTAGAATTCGCTGTCTGACAAACTTAGTATCTGTGGAATAGGATTCAGCACCTGGAAACCTTACTTGTAGCTGAAAGAAATCATAGCAGTGTATTTTGGAAAAGCAAGAATGTCTTTATAGACCCTATCTCTGATCTAATGTTTTACTAAATTGCAGTTCATAGCAAAACATAGCAATGACCTTTGATAACTCTCCATGTTCCTGAATGATCCCCTGGGAGAAGTGAAAACATAAATATATTGAATTGTCTTTTACAGTTTCAGCTTTTCTTTTGACCATTATAATGGGAATGAGGTTCAAGAGGTCCAAGAAATTAATGCCAGCCGGACTAGTAGCATGCCTGAGGTAAACATATTGAGGATCTTAATGTAAAGATTTCAATGATTTTCAAATAGTTGCCATTTGACATCTGATTCAAGACAGCATCAGTGGAAGTTACTACCATCCAGCAACTGTATGGTTTAAGTGAAATTGGTTTGGAGGTCACAGTCCTGTTTCCAATGAACAGCTTTTTCATCTCACTAGACAGATACATCTGATATGGAGTGACTTTCTCAGCAAAGAAAGGAGATATCTGCAGTTAAATATTAATGCATATTGATAAGGCTCTTGGAAGAACCTGAGGTAAGCCTCAGTGTTTTCAAATACATGCGTACAAAATTAGTCATCTAATTTCATACAAGACAGGCATCTTAAAAAATACCAACACTTTGGTTTAGAAGTGCTGCACTCAAAATGTAAGAAGGACATGGACCTGTTGGAGTGAGTCCAGAGGAGGGCCACAAAGATGATCAGAGGGCTGGAGCACCTCTCCTATGAGGACAGGCTGAGAGAGTTGGGATTGTTCAGCCTGGAGAAGAGAAGGTTCTGGGGAGACCGGGTAGCAGCTTTCCAGTACCTAAAGGGGGCCTACAGGAAAGATGGGGAGGGACTCTATCAGGTAGTGTAGTGATAGGACAAAGGGTAACGGTTTTAAACTGAAAAAGGGTATTTAGATTAGATAATAGGAAGAAATTCTCTACTCTGAAGGTGGTGAGGCACTGGAATATGTTGCCCAGGAAGTTGTGGATGCCCCATCCCTGGAAGCATTCAAAGCCAGACTGGATGGGGCTCTGAGCAACCTGGTCTAGTGGGAGGTGTCCCTGCCAATGGCAGGGGGGTTGGAACTAGATGGTCTTGAAGGTCCCTTCCAATCTAAATCATTCTGTGATTCTATAAGCCCAGCACCTTTTGAAAACTAGGACATTTTTGACCTGACTTAATAACTTTGGTCAGTATTACTGCAAATTTTGATGTTTCTAACCATTCTGACAGCTTGCTTGTTGCTGTTTATTTTGTCATTCTGACAAACATAATTTTCTGTATTTATTATTTTGGAATTAAGTTATGGAGTAAGTTAAAACTTTTTTTTCCCAGGAAGTCTGTAACTCAAAACATTTTTCAACTGTAAGTCAGAATCTCCATCTTCTGAAAAAATAACTGTTTCTTTGTTGTTGCCAAATTTAACCTAACACCATCAACTGTTTTACTCCAATTACATACAGGGAGGAAAAAATCAGATGCAAATTGTCAAGATGCAAAATTTCAGAATCAGGACTTACACTGGAAAATGTTATTTTCCCTTGTGGATCGCTTTTCAAGCCTCGGTGGACTGTTTCAGCAGAGAGGCTGTAGATTTAGACATTCTGAATTATTGTTTACTAGAGGCTCTAGTGTCAGGTATTTATGAATGTGTTGTTACCTAATGATGACTTTCACTGGTTTTGTTTGTGCACAACTATATTTATGTTCTTGTTCTGTTGGTTTTTTTGCAGCCTTTTGATGATTCTGAGGCTTGTTTTTATGCTGCTGTAGGAGAATTTAGCAACTTAAGAACCGAAGCATGACTGCCACACTCACCGAACAAACAGGCAAGCTCTCCATACTTGAAAGACAAGTTTGAACACAAGTCTTACATTGCATTTATCTTTTCTGTAAAAGATCTGTACCTGTAATTTGATTATTGACATTTGCTAATATTTTGCAAGCTTTTTTAAAAAACTAAAACAAATGTTTTGTTGAGGATATATTTTTACCTACTTCCAATTAAATAGTCTTAATGCAAGAGATCTTTCTCTCTAAGTTTGATCTCTTTCAGGGGTGCTGAGCGCCCCAAGAAATTGAGTTAGTCTTGCACTGTATCTCTGAGAGAAGAATATATATAAATACGTGTTTATGCTAAAAAGTTATATTGTATTGAACCATAATTTTACAGCTTTTGAGATTAAGTAATCAATTCTAATCATATTGTCACTTACTAATCAATAAAGGCACAGGCCTGTACTGTGTTGCACTAGAAAACCCACCTTTCTTTCAGACGCATGTATCTTGTTGCACTGGTTCTAAACGTAAAAACTGTTATCAGTGTTCAAATAAAACATAAAATGTTCAAAGCTTCTCAGTTTGTTTTTTATGCAGACTAGTGAGCCATTTTGTCAACGGAAGAGTCTGGTGATCTGCTTTGTACTCAGCACTGGTTTAAAACATGTACCATGCTGTAAATTCCCACTGACATGAACCACATCTGAGGAAGGTTCACCATCTTGCACAAATAGGTTCTAAACTGTCAGTCTCTTAACAGGTTTGCCGTTGTGGTCTTATACAGATTATCTTGCTGAATTCCTCCCTGTAAGCCAAGGAGAGTATTCAGACACAAACTATTTGGGGACTGAAGTTGCTTTGGTTTGCATAGAAAATAATTGAACGTTCCCTGGGTCTGAAAGTGTGGCTAAGGTGTGCAGCCAGGTCATTAGAAAACTGAATATGGGTGGGTGCACTATTGGAGACAAAGAGAAATTTTGCTTCTTTTCATTTTTTTCATACAGTGTTTGCTTATAAAAGCTATCATATATCAGATCTCAGTGCTGCGCAATTCCATGAGTGGAATACCAAGCTTACTATTCTTGGCAGGGGCTTAGATGGTGACAAGGTGTTGTAAGGAGCTCGGATGCCTAAGGCACAACTGATCAAAAAAAAAAAAACACGGGGGGAGGGGTGGGGCAAACACATCCCCCCAACCCCAAACCACAGCCTCCAGCTCTGGAATCTTTTGCTAACAAATGTTGGTGTCGGTCATCTCCAGGTCTTGCCAGGCTTACAGGCGATTGAGCTGGTGTGTTAGGGATTTCAGATTGGGATGACAGCTGGACACGTAAGATGTGGTTCATTTCATCCTGAAGTAGAACTTCAGAGGAACTGAACTGCCATGGACCATAACGGGCTTGGGTGACCAATGCCGATGTGGATATTTGTACTGTAGACAAGCTGAATCCTGCCTTAGATTAAGCTCCAATGAAAAGTTTAGGAAACCTAGAGCTGAAATGCAGACTCCCATCATGCAGTTGCTGCTACACCAGATCCTAAATGCAGTAAGACTGTATATTTTTGAGCATGTGCAGAGTTGAGCCTTCTGTGCATTCGCTGAATTACCCCATGGGGGAAGGGGACCTTCAAGCCCGCCACGACAAATCCAGAAGCATCTGCTGAAATTCTTGAGCAGCCCACACAAGTACTGTTCTCAGCAAGTCCAACACATCCCTATGGGACTGAGGACTCAGTAAATGTAAAGGTGATGTCCTGTGTCAGGCTCTGTGATGGTACAGCAATCGTAGCGCTTGTTTGGAACAGAGGCGTAGCTCAATGAAACCCAAGTGCTATGGTGGGCATGGCAAATTACTGCTTCCAGCTTCCCAGTTAATTTTAATGTAAGACTCTTAGGAGCTCACCTGGGCAGTGCGTAGGTGACTAGGGTGTTTCTGGTTTGCACTTCTGAAATACATTATGTGGCTTTTCTTATGCACAAGTTGGAAAAGGGGTTAACTTTGGTGGGCAGCAGTTCTGGATATAATGCTTCTTTTCTCTGCCTAATCAGTTTGAGCCCTACTGAAAAAAACAACTAACTACAAGGAAGAATAACTTACGGCACTGTTCTTAAAGATGACAGTGATGGTTCCCATGAAATTAGGGTAAAGAATCTGAAATAGTAGTGAATGCTTTAAACACTGTTGAGAGAAAACTATTTTACCGAAAAGGTAAGCAGCCAGTGCAGTTCTCTTTACAACTATTTAGGCAGTGACTGAAGAAGGTAGAATCTTAGAAAAAAACAATCAAGCAGCATTTTCCTCACTGTGACCAAGCAAGCAAAAAGAAGAGCAAGGGAATATATGGTTTCAACGGATGAAAACCACATCAGGCTAATTAAACAAACACATGTACTTTGATCTTTCAGCAAACAAAATCTCTTCTAAGAGATTCATATGGGGATTAAACAAGTTTCTTACTTTTGCCCATAAACTTATGAGGATCAAGAGTTTTAATTTTTTTAATTTTTGAAATATTTATTTCTGCTTTAAACTGCAGCTCTGAAAGTACAGAGACCACAGTGAAATACAGCAGGGGGACAATGATCTAAGAGACCACCTAGAAAGCAAAACTAGAAGATTCTAGGCCTGATTTTAAATTACTTCCCCATTTTTATGGAGCGGCTCTTCTCTCCTGCAGTTTATGAAGCCAGGGGAAGGTGGGGTCAGTGTTTCTGAAGTACACTGAAAGCTACAGCTGAAACATTTTACCCTACCAGGCACATACTGTAATTAAACAAACACAACATATCAGTATATTTTATTTCATGTAATTGTTCCATGAAATACCACTTTCTGGACTCAACAGGTCCAAATCAGGCTCTTAATCTAATTTAAAAGTGTATAATGTTTCGGCGATTACCATGTGACTGGCTATATGATCCAAGCTATAGAATACATCTCTGCAGTTTACACTTACAAGGCGCAGCTCTGGTAATACACTACAGTTGTATTATCTTCAGCAGCCACACGATTAGATATTGAATATTTTCCTCACACCGGCAATATACTTCTCATCTGCTGGTGGCTTCCTCTGGCTGCCAGGCTGCAAGAATTTTTTGATTGTTGGAATGTTGCTTGTTCTTCCTTTAAAAGCCTGTACGAAGCAGCAGTAAATCCAATGAGAGTCAGGAAATTATAATTCCAGCCTTTATAGCTTAAAAATCAAGTGACTTGGATTCTTACGTCTCAGACATACTTATTAAACAGAGAAAGGTAGTAGCTCCTTATAGCCAGCTCGGCAGTCTGCATTTTCCATTAAAAAGAAAGGCAAAACCATACCTATAACGTATTAGTCTTTTTTTAAAAAACAGGTGTGAATATTCTGATCTGTATTGCTGGTGCTATAAAGTTTACCTTAGTTTTCCAGATGGGGATGGGAGAAATTAGTATTAAAGAGTTAAGATTTCTGGTAAAGGTGGAAGAAAGAAAGAAAAAAAAAAAAAAAAAGCAAAATCCACAGTGTGAATCTAAATCCTGCAGATGTATTTGGGTAAAAAAAAAGAGGCAAGGACAGAAATGCCTCAGTGCAAAGCACATGAAAGACAAGACATAAGAAACTCAACAGCTCTTGTATATGATTTCTTCAAAATACAATTTTGTTGGCAAAAACAGAAGGACGGGAACTGCAGAGACCCCAGGCCACAGCCTTCCCCTCCTGATGTTCATTGCTGTGTTTGAAGACATGAAAGTAGCAGTTACAGGACCAAACTTGTAGAGTCAGTAAGTGAGTTCCTGCCAGCTGAGGACAGCTGGGAAAAGTAGAGCTGGATAAAAAGTGAGCCCCCAGCAGTTCTGAGGGAAAGGCAGTGCGCATGTGTTCAGGCTGTTGTGGTCAACAGAAGTAGACCAGAGAACCGTCAGTACCATAGTACAATGGTTCAAAAGATTTAAACATCAATCAGCCTTTAAAACTGGGCAGTGGCATTTGTATGTTACATTCCACATTGAGATCAGATGATTACTAACCTGTAGCAGAGGGAATACTGACAGTATATCAGGCTTACATTCTTCTACCATTAAAATGGCTTCCAGCAGATGGATGTCTGCCCAGCTTAATTTGTTGCCAACAAGATAATCATGCCCATGGTCTTTTAAGGCCTACAAAATACAAACAAATATAAAAAAATCATATAGGATGTAACAATTTTATCTAGATACTTCATTATAGACAGATTTCTACAAAAATACACAGCAGAGCAAATCCATGCAAGAATCTATAAAGTCAGAAAGCGACAGGTATTCTCACAACCAAAAATTAAATCAGATCTCATGTTTCAGTGTGTGTGGACCTATCACTCGCTCTAACCTCCTGCACCAGGTAGCTGTAGCAAGTCCGGTCCCACAAGAAAGACTTAAATCATAGAAAAGAAGCAGGACCAAAGTAACTGTAAGAGGCAGTCAGAACAGTTTACCTGTGGTGTATTTTGCTTAAATAACACAACAACAACAAAAAAAAAAGTCAAGTGAATTCCCAGATGTTTCACCAAAATTTGAGACTGCTGATTATAGTTTGAAACAGGTCAGGAATGAAGGAACACAGCCCTTCCACCTTTGATCTTATACACAAAGATTCTTTCACAGCAAACTGCTGATGCCAGAATTGCAGTCCACCAAAGCTCCTCAGAGCTGCAACAGACAAGGTGTGGTGAATGTTGCAGCACTGCTTCAGAGCAGTTACCAGCTCTCCAGCCTACCTTTTTCGTGAAGACTATCACCCTTGTACCAGAAGCAGAAACAAATGTATCTGTGCCTAATATGCTCTAATGCGACTCTTAAACAACTAACAAATGTGCATTAAACTAGGACATCGGTCTGTGACTTTGGAAGCCGATTCCTTCTCCGGTCCCATTGGCCAATTTTACTATAGAAGAGGCAGTAACCTCTGACAGAGGCAAGGCTCATACCTTCATGCAGTTATTTCCTATACTGCTCTAAAAAGGTTCACCACAGCTTGTCTATCAAAGCCACGTGGAAACTCCCGAACAGAGCATCGGAACCCGATTGCCTGCAGTGCTTTATATTACCTTTTGCCACCCTAAAAGTGAAGTCAGTTTAAAGTGAACACTCATAGCTAGGGATATTTTGTCAGGATTGCGTAACACATGGACTGCAAACCCTGCTAAGCTGAACCAATGGGCAACTTAAGCAGCTGGTACATGTCGTGGTTTAAGCCCAGCCAGCAACCAGGACCATACAGCCACTTGCTCACCCCCTTTTCCCCCCAGACAGGTGGGGAGAAGAGGGAGAAAAGAAGGGGTGAAAAAAAAAAAACACCTTGTGGGTTGAAATAAAGACAGTTTAATGGAACAATAATGGAAAAGGAATAATAATAATAATAATAATGATAACAGAATACACAAGACACAAGCCGCTCTCGCTGCCTGACTGCCCAGCCTGACGCAAGCAGAAATCATTGACTCCCCTCTGCCGCTGGCCAACCCCCATTTATATACTGAGCATGACATCTATGGTACAGAATATTCAATTGGCCATTCCATTGTTCTGTCTACACCCCTTCTCAGCTTCTATGGGAAGCAGAAGAGACTCCTTGAAAAGTAAAAACGTTGCTTAGCAACAACTAAAACAATATGCATTATTAACATCCCTGTCACAGCAATCACTAGAAAGAAAAATACCTCTTTCCCAGCTGAAACCAAGACAGTACAGAAGGAAAATTATTAATCACGCTAACAAAGTTAACTAAGCTAAAAATCATGGCAAAGTTTAGCGGTGTCTTTACCATAAAAGAACAAGCATTATTTTAAAGATTTTCCTTCAGTCAGCATACATGCTAAAACATATCATAACAGTAGTTTATGCCACGTAGGCACAGGTTTGGAGAATAGTGGTGTCTAAATTTGCTTTTTTATTTCATAATAACTTAAATATTTACATTATCAGACTTCAAATCTTGGAAATATTAATGTCTGCGATCAATCTCTCTCAGCACAGCCTTGCATTGGTATGGCAGTGGATCTATATGAATTCTGATTACAGGATTGCTGGTTTATGTCATTTACGTGCAAATTTTTTTCACAGGGCAGCCTATGTGGGTTTCACTTGTGCAATTTAAGGCTCTGATAAAGAGGCACACAAAATTGCATCAAGTCCTGTATTTTTTGAATAGAGTTCAGCTGCCTGTGAACCAAGGATTCAAGCTAGAAACTCAGCTCAACTCTGAAACAACAGAGCTTTGTACTCTTGGCACAGACTTCTGAGGAGACTGCTATGCTCTGAAACAGCACTGTGAGAAAGTCTATGTAGTACAAGCATACAAGGTACAAAACGTAAAGTTACAAACAGAAGTAGGATAGTGAGATGAGGATCACAGCGGGCTCAGTTCAAACAGGAAAATATTAACACCAAAACAAATTAAAATATCCTAAAGGGAAAAACAAAACAATAGAACAGCAAGTTGGTAGAAAATGGCAACTCAGTAACATCCAGGCTATGTTCCAGCGAGAAGCAAAGAACAACCCATCCCCTCCTGACCAACTCTTCCCTGGCCAAGAAAGACTCTTCATGTGCTCAACGGGGGTAGCAAGCATATCAATGCTTTACCTCAAAGCTCATTAGAGGATAACTCTTTATTGCATGCCAGCCAGCAAATAATTGCTTTATGCTTTTAAGCTAAATACATCCTGTTTGCAGAGCCTCTTTGTGCACAGCTAAGGATGCCCAAATAGCGATTCAGCAATAGACAGTAATTGTAAGTATAATATATTGAAGCAATGGGTTTGAAAAAGATCACAGAATTAGGTTCTTAATTATAAAGCACAATTATATTTAACTTTGCACAGCAAGAGTATACAGACTTTCAGGCAATAAGTTCTGAAGGCTGGCATGGGTATTTAAATGGTGCATCTACGCAAAATGCAAGGAGTTATCAGCCACTAAGCTAGGTTTAAAAAGTAAGATCTGTTCTTTGAAGAGTCTTAAAGAAGACAGCAAAGATACTCAGCACAGAGACCAGCCAAGTATTACTTTGTGGCCTTTTTTTCACATTGCTGAATACTGGCTCCACCATACAGTTCCAGAGTTGTACTGTCACTTGGTCTTCTGGAAAGTAGGTGCGTGAGGCCAGGGGAGTGGTGTCGGGGGAAACCTGTACCCCACTCTACTGTCTTTGTGGACTATTGGTGATTTATCACTTACCTTTTCATAAACAGGGAAGTACCTGTTTGTAGCTCGTTCAATGATTAAGGCAAGATTCTTTTCTTTTGTGTCAGCTGGTTGCAAAGGGAGATACATGATCATTCCCATCAGGTCTGTTGTTCCCTCCACGTACATATCAATCCTGAGACAAACATTTTTTATTCAACATTTATCATTTGAACATGCCATTTCAATTATTCTCCTGAAATACAATGCTGAAGTGATCACTTGAATAAAGTGCTTATTAGTGAATACAACATAAGACATCAGTTTGTTTTCATGTTCTTCCATTTTGATTCCTGGTCAGTTTGTTTCAAAGGACCAATCTTTATAAAAAGGCTCACAGTGTCTGCAACAAGCAAGGTATAAATCAGAGTCTGCAACTAACGTATGTAAAGTGGAGTTCATACTGTTTTCCATTTATAATCTATTCATCTGTGCTGTGGGAGAAAAGACCACATAGGCAAACCACGCTAGAGAAAAAGAAGTAGTTTTGAGGTCTAATCATGAAAGCATCCCGGCAATAAATGGCTGCCAATTGCAAGTTCAAACATGCCAGTCCATAATAATCCCCACAATCTCTGGAGTTGCTCCTCCGTTATCACAGAATAAACTTTTAACAGTAAGCGGTAGTCAGTTAGGGTAAGGACTTAACTGAATTTCTGCATTACTTCTTTTTTTTTTTTTTTTTTTTTAAAAAAAAAAAAAAAAGGATTTTTTTTTTTTGTTTTTGCCTTTTGAAGAAACCTGCAGTCAGAAAACTGAAGCTGGGCCAAAGGATGAGATTTTTGCTCTTGCATTAGTCCTTTAATTATGACAATGGAAAGTATTCACAGTTTACATGGTAAACTAATATTAGGAAAATATTGGTGTAACTTTCAGTAGCATTAAGCCACTAAACATGTCTTTTTAAAATCAGCTATGAAAGATTCTTTACATTTTGAAAAAAGGAAATTAGAACACTTAAAGACACTTCATTGTTTTTCAGACAGCTGTAGTTTTTCTACTGTTTTCCAGTTTAAAGAGGAAAATAAAAGGCACACTTAGCCTCTATCATTGTGTTGAAGTCCTGCAGTTGCCTAGGAACTTAGAGCACTTCTGGGCTCTGTGAAATCAAGTAAGCCTGAATGTGGCGCATAACATTCTCACTATGTTGACAATTAAAAGCCATTTATCAGTCGCAAAGTCCATTCACCTAATCCCTGCATCTGAGGGGACAAAGCACTGGCAGATGTATATGCACCTTTACATGCAGATATTTCACTTCTCATAAATATTAAAAATCATGGAAGAGTATTAGTAAGGACAGTATGCACTGTTAACGTACCAGGCTCTCTCCTTCAAGTCTTTTCCATAGAGGTTGTACTTTGCTGCTATGTAGCTGAGGATGGCTCTAGTCTGCACCATCTTCATCCCATCAATCTCCACCATGGGCACTTGCTGGAACATCAAGACTCCATCTAGGGAAGAAAAGGAAGCAAACTCAGGCTGCTGCAGTACTATGCTGAATCTGAGAAAGAGACCTAGTAATATATCAAGACATTTCCAATTCTGAGGGATGAAAGCATTCACAAGCAAGCAGGTCTCTCAAATCTTCTCTTTTCAGGTCACGTCATATTGGAGGTCTTACAAAAATCTCACCTGTTGTCCTTTTGTTATATTGGTGTGAATATATGTTTAGGGTACAGTTTGCAGACTCACCATTGCGTAATTTTTCTAGGTCTTCCTTCGTTTCTATGAATTCTTCCTCAAACTGAAAAGCAACAATAAAAAACAACACTGTGTCACTCCAAAGGCAATGGAGAAGTGGAAGGAAGTCTGGAAGTTAGACTCCACCTCTGCACACTGTTCCCCATACTTCTCATGATTGTGTTGACCCCCTACTCCTATCCTTCATCTCTGCTACAGCAAATAACCCATGTCCCCAACCCCACAGTAATGTACAATATTTTATACTTAAAAAAACGCTTCCTCATTATAAAGACCAGTCTACTTGCCTGCACAAACATTTAACAGACACTAAATCATTCACTTAAGAGCAGCTGATGCCACGTGAAATATTGAGGATTTTTAAATAAGTTACGTCTCTGTTACACAGCATTTATCTCCCTCTTTCCCCCTGCTGGCATTTTTTTTTTTAATGAGAAGGACATTTGAATGAGGGCAAGGTCTTCGTTTCCTCAGCACTCATGCTCTGCAGCTTCACTGTCAGCAACATTCACAAGTGAGCACCATTAAAAAAGCCTTTTATTTCCTATGGAGTATAAGTAGTTTCTGAGAAAATAGTTTCAAAGCACCATATTCAAACAAAAACTGAATGTAGAAATTAAGAGGCCTTAGGATGGTTTTCACCTGATGTGAATCTAGATAACTCCCCTACTGCCTTCAGGGCAGCTCTGCTGATTTATCCTACTCAGGTCCTGACCCAAAGAATGAAAAGCACTTTGTTTGGACATAACATTCTAAAGTTTTTCATGTGGTACGCATGGTCTTTCAGTGGAGATCATGAGACACAAGGAAGTAATGAGCATTCAGAAAAAGTCAGAGATACACAGTTTTGGTCTGTAGCAGCAATTTTCTGTAGCAACAATTTAAGATCTCAGCTTACAGTACGTTCAAAAATGACAATTCTCCTTGTATGTTAAAATCTTTACTGTGCAACTATTGCTCAAAGAATACATTAAATAAAACATGAGAGAGTGTATCACTGAACCTAAGCATTCTGCATCACAATATGTGATGTTGTGCATATCTCTAAGCACAGATGTAATTGGGAAACCTTTCCAAAGAATACCTATTTTAATCACAGATTAATCTGATCACTTTGTAAAAAAGATACAAACCTCAACCCCAGCTGCTGCTAACAGCCATCTGATTGACTCCATCTTCCCCCTTCCCTTGGTGTAGTGCAGCTTGGGTTTCCCCGCCATGATTTCAGAGTTCTTGTTGCCTGATAAATTCAAGATGATGATCTTAGAGGAAGCATTTTTAAAATTAGCATTTAAAATGTTACACTCCTGTCCTTGTTCCAGCAGGGATGAGCTTAATTTCCCCAAGGAGCCGGCAGGGGATGAAGGTATTCCATACGTGACCCATGCCCAGGCTATAAGAGGAGCTAGTCGGGGGAAGGGAAGGCAGTAACTGCTCGGGGGTGGGCTGCCACGGTCCGGGTCCAGTGGGTGAGTGGCGGTACTGTAATTGCATCTGTATATCCCTTTATTGGTGTTATTGTTATTGTTTTCTCTTCCCTTTGTCATTCTGTTAAACTGCCCTATCTCAACCCACGAGTTTTGCCTTTTTCTGCTGATTCATCCCCACGGCTGTGGGGGTTGAGTGAGCGGCCATGTGGTTCTTTGTTGCCGGCTGAGGCCAAACCATGACAACTCCAAACTACTAAATACAGTTGGGTGAATGTGAAAGTAGAAGGGCAATCAAGGCCTAGATACTTGGGCTTGATGCAATCAAGTTTCCTGTGGATTAGTGGAAAAAAAGAAAAAGTACACACTACCAGAATAAGCAGCAATTCAAAAAAGAATCATGACAGAATGTAATAAGCATCTACTAAATCATATACATATCTTTAAAATATTAGCATAGCTTTAAGAGCTCATGAGAGTTTTACAACCAAAGCAGAACCGTAGGGTACTCCTGAATAAATACATTTTTAACCTTGCAGCAATGCCATCTCTTCAGTAGGTGTTGGGTTTTGTGACAGCATCCATGTCATACCAGACTTGAAAACGTACTATGTCAAATGACTGACTTCACAAGAACACCAACCCAGAGACAGCAACGTTATTTTCACCTCTCTCATTATGACATTTCAGAGCCCTGTGCTCCTGTGCCTTCACAAACATGAGCTTACAACAGCAACATACATTCCAGCATATATTTCACCAGGCCTGCTGACTTCCATAGTTAGCTAGTTCCGGTTTGACCATTAGCCAAATCACAGTATATTCATTATACAGAATGTGGACCGACTTAAGACCTGTTCCAATTTTATGAACAACAGTTAAACTGTAATAGCGATTTACATCCTATTTGCCCTGAAAACTTAACTTTAAAATCAAAATCAAACAAATGAGACCTTGACCTCTGTTGGGCAGATAAAGCCTGGTCAATGTCCCCAGCAGCAGGGGGCTAAAGTCAGCCCACTGGATGATGGCACTGGGATGAAACACTTCGTTTCAAATTCAACTTCAACAAGTGCTGTCACATGCCATAGTATGAACTCAGCAGCTGATGTGAGCTTGCCTGATGCTGGAAACAAAGCTAACACTGTACTCTTACTGCTAATGGGTCCCAGAAGAATGAAGCGGATTTACTAAGACGACAGAGTCACAGACTAACAGAGTGCTTCACCATTAAGCCAAGGTTTTATCTGTTTACAGGCAGGCTTATTTATTCTTGCATAGACTTCACAGTGTGTAATTGAGCCACAAAATGGAAACTTTGGCATAATCCCAAAGGTCTCAATGAAGAGGCACAAGCAAACAGTCCAACGGTGAGATGGGAGACTACACTCCTGGCCTCCTCTACTTAAGTCCTTTGGGTCGGGTGGTATCTTCAATAGGCCCTATGGCAAACAGCCATTGCTCTACTAGAGGCTGGACTCACAGGAGAAACCTGGTGCCCCACTCCAAAATACAGGTCTTCAAAACCGCCGCTCAGCTTCTACCTAGCCCTGGCAATGCCTATATACCAGACACCTCAGTCTCTTGCAACAAAGTTGTCCTGATAGATAAATATGTGCTTTTTAATAAAGACTTGATTACGTCTGGATGGTTTAGAGCTGGCATCTAGTCTAGAGCTGCTGGATGCCTAGCTAGATTCCTAATACCTGAGCAGCAACAGGGTGCAGAAACAAGGCATTTAGATACTTAGCCTCGATGCCCTTGTGCCTTATCGCAGCTACTTCACCAGGCCCTACACATAGAAGACCGTGCGCAACCTGTGCTCCATTTCTAGTTCCTGTAAGCACGTGAGGGTTGCAAAGCACTTTGGTGACTCTCTTATTGCTCTGCAATGAATATCCCTTTATAAAGCAGTGTGTTGTGAAAGAGTAGCAAAGTTGCTAAATTATCTTCCTTGATTAGCAATAATGGACCTGAAATCACAAACTTTCTTGATGTTCTAGTGCATTGGACCTTCCTTGGACTTTACCCAGGCAGCCGTCAGAGTGACCGCTACCGCTGCGATCGCTGCTATTAAAAAATCACACTATTTCATCCAGAACAATTCAGGCACCAGCCTTCCAGTAAGAAGCATGTAAGCAAGTTTAACAGCAAGCTCATAATCTGCTGGAAAATCTTAAGACTTTCCTCCTAATTGTATGCGGACCCCAAAATAGTTCCCTGTGATGCTTTGCTCCCTGAACACAGACTGGCACTGGGCTGCTGGAGCAGACCGACCTCACAGCACAGGCCCTGCACCAGATGGAGCCCGGCTGGGTCTCCACACTGCCTTAAGACAGTAATTGCTCACCGGTGTGTGGTTTCTACGGTACTCAGGCCAAGCCCGGATTCAGAACGCGTTCCTCCCACCGCCCGGGCTAGGAGAAGCGTTTGAACGGGGCGAAAGGCAAATGACTCCTAGAGATTTAAAAAGTTTTAACTCCAAACAGCAATTCCTCTTCAGGTTGCCCGCTGATCCCACCCAGAGCCCGACACGAACCCCCTCCCACGCACACCCACCCGGCCCGCC